>NC_140166.1:5797744-6270244 GCF_963971535.1 Notolepis coatsorum
TCACTCACTCACTCACTCACTCACTCACTCACTCACTCACTCACTCACTCACTCACTCACTCACTCACTCACTCACTCACTCACTCACTCACTCACTCACTCACTCACTCACTCACTCACTCACTCACTCACTCACTCACTCACTCACTCACTCACTCACTCACTCACTCACTCACTCACTCACTCACTCACTCACTCACTCACTCACTCACTCACTCACTCACTCACTCACTCACTCACTCACTCACTCACTCACTCACTCACTCACTCACTCACTCACTCACTCACTCACTCACTCACTCACTCACTCACTCACTCACTCACTCACTCACTCACTCACTCACTCACTCACTCACTCACTCACTCACTCACTCACTCACTCACTCACTCACTCACTCACTCACTCACTCACTCACTCACTCACTCACTCACTCACTCACTCACTCACTCACTCACTCACTCACTCACTCACTCACTCACTCACTCACTCACTCACTCACTCACTCACTCACTCACTCACTCACTCACTCACTCACTCACTCACTCTCACACTCACTCACTCACTCTCTCACTCACTCACTCACTCACTCTCTCACTCACTCACTCACTCACTCACTCACTCACTCACTCACTCACTCACTCACTCACACTCACACACACAGTGTGGACTGACTGTCACTCAAAGTGCTTATGGGCGGAGCCGGAGATTTCATTTGAATTTGCACCTTACCCTAAGTGTTGTACCTCATTTCTGCATTGTACCTCACTGTTACTCATTTTACTCTGTATTGTGTATATTGAATATTCCTCTTTACTTACTTTTTTACTTACTTTTTTTTACTGTATGAAGCACACTCAGAGCTCATACAGAAACAAGCATTTCATCGTAAAATATCTGTATTTTATTGTGACAAATAATAAAGAAACTTGAACTGGGCGTCACAGGGAATAAAAGCAATGTGATACGTTTTGCGATCTTAACACATTGTCTGCCACGCAGTATGCCCATCTTTGTGCCCAGTCTGCCAGCGCTGTAAGCCTATGGAGATGTTTACCTTCTTTGCAGGGCTATAACTTTTTAAATATTATAGCTATATCGACATTACTATGGCCCATTCAACATCGGGTATCTATCGTTCCGGATGTGGGAAAGTTATATTTTTTCATTCATACATTGTTGTGTTAATACCGTCGTGAATATAAAAGTATGTTTTTAAGGTTTTCTAGAGTCATTCCTAAAACGCGAGTTATAGGCCCCGACGCATATGATAGATTATCGATTGGCGTTTCTTTCCTATACACGCTATATTAAAGGGGAACTATCTTATAAATGGCCTTTTTCAGTGTTTAGCATTGTTTCCTAGCTATGTGGACTTATATTAATATGATCTATGTCTCTAATTCTCATATTGGCGCATTCTTCCAATTCTCCTCTCACAATATTCACCCTCACTGAACTGAGTCATCTGAAAATGTGCTGATTTGTGATGTCAGAGAGACTCAGCTGCATGATAATCTGCTGAGACTCACACACACACCACACAGTTCCCACAGTGGTTGGAGCCCAGGCTCAAAACGGCTTAAGATCTTGAGGTAGAAAAATGCTGTTTTTGAGAACTTGATTAGAAATACAAAACAATGAATTAAAAAAAATAAAACATTACAGAGGTGTTCCATAAACTCACAGGAATTGTGTAAAAATGCCCAAATAGTGAAAGAAATAGTAAAATAGTTCCCCTTTAAATAATTCAAATGTATATGATCGGTATACATTATGCTTCATCATGCGTGAAGGAAAGGGGGGCGGGGTCGTCTATAATTACTTGATCGTCAGTGACGGCTTTATTTAGTATGGGTTGATACTAGGGCTGTCTTAAATACTTCGAAGTTTCGAAGCTTTGTTCGATGGCATGAGCTTCGAACATTAAAAATAAATCGAAGTAAAATAAAAAAAATATATAATTATTTTTTTGCCTCCAAAATCTTGCGCCTCCATTCCAATGAAACAAAAGTAAGCGGCGCCTTCCCGCCTCCATTCCAATGAAACGAAAGTAAGCGGCGCCTTCCCGCCTCCATTCCAATTAAACGAAAGTAAGCGGCGCCTCGACTCCACCTCTCTACAACAAGCACGTGGAGATTATCTGTGTTGAAAACAACAAGGACATGTGCAGCAGACATGTCGACGAAGAAGTGATCAGACGTGTGGTTACACTTTAAAATATGCAAAGACAATGCCCCAAAAGCCGAGTGCCAGATATGCCAGAAGAAAATGGCATATCACAACTCTACAACAACTTTGTCAAATCACCTAAAAAACGTAAGTATCGTTGTACACGACGGCGACGCCACACAAAATATTAATAAGGCTATGCCTATGCTGCTATGACTAATGTGTTACCAAGTTGGCTCATTTAATTGTAATCATCTGCTTTTGTAGGTGCATTGTCTGATATAATTATAAATTATAAATTAAATATAATATAATTGTTTGCTTGATAGACGAAGGTTGCAACATAATTATGTAATGTCATGTCGTTGGTTGTGAGAGCAGCCCCACTGCACCCAGGCAGCGCAGCCGAGTGAAACCTTGTTGGCTGCATCACAGTTACGAAAGGGGCTACTTAATTAATTAATCCAATCCACTTTATTTATAGAGCACATTTAAAAACAACAAAGTTTACCAAAGTGCTGTACAAGTCCCACAACATAAGATAAAAAAATATATATATTATAATTAACCCTTTAATCGCCAAGGACGACTTTAGACGTCATTCCTCGCCATGCGTAATCTGCCAATGACGTCGTACAGCGTCTTTGAGATCAATATTTCAAAAATCTGTCATGGCAATCATATTTCACCCACGGAGACTTGAGATCTATATATGTATATGTATATGTATATTTTCAGCATTACGTTTGTTTACCAATTATTTCAACTGTTATTAGTGAAATATAAGATTATAGAAATCTCAGGGCATTGAGTCGGAAACCGGCGCATATTGACAGGAGGAAGTGGCACAGGAAGTGAGTGTAGTCTTTTGAAGGAAGAGACTCAGGGCTTTCGAATTTCGAAAAACTACCCTACCCAGCTCACACCAGCCCCTGTCAATCATCTGACTTCTGGATTAACTTTTTTATTTCTCTTATTTTTTGGGATTATCTCCCACAAACCTGAACGTTATTGCCATAAAACAGAACACAGTTAGTTTCTCTACCTTTCTGTGAACGTCTTGCAAAAAACGGTGTTGCAATACGATGAAAAATGGTGAAGAAATTTACATTATAAAAAAGATGGCAGAATTCAGTACTGTATCTACAAAACCTTCTGTTTAATCATCTTCCCTTTATTCATTTGCTTAGATTTTTCAGGTCTGGTCAATTTTAGCATGGTGTTATTCACAGTCAAAGATAATTTATTTTTTTAAATAGAATTGATATTCTCCTTTGGTTCATTACAATTTACTCAAGCCTAGTAACAGACACACTATTTCTGACACTGATCCATATATGTCCCTAGATTCAGATACCAAGAACATGCAAATGGACCATTTAAAAAAAAATTAAATGTTTATTCTACCTTCTTATGGAATGAGTGACATAAAAAAAGTTAAAAAAAAAAAATTATTTTATTTTTTTTATGGATGGAAGAGCCGCACATTGACGGGCAAAGAGCCGCCGCGGGTTGGCCACCCCTGAACTAGATCGACATCTCATAATAGCGAACTTTCTGCTCCACGCTGATCGCCCAACGCTACGAGGAAGCTGCGCTGAGTTTCAGCGTGTTTGATTATTATTATACATACAAACTGCTCTGATCAACATATCACCCATACTACATAAATGATTTAACGTCGGCCACGGACTTATAAACCCCCCCCCCCCTCCGGTCACCAGCAGATGATGAGGCATGACGTTTAGGACCTTGTACAATTGAAATTTTTTATCTGACGTCAATCGGTATCAAACTACATTTGATGATCTAATATATGTATTTATGGCTATAACTCACGTTCTATGGAATGCTGCAGAAAACGATAAAAACATATTTATACTTTAGACCATATTTTAGTATGAATGTGTGAATGAAAAAGTAGAAGGTTGCTACATCCTAAACGATAGATACTTGATGTTGAATGGGCCATAGTAATGTCAATTTAGCAATACAATTTAAAAAGTTATAGCCCTGCAAAGAAGGGGAACATCTCCATAGACTTGCAGTGGTGGTCGAGAGTGGATTAAGATCAGAATAATCTCTGGCAGATAAAGGGTTAATTTTTTTTATTTATTTTTTTTTATTTATTTTATTCAAATCGAAGCTCGCCCCTGAAGCTTCGATTGCCAAAAAAAGCTTCGAAGGTCAGCCCTAGTTGATACGTTGATCAGACTGATTGCAAACAAAGAAATGGACAATCAAGCTGAAAATAACATTAGATTCCTCTTACCGCTCGGCGGCAGTGGCGAATATTCATGGAAGCCAAGGGAAGCCAAGCTTTCCCAAAAATATGAACAGTAAAAAAATAAATAAAAAAAAGTATATACCGTAATTTTCGGACTATAAGCCGCAACTTTTTTCCCCATTTTTCGACCCTGCGGCTTATATAACGGTGCGGCTTATATGTGACTCACGTGACCAAACCCGAAAATGTAAAAATCTAAATATTGCTTTTTTGACTGCATTGAAATGTTATTTATCTGTTCCCTTATTTGCTAAACTTAATACAACTTGTAAATGAGTTAATTATTGTTATTTGTCCGACAGTATTGTGTCCCAATGCTAATTACATATGGTAATTAAACATTAAAACACCTGCGGCTTATAGTCCAGTGCGGCTTATATATGTACTAGAGCTGGGCCGTTAACGGCGTTAACGTGCTGCGTTAACGCTATACTAGTATCGCGCGATAATATAATTAACGCATTAAGCTAAACATTTTTTTTTTTTTTTCTTTTTCTACCTTTATTTACCCAGGGTAGGTTCGCTGAGCACAGATGTTCTTTTCCATTCACACCTGGGAGCTGCCCAGTACAACCACAGTTGACACCATTGGCCACTGAGCAACTCCACTGGAGCAGTTGATTCAAGCCATGTCACATAGTTCAAGTTTGAAATGATTCTTTCTGTTTTGCTCCTGAGAGTGTGCTAGATACTGTACTGTACTGGTAATATTATGTATTTGTGTTCACTTCTGAATAAAACAACTTATTAAACACAAGTACATCTTATTGAACATTATTTTGATATTTCATTACCAATTATCATAGCAAAACAGCTTTTTCAAACAGTCTGTAATGCATTTTGGAAACGGGAGATGGGCTCATGGTGTAATGGGCCACCTGGCCTGAGAAACATGAGGAAAGAAAAAGTAAGGACTTACTTCTGGTCATTATTTGGGTAGAACACACATATTTTGAATGCCTTCGGCAGGTTTTTTTTTTTTTTTTTTAGCCATTTTAATCTAGATTAATCTAGATTAAATCCAGGATTGCAGATAGATTAATCTAGATTAAAAAAATTAATCTATGCCCACCTCTAATATGTACACATCATTCAATTTAGCTGCTGCGGCTTATATTCAGGTGCGGCTTATAGTGCGAAAAGTACGGTATATATTTTTTTATAGTTTACAATAATAAAAAAAATCATTATTTTTCATCTGTGTTATAATAATTTTCTCCCTAACACTGTCACTGTCTGTGGTCCATACTCACTGACTCAGTCTGCAGTCTTCTGCCAGCCACCCACCCCCTCCTAATGTACAGTCTCCTCCCCACCGTATGTATATATTCTCTCCCCACCGTATGTATATATACCGCCATCGTTCTCCCGGGTTGGTGTGATCACATGACTGACAAAGCCGTGCAGTGATAGGCCAGAAGTCAGTTCGATTGCATCCAGGCTCGATTGCTTATCCTGTCTGGGTACCCCGGATGATGTTTTTTTACATCGAAATCTATACACCGCAATTATGCATCGAATTTTTTTACATTGAATTTTATCCACCGCAATTATGCATCAAATTTTTTACATTGAATTTTAAACACTGAATTTGTATTTCACATAGGTAAATTCTGAGCAAAAAAATTCAGATACATGTTTTCAAAGTAATTATTTTCAATGCTATAAATTCGGTGTCTGAAAAAATTCAGATACATGTTTTCAAAGTAATTATTTTCAATGCTATAAATTCGGTGTCTGATCAAATTCAAATACTTCTGTCACTCATTTGCTTCCATAAAGCTGGGAAGGAGGTCAGGACGCTAGGCCGTTTTTTGTTTATTCATCGCAAACATAGGCTACGGAAAAAGATCAAACGCCCAGCTTGGTTAGAACTAGGTAGCGTGATTTTCTTTCCGTAGCCTATGTGTGCGAGGACGCTTCGCGCCTGGCCATAAGTGGCCAATCAAATCACATTAAAAGCAAATGTGACCAAACGTCTTCGAGGAAGGAGAAGGAAGGAGTCTAAACAAACGGCATTGTTTTCATTGATTGAAAACTTTATTAACAATGCAATAAGGCTGAGCCCGAACGTTCGTTCGTTACGCTGACATTCGGACTTTAATTAATGGGTTCGAACGTTCGGTGAAAAAATTATAAAGGAGGCGCACGGGGTTGAGGCGATGTGAAGAGGCGCGTCCCCCGCGGCGCTCGGCTCAACCAGTATGGTCTGCCGGGCTGTAGCTGGATACTATTGTCTCAACCAGAGCTCTCAACCAATGCAATAGAACAATTTTGATTGACAGGCGATTCTGCCAATTACGTCACACTGCTTGCACCCGCCTCTGCTGTTACCACCAATCGGCAAGCGTTTATTATTTACTTCCGGCAATGCTGCCATTGATCTGCTTGCGAGAAGCACAACAGACTTACCGTAGCTAATACGTTAGCTCCCCGCCGAGAACGTAGATGAGGATGACCAAACGAGGCATAATGATTTTACTGCAACGAATGTTATAATAAAACAAAGCCTTTTTATACATGTGTCTGATTGAAAACTTTATTAACAGACTGCAGAATGGGTACAACTCGGGGCTCTTATGAGCAACGGAAGGACGTGTAATGCTTGCTACTTGCTATGTTTGGGTAAATAATATGCTGATGTTATTGAACGTGTAACACTAACTATATAACGTTAATGCCACAAAACGAATGCCTTTGTTTATCTAGCCCCTTACGTGACTGCGGTGTGCAAGGGCTATACTATTGTTTATCATAAGTAGTAACTTTGATGCAGTAGCTTGTTTATTTTCTTCTGAGTGCTTTTAGACGGTGGGCCGAAGGTCTCTAGAGGCTTCCGTTAATGAAATGATTGATCTGGTTTTACAGAGTATATGTTATTGTAATATGAACTACATAATATACTATAATAACACATTTCCGTTTGTTGGCAACGGTTTTTGGGTCATATCTTTATGAAATTAATGTGTTGATAAGATAAAAACTACCTACGTTTGTGAAAAGGGGCGTTGCTGCGGAACCAATCAAAACGCGTTACAACGTCAGGTGACTTGATTTCTCCCAATGACATTCTTCAAGCCCTGGAACCAGGAAGTAAATATTGCTACTCGTCTGTTCACAACACTGGATAGCTCTGCATTCGGTAAGCTCTCAATTCATTACTATTACTATTGAAATGCATTTTTACTTAACTTTACAGCATTATTCAAACGTGATAGGAAGTTATGAGTCCTCAGCAGTTTATATGTAGTCCGTTTTGACGTCCGATTACACATTGGAAAATGTTGTAGCCAGCTCACAAAGACTAACGTTGCGTTAGCATTTTAACTTTCTCAGATAGCAATCTAACATTACGTTAGTGTAAATCAAACAACTCTAACCCAATACTAATAATAGTAACTTGTTTCACATTCTTGCTGTGTGTTACACTATGGTAATAGCGGTCTGTGTTGTTGCCTGTGACGTTAGAAATTTGACGTTGTCACAACCGTTACATATGTACAAAATATACTGTCTCATAAATATACTCTTCCAATATATATAAATATACATATAAATATATTGTTTTAGATGCTGTTGTCACTATGAATTACAAATGGGGGGCCCTGATGTAAACAAGACAAACGTCTTTCTCTGGTCTGCATCCCCTTAACAATTGTTTGATACTTTTCTGGACTCTTTGTATCATAAACAGTACTGTATTTGCAAATCTGGTATGTCATAATTAAATGTATAGATGTAGCAGTAGGCCTACTGTATCTGTATGTCATGTATGTCATATATGTTATGATGAATTGAAAATGGGGGACCCTGATGTAAACAAGATGAAAGTCTTTCTCTGGTCTGCATCCCCTTAACAATTGTGTGTATTGAGCTGTACTGTACTGTACCCATTCTGCAATCTGTTAATAACGTTTTCAATCAATCAATCAACATTTATAACACAATAACAAGTGTGAAAATAACATGTTATTTATTTGAACAGTCAGAAAAAATAAATAACGCACATCCTCCGTTTGTTGGTGCTGAGCCAAACTGTAAAAACAGTAGTACATAAGAACAAAGCAGGGCTCGCAACTCACTTGTAGTTCCAAGGTGATTTTAATAAACAAAAAAGGCAGTAGATGCAACGTTTCGACCTTACCGGTCTTCCTCAAGCATGCCATTGACTGTCCCTTTGAACCTAAACATCTTCTCTTCTGCACTTCTCCACTCAGCTCCAGTGGGCAGGATGGGAAGGCAGAGGAAGAGGGTGGTGACCGGTGAAGCTGCTCCCCTCCAGAGGAAAGAGGAGAATCCTGCTGCCTTGCACCGCAAGGAGAAGAAGAAGAAGGTTGACATGGGCAAAGTGTTCATCAACATCTCCATCGGCCTGTGCATCTTCAGCCTCGTCTGGTTCTTCTATGCCCTCTACATGCGCTCTGCCCTAGCTAAACAGGTGGTGACAATCCACCCCTCACCTCCTGTGCTTGACGCCAACAGCACCATGTCTGGGAAAATGTATGCCGCAATTCATATCTTACAAGAGATGCATTGATGTATGTGCAGGCTATTCTGCCTCCGTCTGATCAGTATGTAAAAATCACAAAGTTGGGGATATGGATGGGAATATATTTCACTGATTAAAAGAAAAACCAAAAAAAGAAGCAAAACTCATTCTGTCTCTAGTATTATTTGTTCACGCCAACTGTTTTGGAGATGAGGGTGGAAGGGAAGAAAAACAAAAAATGGTAAAGAGCAAGAATAGTTTGGTTTTCCATTATTGTTGATTAATCATCAATTGTAATGCATAATCTTTACATCTCTTACTTAATTTCTCCATTCAATCCCCAAGTTCCTCCTTTCTGTAGTGTTCGCTGTCTTTCTCAACACCTTTTTTGTTTGTTCATGGTCCAAGTGGATGTAAGAATATTACAATATCACGATGCTGGAAGAAAGTTGGAGCAGCGTGAGGCTGAAGTTGCATTTTCTTTTTCTCAATTCCTGACTTGTGGTGGTACAGTGCCTTCAACACCCATGGGGGTAATTTGGCAGTATGTTTTTATGGGGGGGGGGGGGGGGGGGGGCATTCATTCTGTGTTTATTGTGTCAAACTGGGGTATAATATTAATATTATTATGTCCTATTGGGGACATAATTAAAAGTTCTGAGCAATTCAATAGTTTTTTTTATGGAGAGGACGTACGTCTGACATTAATTGAAAACTGTATTAACAGATTGCAGAATGGGTACAATACAGTACAGCTCAATACACACAATTGTTAAGGGGATGCAGACCAGAGAAAGACTTTCATCTTGTTTACATCAGGGTCCCCCATTTTCAATTCATCATAACATATATGACATACATGACATACAGATACAGTAGGCCTACTGCTACATCTATACATTTAATTATGACATACCAGATTTGCAAATACAGTACTGTTTATGATACAAAGAGTCCAGAAAAGTATCAAACAATTGTTAAGGGGATGCAGACCAGAGAAAGACGTTTGTCTTGTTTACATCAGGGTCCCCCATTTGTAATTCATAGTGACAACAGCATCTAAAACAATATATTTATATGTATATTTATATATTGGAAGAGTATATTTATGAGACGGTATATTTGCAGTCCAGAGAGAGACTTTCGTGAGAGACCAACAAAGTGAGGTATGTAAAAACTTGGAATCAAATTGTGGTCATAGATCTAACGTTAATATCACGTTAACAATCTAATGGCTAGCAAGCTCATCTGTGACGTCGGTATGGCTTAATACAGTGCGAAATACAATCTTATAGTAAGAAACAAAACACAAGTTGAACATAGTTTTGAACGTTTTATTACAATAGTATTTAGGTCGGATAGATAGAAGTTAATATCACGTTAACCATCTAAAGCTCATCTGTGACTCGGAATGGCTTAATACAGTGCGAAATACAATCTTATAGTAACAAAACAATACACAAATTGAACATAGTTTTGAACGTTTTATTACAATAGTATTTACTGTCTCATGTTGCGATGTATAATCCAGCTAGCGTTCCAGTCAGATTCTCCGTTGTTCTTGTTGACAATTTTGGGGTCCGTACTTCCCGTTTCTGTATCCTGATTGGTTTATCAGCTAGAGGTGTCCAAAGATATGCATGAGCAAACATTTAATTTAAATGTAAGATTACGATAACCGATGACCACCAGACGGCTGGCCAACAAACGTATTTTGACTCAACATAATAACTAGATATCACACACACAGAATTGTGTAGTCTGCCAACATGGATCAATCAAGTTCACTTTAGACAGACTCGGCCTCCCATCTATTTGTTTAATTACATGTTTACATGAACAGCCACCACTGTAAACATGTTTTTCACCAATAGACTATGCAATGCCGCCCTCCATAGGATCTATAATAATACAAAAAAAAAATTGTATTATTAAAAAAAAAAATGTTATTAAAAAAAATTTTATTAAAAAAAATTTAATAAAGAAATTTAAACGAACGTTCGAACGTTCGTTCGATAAACCCTGGCCAACGTTCGAACCATAAAAACAGGGTTCGGGGACAGCCTTACAATGCAATGAAGCATACAACAAGCACTACATTGACCAGGTAAGCTAACTAACGTTGTCAGAGTGTAATACTGTTATTATTTGTGTGGCCGCCGAGCCATAATGTACATGGTGACTGCCTAGGCTAGCTAACGGCTAACGGTAGCTCCCTCCTCCCTTGTAACCCGGTGGTTTAGCCTAGGCTAGCTAACGGCTAACGGTAGCTCCCTTCTCCATGTAACCTGGTGTTTTAGCCTAGGCTAGCTAACGGCTAACGGTAGCTCCCTCCTCCATGTAACCCGGTGTTTTAGCCTAGGCTAGCTAACGGATAACGGTAGCTCCCTCCTCCATGTAACCTGGTGTTTTAGCCTAGGCTAGCTAACGGCTAACGTTAGCTCCCTCCTCCATGTAACCTGGTGTTTTAGCCTAGGCTAGCTAACAGCTAACGGTAGCTCCCTCCTCCATGTAACCTGGTGTTTTAGCCTAGGCTAGCTAACGGCTAACGTTAGCTCCCTCTCCATGTAACCTGGTGTTTTAGCCTAGACTAGCTAACGGTAGCTCCCTCTCCATGTAAGCTGGTGTTTTAGCCTAGGCTAGCTAACGGCTAATGGTAGCTCCATCTCCATGTAACCTGGTGTTTTAGCCTAGGCTGTGAGCGTGTTTGTTTACAGTCTCTGAATTACTATTTTTCAGTAACTAGTACAACACTGCCGATATCTGGTCTGGCCCATGGACTATAGTAGCTATAGCTGTATCTATTGTTTACACTTGAAATGTGTATTTTTATTTAGTGTGCATTTTTATTTAGTCACAATATTATTTGGCTTAAATATAAAAAGAAATTAATAATTATAAACTTTTTTTTGGCATCCTCTGTTATTTTACCCACGCGACGCCACTGTTCGGCGATGAGACTGGAGGAAAAATATTCCAATTATTTGACGTCGATCTGCTAGATCCATTTCCAGTTTGTATGACGCAATAAACGCCGAAATCATATTGATTATTGCGTTTCGAAAGCGATCCCAATACAATCGATTGTGTATCTAGACCCATGTTACAATATATCTCTGGCGGAGGAATTTCCCTGATGCACCCAGCCAGGGTTTCCGTTGTCCGGTAATTACCGGTTTTTGACCGGCAAAATCTGTTGAAGTCCGACATATTTAAATCTCTCCGGTCATAATGTCCGGTGAAAATAATTCCCTCTAAGCACAATTTGAATTGTATTAAAATAGTTACATTTGTTTCATTGTTGCTTCACCAAGCAGGTCTAATAATGACAACGATGTGTGTTCTATTATGATATGTGTGTAGTGTTCTGATAACGACTATTGGTGAAGCGATGTCGAGATTCATTTGGTTTGGCAGCGGGAGCTAGATTTGCGAGAAGCATGCAACTGCAGAGCCGCAGAGCTGACAGTTGTGCGTGCACAGTGCAATACTCCAATTCAACCATTGGCAATTCAGCTGTTGGGTGGGTGGCGCTGCTGAGCGGTCCCCAGACCGGACCTGAGAGTGCCGCTGGCTCTGCGGCTCTGCAGTTGCATACTATTGGTATGTTCTTCGTTGGGACTGGGAGGCAGAGATATAATAGTCATCACGCAATGTTTATATTTCACGATAATGTTGCCGTCTCTCTCTGCCAAATTTCTCAGTTATTCGCTTGATATAATTCATACAAATGTCCAATATAACAGAATTCGTTAGCTCATAAAATGTGATTATAACACACTGCTGCTAATGTCGGGCCGACTGCCCAGATACACCTATTTGATTTAAAGTCAGCAGCAGCACGGAGTCTCGGGAATTATTTGATTTGGAATATAATGGCTGTATACGCAAAAGTAGCCTAGTTTTAAGTTAAAATATTATAAATCTACATGCTTTGAGGATGTCATTCTTTATATAGCCTGCCTATCAATTGTTTTTAAGCTCAATAAACTCTGACCGGAATTGATCCCATTTGTCCGGTAGATTGAAATCTTGCAGGACACGGAGACCGGCAACAATTTTTTCTAATGGAAACCCAGCGCCACTTCCGGTTTGGCGTGGAGTGTAACTCGCCCGAAATCCCTCGTTGTTGGCGCACAACGCATGGCGGGTAATAACGAGTATACTCGTTGTTGGTGTCCAAAGTGTTAAGATCAAGTAGCTCATATTTATTGAGCAGTCAACATGCCCAAAACACATTGTTTTTTCATCCGTACATTTCATATATACCATTTTGAATAGAGTATGGTTTGGGTGCTTTTGAGTAATTCCAGGAAAAATACGAGAAAAAGGCATTTTAGTGTAATCCAGTCATCACGTTGAAATTTTTCGGCTGATTATCTAATCATCCTGAAATCAACGCTAGATTATCATTATTATATCTCGTTGTGCATACATGAAGCACGTCTTCAGGGTCTGAAGGGTATACCAGAGGCTGCAGCTATGAATTATGAATAGATATAGCGAATAAACGAAACGAACGCATGGCGGGCAATAACGAGTTAACTCGTTTTTGGCACAGATTGTGTTAAGTCACGCCATCACCCCGCTAGGGTTTATGGGTAAAGTAGTCCAACAACATGGGCTAGCAACATGTGAATTATAATTTAAGATCTTACTTGTCCTGCTTGTGAGTGGCCACTACAAACCTACACAATACAGATTGGCTGCAATACTTCATAGTTATAGGCTGCAGTAGTAGATTTTCTCTCTAAGGACAACAGGAGGCTCTGCTCTAAAGGAAGTCGGTGATTTCAAATACCTGGGCTTGAGGGTCAACTCGTCCGAGCAAGACCTTAAAGGGAGGAAGGCGCTTGCGTGGAGGGCTCTGAACGGCATGACCAGTGTGTGGAAATCCATCCTCCCCCGTCAAATCAAGCTCAACTTCTTTCATGCAACAGTTGAGTCTGTCCTTTTGTATGGCAGTGAATGCTGGACCTTGAAGCCCGCCCTGCAGAAGTCCTTGGATGGGTGCTACACCAGAATGATGCGTGTGGTGCTCAACATCAACAGGGATGAGCATGTCACTAATGCAAACTTGTATGGGGGGGTGCTAAAGGTGAGCGATAAAGTGGCAGTCAGGAGAATGAGGCTGGCAGGTCACTGCCAGAGACACCATGAGCTGCCAACCAGCAAACTTGTGCTGTGGGAACCAACACACGGGCATCGATCACGAGGACGTCCCACATTAACCTACGTGGACGTACTCAGGAGAGATGCGGGAACAGAATGCACCGGCGAGCTAGCCAGATGCATGGAGGATCGGGATGACTGGAAGCACCGATGGAGGGCCCGTCCGAGGACGACCTAGATCAGGGGTCTCAAACTCGCGGCCCGCGGGCCAATTGCGGCCCGCGGGATGATATTTTGCGGCCCCCTACTTGATATCAACGTTTAGTGTTAGTGCGGCCCGCGCGCAACTTGTTGCCGAGTCGTTGCGCGAGTTAGAAGTTTTATTTATTTGATCACTTGTAGGCTATCATAGCGCAGGCTCATGACAGCAACGTTACGTTAGTGACTTGGTTGAAACGTGATTCCGGAGTGATATCAAGTAAAGTGGAAGGCAAATGCATCCTCGCTATCTCCTCTGCGAGCAGTGCTCTGCATGTCCGGCTGCACTGCCACTGTCTGTCTGTGTACGGGTCTGGTCCAATCACATTCAGCGTCCCGTCAGAGTTTCTCCCCCCCACCCACAGTCTGCTAATCAGAGGCAGAGTAGGGCGGGTCTTCACGGAATGCGTGTCGTCTCTTTCAGTCCGAGTCAGAGCAGAGAGTTGACAACGCATCTACAGTAGCCTCGCTCCCAGTTTTTGTTAAACGGAGTGCGTTGTGGTGGCGATTGAATGGAACTCTGTTGACTCAGATCATCTTTAGCCTCGTAGGCATATTTATTTCTCAGGCGGGGCGAAATGCGGTCGTGGTGCCGCTATATATATATATTGTAATGGGAAATATTAAAGGACAAACGATGAGCCGTTTACATTAATCATTCTGAGTCATTATTAATAATAGAAAAGTTTATTTCACCGTGGCCACAATGAAAGTTCAGCCCACAGACAGAGACACATGTTCACACAGTAGCGTCTGGCCATGAACTGACCAAGAGTTCTGTTCAGACATATGTTAAATACATAGTTGTCAGACGTAACATATTATATCAGATATGATGACGAAGGTAAACAAAATGGTTTCTCAGTAACTGGAAGCAAACAACAACTTTGTTATGACTGGTAGGATGTCAGAGTGATCTTAAAGAGACATACACACATTAACCAGTCAATCTGGTCATATTGAAACTCAAGCTGTATAACATGATATCTCCACACAGATATATAAGAACATGATAATATATTTCCACGACAGTTCCCTCCTCTGATAATAATCAATCATTATCACTTCATAAAGACAACAAAAAATATTATCAACCGTAAACCAAAAATAACACAAATAATCAAAACTCAGCACAAACTATTTTTATTATCTAAAAAACAGTCACTAGAGGGAGAACGAAATCCACACATCAATGAATGATGACGGATGACAGGTAAACAGGTGGTCTCCGGCAAAACCCCTGTCTGGATGGTCGGGATTTCACAACACAGTGTCCAGGCTCTGGGCGGTCAAGGGTGCAGAATACAGATATCACCAACCACCAGGCTGGAAAGAACACAACAAAACCCAGGAAAGTATTTTGCAGAACAATAACAATTCCCCCCGCAGAGGAGAGACTCAAGGCTGCTACTCCCCAGAGCAAAGAGATGGCACAAACCAAAACAAACTTGCAAAATTAATGAAACATAATGCAGAGGCAGTGTTCCCAAAACAAAATTTCTGAGATAATGTAATGTGATGTGGGTCAGACTTGCCTCTTAATCAGTTGTTGAATCTCAGGCAGGTCCCCCCATCTCCGCCACCAAACACCCCCGGGCCGATCCAGTCTGATGGTTCCCTCGTCGTTGCAGATGGTCTGTTCTCTCGCACTGCCCCTGGTTCGTTTTCACAACTGAAAACAGGCTAACTGTCTTATCCTCCGACGTTAAAAGCTTGTTGATGAATCGCAGTTAGGATTGAACTGTCTCTTAGTTCTTTATCTTCGACCAATGATTAGGCCAGTGATGGCCCAGCTGTGGTCAGCTGTTGGGCAGTGTCTGATGTAGCTCATAGCTGCGTCGTCGTGTCCAGCTGCAGGCCAGAGCAGGCTGGCATATACCTCTCCGGGCACAGCTTCCTCTCACTGGGCAGTAGTAGGGCCGGCGGGCATTGGTTTGGCACACAGATGGAGGACCCCCCCCTGAGAAACTACAAAGGAGAGGGGTACATACATAGGTGTATGTGGGAGAGAAGAGACAAAGGAAAGATGTGAGTGGCTGGCTGTATATCTCACTATTCCAATCTCTTTTTTTTTTTTTTTTCTTTTCTCTCTCTCAGCCACACTTAAAAAACATTTGCCCGTTATCACACATTATAGACAGTTACACACTAAAACGGTAGAAAGGGTCCACTCCAGGCTTGAAGTTAGGACATTCTATAGTACCTCAACTTCAGCTCCAACGAGCAGGGCAGATTCCCTAAGTCATGACAACAAAAAACAACGTCTCTAAGAGTCGTCGGCAAACAGGTCATAATGATTTCTGCAGGTCACATGAAATTAGATGATCGCCGTTGCTAGCAGCTACTAAACATGCAAGTACTGAACAGGTCAAAACAGACTGAATGGCAAATGACGGTAGGTCTGAAAAACATAGGTAAATTCTCCCGACTCACAGTCCCGCGTTCCCGCCTCTTGTGAGAAAAAAACCTTATAGTACAGACAAACAAAAATGGAATTAACCCTCAGAGCACTGCCTCCCCTGTCCATGACCCCATGAGAAAGTACCCTTATACCCTAGTTCTAAAGATAATCAACCCCTGTGGAACATACTGACTCTTTTTCCCTTTACGGCAGGATCACCTATTCACAGCGTTCCAAAGGGCCCTTTAAAACCCCAAAACAAATCCTCTCTCAGGATCACCCTTAAACACAGCTATCTCCCTCTACTAACAGCCCTCATTTACAATCCCACAGCACAGTCCAATTCCTGCCCCTATGTGAAAAAGCCAAATACAGAGCCTGCAGAGCGAAACTAGCGCTATATATAATTTTGAAGCCCAAAAAACCCCCACCCCTCTTCTTCGGGATGCAGACTTGAACTCAACATATTTTATTATACTCATGGTAGGCCCCCGCACCCCGTCTATAAGGCACGAGCCTAATACATTCGGGACGTACCAAGATTGAGAAACTATAGAAAAAACCATCGCCAGTCTACCAAGCACAGTAATACACCAATACAATGAAAAAATAACCACTGCAGAGCACATAGTAATATACATTTAAAAAATAGCTCTGACCGGCACCATGTTCTAGTTTAGACCTCTAATTATAAATTTAAAAACAAAAATGTTTTAAACAGAAATCAGAATGTCAACAGCTCACCGAGTGTTCCTTATCACGCGTCCCCAAGGTTCATGCCGGAGGTGACAGCCAAGCGGAGGCCGCACGGAGGCTGCACGGAGGAGCCTCCTTGACAGGGCAGCGCTCCCCCGGAATTTCCCTTCTGCAAAGTCTGCTTGGCGGCCGACCTCGACACCCATCGGTTAAAAAAAAAAACATCTCTCGTCGCCATCTGTAATGGGAATTATTAAAGGACAAACGATGAGCCGTTTACATTAATCATTCTGAGTCATTATTAATAATAGAAAAGTTTATTTCACCGTGGCCACAATGAAAGTTCAGCCCACAGTCAGAGACACATGTTCACACAGTAGCGTCTGGCCATGAACTGACCAAGAGTTCTGTTCAGACATATGTTAAATACACAGTTGTCAGACGTAACATATTATATCAGATATGATGACGAAGGTACACAAAATGGTTTCTCAGTAACTGGAAGCAAACAACAACTTTGTTATGACTGGTAGGATGTCAGAGTGATCTTAAAGAGACATACACACATTAACCAGTCAATCTGGTCATATTGAAACTCAAGCTGTATAACATGATATCTCCACACAGATATATAAGAACATGATAATATATTTCCACAACAATATCAACAACAATCAATAACAAATAATAGACCGGGACACGAATGCGAAGGAGACGTCAGTGACGTCACGTACTGGACATACTACATCGCCCTCTGTAGAACACAAATGAGTAAGGGCGCACATAATAATAATACATTTAACAGTTTTATCTCCGTGAGATAAATGTAGCTAGTTTCGCCAGCAGGCAGGCAGCAGAAAAATATGGGATCTTCAAAGATGGCCAGTAAAAGAAAAGTCGACTGCAATTCAAAGGTGAATGGACTGAAAAATATGCATTCATCCTGAGTCCAGCACCAAACCAATGTGACTAATATGCCAAGAAACGGTAGCTCTTGTGAAGAGTGGCAATTTGAAACGCCACTACGAAACAAAACAGTTATTTTGATGCAACCTTCCCTCAAAATTCAGTGCTAAGAACCACACAAATAAATGGAATGAAATCATCATATCAAGCTGTAAGCAGAATTATTGTTAAATCTATGTCACAACGAGAAAAAGCAACCATGAGTGGCATGGGTGTTGGCTAAACACAAGAAGCCATTCTCTGATGCATACATAATAAAATAATGTATGACTGAAGTGATGGAGACCATGTTTGAAGGCAAACAAAAGCAAATCCCCCTCAGATCGCACAGCAACCAGAATAACTGAAATACTGGCTGGTGATTTGATTAAACAGCTTTGTGATAGAATAAAAAAAGATGCACAGTGCATTTCCATAGCTGCATGTGGATGAGTCCACTGACACCACTGAGAAGCCTATGTTCTGAAGAACCGTTCATGTTCTGAATAACTGTTCATGTTCTGAAATATTATTGCTAAATATTGAGAAGATTGGATCAGTTGTACTTTTTTTTTGGAATACTTGAAACTCTTTTTTTGTGGAATATTTGATGCGGCCCAGCCTCACCCAGACTCTACCTCCAGCGGCCCCCAGGTAAATTGAGTTTGAGACCCCTAACCTAGATAGATAGATAGATATAGTTTGATTTCCACTGGGTGGCTACAATGGTGGAAAATCACAGTAGAAGGTTTTTACCCAGCAGCAATATACATCTCCTACCACTAGGGGTCACTGTGTGCTACTTGATGAATATAGTCAATAACCTCAACCTCTCCATGTGTTAACAATCATTGTCTTTGATGACTCCTTATCGGGAACATGTTGTTGTTGCTCTGGTTGTTGACTAGAATGCCTGTGGCCTGAAGCTGACAAAGCTAAGCACTTCAACTCACACACTTACATTACTGTAATAAAACATAGTATAGAATGTTATTTGTGGACAACACACAGACACTGTTTAAAAAGGCGAAGCAGTGCCTCTACCACCTGAGACAACTCAGGAAATTCAAAGTGTCAGGGAAGATACTCCAGTCCTTCTACTCTGGGGCTGTGGAGAGCATCCTGACTGGGAACATCACTGCCTGATTTGGCAACTGCACTGCCCAGGACAGGAAGGCTCAGCAGAATGGACTACGGTTATTGCACTACCACCCCTGCAGGACTTGTACAACAGGAGGTGCAAATCCAGAGCCTGCAGAATAATGAAGGACCCTCACCACCCCAACAATAGCCTGTTCAAGCTGCTGCGGTCAGGCAAGCGCCTCCGCATACTAGGGCTGCACGATTAATCGTTTTTAAATCGAAATCGCGATTTGGAATGATGCAATTATCAAATTGAAAAAGAGAAAATATCGCAATTATTTAAAAAAAAAATTTTTTAAAGGGGAACTATCTTATAAATGGCCTTTTTGAGTGTTTAGCATTGTTTCCTAGCTATGTGAACTTATATTAATATGATCTATGTCTCAAAATTCTCATATTGGCGCATTCTTCCAATTCTCCTCTCACAATATTCACCCTCACTGAACTGAGTCGTTTGAAAATGTGCCTATATGTGATGTCATATAGTCGCTGCTGCATGTTAATGTTCAGGCGAACACGACGCTCAGCAGGCCCGGCGCAGTGGTTTAGGAGCCCAGGCTCAAAACAGCTCGAGATCTTGAGGTAGAAAAATGCTGTTTTTGAGGACTTGATTAGAAATACAAAACAATGAATAAAAAAAATATATATATTACAGAGGTGTTCCATAGACTCACAGGAATTGTGTAAACGTGCCCAAATAGTGAAAGATATAGTAAAATAGTTCCCCTTTAAATTATTTAACCAGGAAGTCCCATTGAGATACAAGATCGGTTTGGGAGAGGGAGGTAAGCGGTTTTAAGTGTGTTGTGAAGTTTAGACTTCAGAGAGGGAAAGTAAAGTACAGAAAAAAAGGTACCGTTGGGTACCGGTATCGATTCCCAGGTAAAAAGAAACATTTTCAGGCTCTGTGTCCTGAAAAGACCCACCGCGTAGGCCAGATGCAAGCCGCATTTTACAATAAACCTCTGTGGGGCTGCTTAAAAAATATATATTATAATCACAAATTTTATCGCAATCGCAATATCGGTCAGAAAAATCGCAATTAGATTATTTCCCAAAATCGTGCAGCCCTACTGCATACATGCTGCAAGAACAGAGAGACTCAGACTCAGCTTCTTCCCCCAGGCCGCGTGAATACTTTGGGCAGCCGAAAAGTGCTTCCGCGATGCCGCGATTGGCCAGCGCCCTCCTTCGTGAATACTAGCTCTACACTCGTTCAGGTGCTCGTTTGCATGCTACGCCGCGCATGCACATGAGGCTCCCCCAGGTTAATACGCCGCCCTGGTTAATCACAGAACACGCCATATTAGCAACGCTGGTAATCGCCCTGGTTAATCACAGAACACGCCATATTAGCAACGCTGCATCAGATAATACCTAATACGGTATTTGTAAATAGGAGAAAAAGGAGTTTTTCATTGTTCAAGAGTGGATATATGTTGCAGAATATGCCTGTTAATTACCGCGGCTCTTATTTGTAAATAGGAGAAAAAGGAGTTTTTCATTGTTTTTTTTTTTTTGGAACAAATCTTTTTTATTTTCTCTTTTTTTACATGAAACAAGACAAACGATACACTCTCTCAGGCCCTGTTTAGACGGAAACGCTAGCAGGTGAATCCGCAAAAATATTTTTTCGGATGTGCCTTTCGTTTATACGGAAACAGCGTTTTTACGGGGTGAAACCGTAAAAAAGTGAGACCACCTTCCAGGGTGGAATTCCTAGAAACGCTAAACCTTTGCGCTCTCATCTAAACTGTCAAACCGCATAAAACGATGACGAAAGGGTCGTCAAGGCTCTCGTCGCGTGTACTGCTTACATCACAGGCATGCGCCAGTAGCCTAGAAGCAAATAAAGCATGTCTGATTCTATCCATGGCGATCACCTGAAGGCTACATTGGCAGTACTTTTAAATACACAAGAATCTGTCCCGCGGCGTGACTGGACCCACTGTCTGTGAGTGACTCTGCTTTGGTCCAATCACATTCCCCACCCACAGTCTGCGAATCAGAGGCAGAGTAGGGCGGGTCTTCACAGCACGTCATGTGACATATGCGCCAATCGTATGACAGCGGGGCTCCGTTGTCTCGAGTTGTTACAGCCTCGTCTGCACGGAGAATTCCATCCCAAAACGCTCGTCTAAACGCAAAATTAAAAGTGAAACCGTAAGACGACTTTTGCGGTTTCTGTTCAGACTCTCTCCGTCTAAACGTAGCCTCAGGGTGCAGTTCCCTCTCTCGCGGCGCAGTTCCCTATCTCAGGGTGCAGTTCCCTCTCTCAGTTCCCTCTCTCAGGGTGCAGTTCTCTCTCAGGGTGCAGTTCTCTCTCTCAGGAATTTGTAAATAGGAGAAAAAGGAGTTTTTCATTGTTCAAGAGTGGATATATGTTGCAGAACATGCCTGTTAATTACCTTTTAAATATCTGTTATGTGGTTAGGGTATGTATGTTTTTTAAATAAATGCCCAGTGCTTTGTCACCACCTGTCGATCTGTTCTGTTATTCTATGCATAGCAAAACCTATTAATATTACCTATGTGTTGGCGGAATCGCGTCAATGTAGTGACGACAAAACCTATTAACCTATGTGTTGATGGGAATCACGTCAATGTAGTGACGAATGCATAAAGTGCTTTGTCACCACCTGTCGATCTGTTCTGTTATTCTATGCATAGCAAAACCTATTAATATTACCTATGTGTTGGCGGAATCGCGTCAATGTAGTGACGACAAAACCTATTAATATTACCTATGTGTTGATGGGAATCACGTCAATGTAGTGGTTGATGGGAATCACGTCAATGTAGTGACGAATGCATAAAGTGCTTTGTCACCACCTGTCGATCTGTTCTGTTATTCTATGCATAGCAAAACCTATTAATATTACCTATGTGTTGGCGGAATCGCGTCAATGTAGTGACGACAAAACCTATTAACCTATGTGTTGATGGGAATCGAATGCGCATGTTACCGGCGTAGGGCGAAACGGGGGTAGGCGGGCGTCGGCCAATCAGGGCAACGCGGAAGCACTCTTCGGCTGCCCAAAGTATTCACGCCCCCAGGCCATCAAAACACTGAACACTGATCTCTCCACACACAAGCACACAGGCACGTTGGAACAGGGGGTGCGGGGGGAGCGGCAGCACCCCCTAGTGGCAGCTTCAGTTACTGCACAAAAGTTAAAATGGTATTTTTATATACTGTAACATATATATAATATAAGTTATAAGTTTATCCTGCTCAAAGCACTTGACTTCACCATTACACTGGCACACTTGTAAATACGTTAATTCTTGTTAGATTGCCCGACTGTATTATTTTCCTCGCTGTGTGAAATGCTACAGTTGCGTCTGAGGGGAGTGGCCACTGGCGGACAGTGCTCCCTGTCTCGGGTGTCGGAGAGGAGACGCACAGATGAGGAGATGAGAATGAATGAATGAAAACTGTATTTAACAGATTGCAGAATGGGTACAATACAGTATGGCTCAATACACACAATTGTTAAGGGGATGCAGACCAGAGAAAGATGTTTGTCTTGTTTACATCAGGGTCCCCCATTTTCAATTCATAGTGTTCATAGACGCACCAAAATCCATTGCGGGGTGAACATTTGCCGCAAAACATTAATATCTTTGGAACCGTTTGTGTTCAATTGTATCTGAATCGGGAGATGATCTTCTCTCATCACAATTGAAATTGTATTTCTCCGTCGAGCAAAAGCTGGCTGGCAGTCTCATTGAATAATATACGCACTCCGAAAGTCTGTAAACTTGTGCATAACGGAGCAGAGGTCCCCAACCATCGGGTCGCGGACCGATGTAATATAAAACACTTAATTAGCCGTGCATTGATAATACAATTGGTATCAGCTGTGTAACGTCTTAATTTTGGCGCGACAGAGTCGTTGTAGGAGATGCATTCAATCTAACATTGAAGCTAACCCATATATAGAAATTTGTCATACAGACTTGGAGATGGAGCCAAGTGAGGTATTCAGAAGTTCAAGTGAGGTTTGTTTGTTTTTATTTCTTCAGGCTTGAAAAGTCAAAATAAAACAATTATTATGTTCTTCTCGTTTGCCTCACATCTCATGTCATTTTCAGTTAAAGGGTCATTAGAAATAACTTATTTCAAACCCATTCTAAACAAAACGTTCCTCTCACGGCGTTCTGAAAAAAAAAATCTCAGAAAGGCCGCACCCCCTGCCGATTTAAAGTTCCAACTTGCCTGCAAGCACACATGAACACACACACACACATCCTCACTTGCACTCTCTCACACACAAACACACTACAAAAAAGGTCACTTTAAAAATACATAACTGTATATTGTATATTATTGTACATAGTGTGTTACAATGCCTCTTAGCTTATTGTATTGTATTTTATTCTTATTACTTTATCATGTCTATTTTTATTATCCTAACTTATTGTATTTTTGCACAATCAAGGCGGGCATGGTCACCTTCATTTCACTACATGTCTGGATGTGTATGTGACAAATAAATCTCTTGAATCCCTCTCTTGAATCTCTTGTTGTTCCCATGAAGAACTCCTTTATAAAACTCTCTTTCCTTCTTTCCCTCTCCATCTGTCCCTCTCCAGATCAACATCATGCAAAGTGAGACGGTACAGGATGTCGTGTTGCTGGAGCCTCGGTGGCTATGCAGCGGAATTCTGGCACGTCTCCTGTCCGCAGAGACCCCCAAGGCCATCCACCACTACCGCGGTCGCTACCGGCTGGAGGAGATGCAAGCCCTGGCCCCCGACAGCGACGTGGATGAGCTCCTCCAGATCCTGGACGCCATGGATGTGTGCGCCCGCGACCTCACCAACCCCGCCATGGTGGACGTGCCCGCCCTCATCAAGACCAGCGGCCTCCACCGCTCCTGGACCGAGGAGGAGGAGGAGGAGTCACTTATCTACGGCGGCGTGCGCCTCGTCCCTGCCGAGCACCTCACCCCGTTCCCGTGCGGCCTCTTCCACAAGCTGCAGGTCAACCTGTGTCGCTGGAGCCACCATCAGCAGAAGACGGAGCGGGAGGACGCGGGAGATGAGGTCGACGGAGACATCCGCCTGTGGACCAATGGCGCCAAGGTGAGCCAGGCGGGTGCCGAGGCCATGGTGCTGCTGGTCAACCACGGCCAAGGGGTGGAGATCCAGGTGCGCGGGCAGGACACTGAGCGGGCCAAGTGCTACGCCCTGCTGGACACCGTCTGCAGCATCACAGAGAACCTGCTGGCCTCCACGCTGCCAGGCCTGCTGACCGCCAAGTACTACCTGAGCCCACAGCAGCTGCGGGAGCACCACAGCCCCATCATGATCTACCAGCCCAAAGACTTCTTCCGGGCTCAGGTCCAGCGAGAGAACTCGCTCACCAACACCATGGGCGGGTACCGGGAGAGCTTCAGCAGCATCCTGGCGTTCGGCTGTGCCGAGGTCTACCAGCAGGGCAGTCTGGGCATGGACGTCCACATCTCGGACGTCTGCCTGCTGGCCCGGAGGAAGCTGTGTCGCATGCTGGACCCGCCGGATGCCCTGGGGAAGGACTGGTGTCTCCTAGCCATGAACCTGGGGCTGACGGAGCTGGTGGCCAAATACAGCATCCCAGGGACGCCCAACGGCACCCCTGAGGGCCTGGACTCGGAGGCAGAGCGGAACTTACCCGAGGGAAGCCCCATTCCGCCCAGCCCCACGGCAGCCTTGCTGCAAGAGTGGAGCGGGCGGCCAGACAGCACAGTGGGCGTGCTTTTGCTTAAGCTGAGGGAGCTAGGGCGTCGCGATGCTGCCGACTTCCTGCTCAAGGCCTCGCCCGTTTTCCGGGTCAATGCAGAGGTGCTGGGCGGTGGTGGCAGTGTGGGGGCCACTAATGGCTACGGTCCCACTTGTAATGGGGGCACCTCCTACAACTCGATCAGCTCCGTCATATCGCGCTGAACCGCTCACTGAGTCGGGGTCAGCTCATCTCTGCCGGACACCGTGTTGGGAGAGTGTCTGGACTGAACTGACCTGAGACAGAATCCGGGAGCTCTGTGTTGTTTTATGAATATCAAAGTGCAATCTTTCCCACGATGGACGAGCTACACCGCCTTCCTCCATCACAACGTTGAGCTACGGTGGCCTACAAGCCTCACGTTGTATTTTATGACTGTCCATTTTTGTATTGTGGACCTTCCCTCCAATATGAATGTTTTTTTAAATCAGCTGGCTGTCCCGAAGCTCCAAAGAGGAATGAATTCAACTGGTTCTCTCTGTACCTTAATCTGTTGTTGCTGTTGTTGTCATCGTCGTCGTTGTTGTTGTTGTTGTTGTTGTTGTTGTTGTTGTTGTTGTTGTTGTGTTTTAATACCTCATACTAACTCACACATATAACACAAACCTACACTAGTCCAATTCCTGTTTCTGGTCATAAAGCGAAATGTCCTTCCTAAAGAACCTCCCATCCTCTCAGGATGCTGGAATGGTACCTGCTGGAAAAACAGATAGCCGCCTCCTAATCTAAAGTCATTATTTAGATTAGATAGAGTCATAGAGACCTTGCTCAGAACATTTGTGTCTCTTTTTTCCAGCATGGCTGCCTGTAACCATTGGTAGAAAATGCCTAATTTACGCACAGTGGTAGAGCAGGTAAAACACTGGAAAAGTGTAATATTATTGTTCCACTGTGACTTGTTTACTAGATCAAGTAATATGACAACATTTTAACATGTTTGTTGATGTATGTCTCATATGTCAACACAAGACGACCGTTCTTTCTTCCCAACATGGAGGACAAATGAACATTC
This sequence comes from Notolepis coatsorum, assembly GCF_963971535.1. Taxonomy (NCBI): domain Eukaryota; kingdom Metazoa; phylum Chordata; class Actinopteri; order Aulopiformes; family Paralepididae; genus Notolepis; species Notolepis coatsorum. Next base: position 5,824,025 of record NC_140166.1, read on the forward strand.
TAAATATTCTGTGGAAAGGCATTGATTCAAAGCTGAGGACTGTGATGAATAATGTCAGATCTAGGAGGCTGTCATCTCTCTTCCCATTGGTTCATTGCAGTTCCACAACACCTGCCTGCTCACCATGTTTACTGATTCCACAATGGCAGTTTACACCATGATGACATTTTTGATGATGATGACAAGAGTGCCTTTGTGGCCGCCTATCTTCCTAAAGAAAAGCACAAGGTCAATATGATGATGAATTCTATGATACATGTGTTGGCTCTGTCCAAAACCCTCTAGGAACTGTGCCTTGTTGTTGTCCATAGAAAGAGACGACTCGAGCAAGCTGGCAAGGTGTTGGCAGTTAGTGACTATTTAGGTATTTTTGACGATTGGCATAATTCTTTGTTTTTAGCCCTGACAGTTGAAAAGGAAAAGGGTTTGTGAGGAAAATAGACCATGTTCTGTTTCAGTGTGTTCCTTGCCAAGTAAGCTGATATCACAGGCTCATTCAGGCTGATATCCCAGGCTCATTCAGGCTGATATCACAGGCTCATTCAGGCTGATATCCCAGGCTCATTCAGGCCGATGTCACAGGCTCATTCAGGCTGATGTCACAGGCTCATTCAGGCTGATGTCACAGGCTCATTCAGGCTGATATCCCAGGCTCATTCAGGCCGATGTCACAGGCTCATTCAGGCTGATATCCCAGGCTCATTCAGGCCGATGTCACAGGCTCATTCAGGCTGATATCCCAGGCTCATTCAGGCCGATGTCACAGGCTCATTCAGGCTGATGTCACAGGCTCATTTAGGCTGATGTCACAGGCTCATTCAGGCTGATATCCCAGGCTCATTCAGGCTGATGTCACAGGCTCATTCAGGCTGATGTCACAGGCTCATTCAGGCTGATGTCACAGGCTCATTTAGGCTGATGTCACAGGCTCATTCAGGCCGATGTCACAGGCTCATTCAGGCTGATATCCCAGGCTCATTCAGGCCGATGTCACAGGCTCATTCAGGCTGATGTCACAGGCTCATTCAGGCTGATGTCACAGGCTCATTCAGGCTGATGTCACAGGCTCATTCAGGCCGATGTCACAGGCTCATTCAGGCCGATGTCACAGGCTCATTCAGGCCGATGTCACAGGCTCATTCAGGCCGATGTCACAGGCTTATTCAGGCCATTCAAATTCGAAGCTGCCTCCGCTTGTCGAGAAGACTGTGCTCTATAGCAGCAGTCCTCAACCTGGTGGTCCAGACCCCCAAGCAGGTCATGAAAAGATATACCGTAATTCCTCTAATAGTAACCCCGGCTTGTATTTGTTTCAACTGTAGCGGGTACCAGGCTTGTATTAGGAGGAGGCCTGTATAAGAGGGAGGCCTATATTTCAAATTTTCAAATGGATCATAATGAATAAATCAACATTTTGTGTCAGTTTGAACCCAGTAAAATGTACTGGGTTCATTTATTGAAACCAAGTACTGTATGAAATAGTAAACAGTGCAATTACAGGTGGTCACTGGTCATTTCAACGTTTTCAAAGTGAAAACAAGTAACTTTACCTTAGCAGCTCGGTATGCAGCTCAGTATATTAGTAACCCGGCTTGTATTAGGAGGCCGGCTTATAATTGCTTAGCTCAAGAGCGCACCCGGCCATTAATAGAGACCCGGCTTGTATTTGAGACCCGGTTACTATTAGAGGAATTTACGGTACATCATCATTGACATTTTGTGTCAAAGCTACGCATTCTTTCTATGCTTGACTGTGTAGGGGAGTTGTGAACAGGTTGAGAACCATTGGTCTATAGAGCCAGTAGGCTAAAGACTCCAATCGGAAACAGACCATATCAGCAAAATACTGTTGCTAAGGTGATGTATCTTAAGACCTTTGATTTCTGGCTAAATCAAAGTACCAACCCAGTCTTTTTGACATGTGGGTTCCAATTTATTCTTGAGAACCAAACCAGTCTTTTTGACATGTGGGTTCCAAGTCATTTTTGAGAACCAGATCAGTCTTTCTGACATGTGGGTTCCCAAGTTATTCTTGAGAACCAGACCAGTCTTTTTGACATGTGGGTTCCAAGCCATTCTTGAGAACCAGACCAGTCTTTCTGACATATGGGTTCCAAGTCAATCTTGAGAACCAGACCAGTTTTTTTGACATGTGGGTTCCAAGTCATTCTTCTTAAAGGACCAGGCCGCCTAAATATTAAAGGCAACCAACTTGTGTCTAACCACGCCGCGTGAATATTAAAGGCAACCAACTTGTGTTTGGCTTTTCTCTGATTGGCCGCGCCCCCACGCGCAGGCAAGCGCAGCCGTCCCACGTCCCAAATGAAATCCAAAGAGCAAGTGCGGCAGTGCGGCAGCGCGGCAGCGCGGCAGCGCGGGCAACCAACTTGTGTAGTGTTGGGCTGCTGTTCCAACGCACTTGTGTTGGGCTGCGGTAGCAGTGGAGCGCTGCTGACTGATTATTATGTTTCGCGTTTTTAACAACCAAAGTTAGATTCACTCGTCACTGTACATGTATAAACAAAGCCCATACAGTTATGAAATAATAAACACTGACTATCTGACTCTTACTAATAAACACTGTGTTAGGACTATAAACACTGTTAGGACTATCTGACTCTTAATAATAAACACTGTTACAGACTAGTGTTAGGACTATCTCGATTCACGCGTCACTGCTGTAACTAGAAACTCTGGGTGTCACTGTACATCAGTAACGTTATTTCGCGTTTTTAACGTCAGCGGGGCGATGCGGTGGTTAGTCCCCGTTTTGCCGCGTCTCTCTTTGCGCGAGGGCGTGTGCTAGTGGATTGATTGATTGGCCGTGTGGCCAATCAGAGAAACGCTGAACGAAAAGCTGAACACAAGTTGGTTGCCTTTAATATTCACGCAACCACGCCCAACTTGCGTCTAGCCACGCCCCCGCGGCGACGCGGCAGCAGCAGAGCGGAGCTCGGCCGCGGAGCTCCGTCGCGGCAGCATTATATGCCAGTAACCGCCCCTTATTCAGTATCCAGAAATAGCTCAATTGGCAACGCTGCAAGGCTGTGGATCCTACGGCTCGTTGCTGGCTAGTTCGATTCCCTTCAATTTTTTTTTATTTTTATTTTTTAACGTGCATTCGCATTCTTTCGCCGTTTCATTTCGCCGGTTAAGTTTAGGCATTGTTTCGGAGTTGGTTATGGTTAGGCATTGTTTCGGAGTTGCTTAAGGTTAGAAGGGTTAAGTTTAGGCACTGTTAAGGAGCTGGTTAAGGTTAGAGTTTGACTTAGAGAATGGCAATATTTTTTAACGTGCATTCATTTCGCCGGTTAAGTTTAGGCATTGTTTCGGAGTTGGTTAAGGTTAGGCATTGTTTCGGAGTTGCTTAAGGTTAGAAGGGTTAAGTTTAGGCGCTGTTAAGGAGCTGGTTAAGGTTAGAGTTTGACTTAGAGAATGGCAATAGATAGCCTATTTCCGCGCTGCAGCGCGAGGCAATAGACAGCCTATTTCCGCGCTGCCGCTCTCTCGCGCTGCCGTGGTCACATGGGCGTATTGGCCAATCAGAGAAACGCTAAATACAAGTTGGTTGCCTAAAATATTCACGCGACCAGGCCAGTCTTTTTGACATTGGAAGCCAATGGTGAATCAGCAGATTTTCAGTATTATGAGTAACATATTGTGAAAGAAAGACGGCCTCCTTGATTTTTGTATCGAGACAAGAATGACTTGGAACCCACATGTCAGAGAGTCTAGTCTGGTCCTATAAGAAGAATGACTTGTAACCCACATGTCTAGTCTGGTCCTTTAATTTAGTTATGCGGACTGCGAGACAAATGACTACTATATGGATACCAGACCTTCTCTAGAAATCTCCCCTTTCATTCAAATGACTGTACCTTACTAGAAATCTTGCAAGAAACGGAATCCGTATCTGTTGGGTCAAAATGTGAGAGTTTCTCTCCCTATGGTTTTAACGGTGTTGATCATGTACGCTTGGCTTGGTCTAAACCTGAACCTGACCCCACGGTTACACTGGTGGCCAGGCAGCACCAAAACCAGCCAGGCAGTACCAGAACCAGCCAGCCAGGCAGTACCAGAACCAGCCAGCCAGGCAGCACCAGAACCAGCCAGGAAGCACCAGAACCAGCCAACCAGGCAGTACCAGAACCAGCCAGCCAGGCAGAACCAGCCACCCAGGCAGAGTACCAACACCAGCCAGCCAGGCAGCACCAACACCAGCCAGCCAGGCAGTACCAGAACCAGCCAGCCAGGCAGCACCAACACCAGCCAGCCAGGCAGCACCAGAACCAGCCAGCCAGGCAGTACCAGAACCAGCCAGCCAGGCAGCACCAACACCAGCCAGCCAGGCAGCACCAGAACCAGCCAGCCAGGCAGTACCAGAACCAGCCAGCCAGGCAGCACCAGAACCAGCCAGCCAGGCAGCACCAGAACCACCCAGCCAGGCAGCACCAGAACCAGCCAGGCAGCACCAGAACCAGCCAGCCAGGCAGCACCAGAACCAGCCAGCCAGGCAGCACCAGAACCAGCCAGGTCGACAAGGAAGACACGTTGGACACAAACTGCATATCTCTGGTTGAAATAGTGTCAGGAAAAGAAACACTGTATATTGAAGAATCAACTTGGGAAAAAACTGTATTTTTGACGTTAGGATTTTGATAGGATATGACGTTATTCCCTCCAACGTTTAGAGCCATTTCAGAATCCGAGTCCAGTTATACAACCCCTTTTGTAAAGATTCATAAAATACATGGAGGTTAACGGAAAAGTGGACCTTTTTTTAAAATGATATTACTGAAAATGCTGCCTTTGGAGATGCACAATGTTTCTTGGAGACTGATTTGAGGTTGGCTCTGAACTGAACCCTGGACACATTTTTATACACTATTAGACCGAAGAGGGCGACAGGTGTCAGACAAAATTGTATTAGTTCTCTACTAATATCAAGAATATTAATATCAAGAAAACGTTAACATAGGTTAACACGGCCCAGCACCTGACATGAAAAACATCACCTATTCCACTGAGCCCTTGCAACTCATGATTGAAAATTATTAGAACATGTTACAAATGATATTTAGATGTGATGCCTAGAGCTGGCTCTGCCCACAAGCCCTGTATTCCTCTGTCCTCTCGATGACGAACAGAGGTGAACGGCCGTCTCTTCACAATGAATATGAAATAGACAGCTATGAGCATTCTGTAGCCTGTAGATATTGGAATAGGTTGCATTTAGAAATGCTCACGTTTTCTTTTTATAAACGTCAATAATGCTACTGTTGAGACCAAAGGCACTAGCATGTCTGCACCAGTTTTAAAACGTATCAATTGTCAAACTGGTGCGAGTAGAGCGAGACAATATTTCTCCACTTTGTATCCGAGCATACGGTAACTTGTTCATTTTGAGAGATTTTTTCAAACAATTCTCTCACCACTTCTGCTGAACTTGCCAATATAAACTATATCTACTTACTATGTTGTAATTACTTGAGGCCTTTATTCGAGTTGATTATGCCAACAGTCCCAAACCCCAGCCCACTCAAGTAACACACCATCATTTTGTGTAAATTCTTTGGGGGCCCAGCTCGATTTTATGTCCACACAGGTTGTGCAACAACAAAGCATATTGAATGTACCGCTTACTTTTCCACGGCGGTCAAACGGGACAAGTTTCAGCTGACTGGGTTGGGTGTTATCGTTGCCAATTTTGTGTGTGTGTGTGTCTCTCTGAAACTCACAGCGTAATTCTTGTCTTTATTGCCTTGTACAGTATCTGAGCTAAAAAAAGAGAAAGAAAGAAGAAAAAAAAAATATGTTTCACAAAGGGAAGTGAAATATATGATGTATTTTCTCTCAAAAAAAAAAGAACGCACATTCTTTGTAATAGCTGGGAAATTGCTACTGAGCTCATCTTCTCTTCTGGTGTCTGTGTTCTGAATGATTCTGACGGCGATCACTCACTCTGATAATGTCGAAGGACATCTTGAGGGAGGGAAAAAAATGGAATTGAATGGAGGGAATCCTTCTCAAAAGGTCTTTCCCACAGTTTGAGGGGAACCAAACACAATGTTAATTTTGAGCAAATTCCTTTCCCCCACGCTTTGGAGACTCCAGACCGGACATCTCTTGCACAAGCCCCCTTTTACTTTTTCTATTTATGTTCCATTCCTTCAGCATGTCTTGAATGCCACGTCCTTCAGTACTTCTGGAACTTTTTAGTGTAATACTTTTATTTTTTTTATAATAAATTCTTTACCTGATAACCTTGTGTCCGTAGACTCATTGAAAAGAGGAATGGTACGCGTGTAGCTTATTGCCAGCGGAAGAGTGCAAGAATGCTTCCGCATTCGTCACCGCACACCAGTACGGTCGGTAATGCGCCTTTCCTTTCGCCCCGCTCAGACAAATGCATGTAGTACATTGCAACACAACGCAGCATTTCCGCGTACATTGCAACGAATCACTTGGAGTTTGAAAGTGATATCAGAAGAAACTACTCAACCTCGGCTGTCTTTAACTATGAGTGAACACAACGCATTGTAACGTTAACGCAGCTGTCAACTGTACTTTACTATGGAATACATGTATTATTATCGCGACGCGTGGTCACAGACTAAACAGTGTTCTGGATTTTCCTACAGTTAGAATTGTGTTCAGTCAGACAGTAGACAAGTAGAGGTTGAGTACGTTATTATCTAAACATGGTAAGTTAGAGTGTTGTGTTCACTCATAGTTAAAGACAGTAGAGGTTGAGTACTTCATTATCTAAACATGGTAAGTTAGAGTGTTGTGTTCACTCATAGTTAAAGACAGTAGAGGTTGAGTACTTCATTATCTAAACATGGTAAGTTAGAGTGTTGTGTTCACTCATAGTTAAAGACAGCCGAGGTTGAGTAGTTTCTTCTGATATCACTTTCAAACTCCAAGTGATTTAGATCCAAAACATTTTCTAACACAGATTCATAATGGTTCTTCAGTGCAAGGGTTCAATTTACAATCAATAATCCATTGTAGGAAAATCCAGAACACTGTTTAGTCTGTGACGACGCGTCGCGATAATAATACATGTATTCCATAGTAAAGTACAGTTGACAGCTGCGTTAACGTTACAATGCGTTGTGTTCACTCATAGTTAAAGACAGCCGAGGTTGAGTAGTTTCTTCTGATATCACTTTCAAACTCCAAGTGATTCGTTGCAATGTACGCGGAAATGCTGCGTTGTGTTGCAATGTACTACATGCATTTGTCTGAGCGGGGCGAAAGGAAAGGCGCATTACCGTACTGGCGTGCGGTGACGAATGCGGAAGCATTCTTGCACTCTTCCGCTGGCAATAAGCTACACGCGAATGGTACAGCACAAAACCCCTGTCTTCTCCGATGCAGTGCAGGGAATTAATCCATCAACATTTTAAGCCCATTAACCCTTTCACTGCCGCACTACCAAAACGGTTAACCCTTTCACTGCGACAATTCACAGAAGGTTGCCACACCGTCGGTTGTGTGATCGTAAAGGCTTAACCTTCTGTCGTGTGGCAGTGAAAGGGTTATATTATCATACTGGCCAATCGCGTCTCGCTCTTCGCCACCTACTGTGCTCACGAACAAACAATTGCCCTCACATGCACGTGACCAGGCCACGCCCCCCTTCTATATGACGCCGGACATGGTCACACTCTACCGTCCTCTTTTTTGTTTCCAACACGGACGTTGCAGTGCACTCCGTGAACTAGCTGTTATGAAACGCAGGGAGAAATGACACAATGTTGGGTTTTCGCCGGAAGTTCACCAGCCCCTGGAATCTTCTCGGCACATCCTAACAGCGCATCGGGCCTGTCAAGTTTCAAGTTCAAGTTTCTTTAATATTTGTCATACAGAAGTACAGAATACTTTTATACAAAATGCTTCTTACTGTTACGCTCCAGAGACTGTGCAAGACAAGATAAGTATGAAATAAAATAACATAGTAAAATTAGAAGTAAAAAAATGAGGTCACAGTGTTCAGTTTAGACATAATGTACAATGTTCGATGCAGAATAGACGTAGTTACCATACAATATACAATACTGTGCAGTGTACTAATATACAATACTATATAGTGCAAGGCAGAAATGGGACGAGGTGCAATTTAGGTACAATTCACAGTAGGTGTACGAGTTGTAGTGCAAATCCTTTATCAATAAATGTAAAGTGTGTTTGTGTGATCTAAAGTGTGGAGAGTGGGTGCTGCAGTGTGTTGTTTGTTTGAGTGAGTGTGTGCGTGTGGGTGTGTGTGCTGTGTGCATTTGATGGTTGTTGCATAGTGTTTATTGTTCGTTTAGCAGCCTGATGGCCTGGGGATAGAAGCTTCTTCTGAGTCTTTCTGTGCTCGCCTTAAGACTCCGGTATCGCTTGCCTGACCGCAGCAGTTCAAAGAGGCAGTTGTTCGGGTGGCTCGAGTCCTTAATAATTCTCTTAGCCTTCCCCTTGCACCGCTTGTTGTAAATGTTCTGGAGGGTGGGAAGCCCCCCTCCAATTGTGCGTTCGGCTGAACGTGTCACTCTTTGTAGTCTGCTACGGTCTTGTGCAGTGCTATTCCCAAACCAGGAGGTGATGTTGCCGGTCAGGATGCTCTCTATTGTACATGAGTAGAAGTTCCTAAGGATCTTCTGACTGACTTGGAACTTCCTTAGGCGCCTGAGGAAGTAGAGGCGTTGTCGTGCCTTCTTCACAACACTGTCAATGTGTGTGGTCCATGTCAAGTCCTCGGATATGTGGGCTCCGAGGTACTTGAAACTGTTCACTCTCTCAACCGGTGCCCCGTCGATGCTGAGGGGGCTGTAGTCCTTGACCCCCGACCTCCTGAAGTCCACAATCATCTCTTTTGTTTTGCTGACGTTCAGGGAGAGGCAGTTCTTCTGACACCACTGTGACAGGTTCTCTACCTCTTCCAGGTAGGCCCTTTCGTCGTTGGCAGAGATCAGGCCCACCACTACTGTGTCATCAGCAAATTTGATGATGGTGTTGTTGTTCCGCTGTGCTACGCAGTCATGTGTGTACAGGGAGTAGAGGAGGGGGCTCAGAACACAGCCCTGGGGGGCCCCTATGTTGAGCGTGATGGATGAGGAGGTGCAGTTGCCGGCTCTTACCACCTGGGGTCTGCCCGTCAGGAAGTCCAAGACCCACTGGCAGAGGTCATAGTTCAAGCCCAGGTCCCTGAGCTTGGCTATGAGTTTGGAGGGGACTATGGTATTGAATGCTGAGCTGTAGTCGATGAACAGCATTCTCGCATTGTTCCCCTGCCTCTTGTCCAGGTGTGATGCTGCTGTGTGCAGCACATGGGCTATGGCGTCCTCCGTGGACCTGTTGGGGCGATATGCAAATTGCAGAGGGTCCAGGTTGATGGGGAGGGAGGAACAGATGTAGCCCTTCACTAGCTTCTCAAAGCACTTCATGGCTATGGAGGTGAGGGCTACAGGGCGGTAGTCGTTGAGGCAAGCGGGCGTAGATTTTTTGGGTACAGGGATGATGGTGGACTTCTTCAGACAGGTGGGGATGACAGCCTGTTCCAAGGACAGGTTGAAGATGTCAGTGAATACCGGGGCCAGTTGGTCGGCACAGACTTTTAGGACGCGGCCGGGGATGCCGTCCGGTCCTGCTGCCTTCCTGATATTCACTTTTTTAAAGATCCGTCTCACCTCATGCTCTGTTACCCTGAACACTGAGTCTCCATCAGCAGACCCCCCCCCCCCCCCCCCATTGCCGTGGTTTGTAGGCTGGTGTTGTTATTCACAGCCTCAAACCTCGCATAGAAGGAATTGAGATCATTTGCTAAGGAGATGTCACTGTTCAGTTTGAGGGGGGTGCCTTTGTAGTCTGTCATTGTTCTGAGGCCCTGCCACATGCCTCTAGAGTCAGCCTGTTCAAACTGAAGTTCAACTTTATCCCTGTAACGCCGTTTTGCCTCTATTACTGCTCTCCTGACGTTGTATCTTGCCATCTTGTGTTCTTCCATGTTGCCTGTCACCAGCCCGGTGTTGTATGCTGATGTGCGCACTTTCAGAGACTCACGGACGGATTTGTCTACCCAGGGCTTTTGATTTGGGTAGATTTTAATTTTGGTGGAGGGGATTGTTTCTTCTACCAGAGTACAGACATAGTCAATTACCGTTTCGGTGTATTCGTTAATATTGGCTGTGTTCATGTCCTGGGGTTCCTCATCGTGACAGCGGATCGAGGGACATCGCGCGACGGTTAGCAGTCGAGCTACGTCGCGCACGGGTAGGGCCTGCGCTAACAGGCATTGATACTAGCATGAGTGATACTGCTTGTTGTCCCGGGAGACAGCTGAGTGATGTGTTGGCGTGAGCAGGATATTTGGGAAAACATGGTCGTCATGACTCTGTTTTGGGTGTTTTCCCAGCTATCCTAGAGTGCGCAGCTAATGCTGACGCTACAATGCTAGGACGCCGTTCCTTGTTCCCCGCCGAGGGATGTCTTTACTGAAAGGTCTTCCCTCTTCTTAACCATTCATGCTGACGGTCAATCGGTGTCTAATGTTGGGGGTTTAACGGGGGCTTGTTTACCATTTACATGGGTGGATGGGCTATGGCTCAGGGCTGGTGTGTTTTTTGTGAATCTATGAATTGTGTGGACGACACTGGTGTTTTTCTCTGGTCTGCATCCCCTTAACAATTGTGTGTATGGGCTAGCCCATTCTGCAGTGTGTTAGTGGAGTTTTCGTTCATTTATTCATTTACCCCTTCATGGGTGCACACCACAACATTCTCTGTCTCCGAGTGGGACCTCCAACTGGTCCTGGGCCGGTTGTCGGAGGCCCCGTTTGAGCCTATTGAGCAGGCGCCATTGGATCAGCTGTCTTTGAAGACCGCATTCTTTTTGGCCATCACCTCCGCTAAGCACGTGGGTGAGCTGTGTGCTCTCTCGGTGCGGCCTGAGTGCCTGTCTATTCGGCTGATAGCGGTGCGACTCTGAGGCCTAATCCAGTCTTCGTGCCAAAGAATATCCGGAGCTCTTTTCGCTCCAGGGATATTGTGGTTCAGGCGTTCGTCCGCCTCCTCACGCTAGTGAGTTGGAGGCGGGCCTTCACCTGTCGTGTCCTGTCCGTGCACTGGGGGTTTACCTCAGGACTCTGGCTCTCAGGGCTTCCGTTCAACTGTTTGTTTGTTACGGTGGCCCTTGCGTGGGTGAGGCGCTGTCCAAGCAGCACCTGTCACATTGGTTGTGCGGGGGCGTTGCCTTTTGCTGCATGTTGGCTGGACAGGTCCCCCCTCGGGCTGCTGCCCTGTTAGGGGGGGCCTCGGTGCAGGACATCTGTGCTGCGGCCTCCTGGTCCTCCCCGGGTCCCTTCGTTAAGTTTTACCTCGTGGACATGACTGGGGGTTCTGTCTCCCAGGCGGTTCTGAGTTCTGGGACCTCTCCTGCGTCCCGCCATTTGTAGCAGGGGTGTGTAGGTGTGTGCCACGGGGTGATGTGTCACACGTGGTCCCGCCTGTGCTGTGCGTTTTTCAGGGGTCTCTGGTTCCCCCTTTTTCGCACTTTGGTGGAGTTGACTGCCTCCCCCCCTTCGTTAGGACGGGCGGGTGGACGGGACTCCCCTGCTCCCTGGTTGGGGCTTACGGGCCCTCAGGGGGTACATTTGTCGGGCCACGCATCTGCTCTTTCCCCCATATCTCATAATGGCGAAGAGCGAGACGCGATTGGCCAGTATGATAATATAACGAAAGGTTATCCTATAACCTAGTTATATGAATACTGGCTGAGCGTCTCGCTCTTAGTGCCCTGAGGTCCCTTGGTTGGGTTTTCAGTGTTGGAAACATTTTCTAAGGACGGTAGAGTGTGACCATGTCCGGCGTCATATAGAAGGACGCGGGGGCGTGGCTTGGTCACGTGCATGTGAGTGCAATTGTTTGTTCGTGAGCACAGTAGGTGCTAGGAATGGCGAAGAGCGAGACGCTCAGCCAGTATTCATATAACTAGGTTATAGGATAACCTTTCGTTAAAGATCCTCCCAGATGCATTACATTTCTAAAAAGATCTATATTGAATAACAATTTGTATAGATGGTTTTGATGTTACAGGCTCATTCAGGCTGATATCACAGGCTGTTTGATTGATTGATTGATTGAACATTTTATTAACAGATTGCAGAATGGGTACAATACAGTACAGCTCAATACATACAATCGTTAAGGGGATGCAGACCAGAGAAAGACTTTTGTCTTGTTTCCATCAGGGTCCCCCATTTTCAATTCATCATAACATATATGACATACAGATAGACAGTACTGCTACATCTATACATTTATGACATACCAGATTTACAAATACAGTACTGTTTGTGATACAAAAAGAGTCTAAAAAAGAGAGTATATACATTTGACGAAGAAACTACATTGGAGGAGGTTGGTTGGTAGGTGTGGTGGAGGGGGGGTTGGGTAGGTGGGGTGGGGGGGGGGGCACTACATTGGAGGTGGTTGGGTGGGTGGGTGGGGAGGGGGGGGGGGATTGGGTAGGTGGGGTAACTACATTGGATTATCGACGAAACCTTACTTGGTCCCAAGAAGAGGTTCTCGTGTATTATTGGGTCAGGACATTTACTGTACATTGGAGGGGGTTGGGTTAGGACATTTACAGGGGCCAGTTTCGAATTGCAGTCTCTCGTAGGTGCTCTTTGAGAGTGGTTTTGAAAGTGGATAGTGATTCACATTCCTTTACAGCTGTGGGTAGGGCGTTCCACATTGATGTGGCATAATTGCAAAACGTGTTTAGTCCCTTGTTTGAGCCAAATCTGGATTTAACATGATTTGTGGAGCTCCCTCTGGTGTTGTGGTCGTGGTATTCACTGACCTTTGGGAAGTATTTTGACATGTACATGGGTACCTTAGTGGTGTAGTGTATCTTGTAGACCAGGCCCATTGCAAGTTGCTGTACTCTGTCGTCTACTCTAAGCCATCCTAGGTTGTCAAAGTGGGCAGGGGTGAGGTGGGTTCTAGGAGTAAGGTCAAGCAGTAGTCTGACCAGTTTGTTTTGTGATGTTTGTAATTTTGTTTTTAGCGCCTTTGAGGTGCTTTGGTACCATGAGGTGCAAGCATAGTTGTTACAAAGGGTCAGACTAAACCGAATATATATATTTATTGCCTGAGATCCCATGTATAATATTTGTATATCGTTTGATATCCCCTGTATATTCCTTGTACAATATGCACGGAATATCCCTTTAGTCTAGCAGGACAGACCATAATATTCATTCCTCTATTGGAAGCGATCCCATGGCGCCAGGTACCGAGTAAAGCCTTGCCCCCTCGAGCTGACTTGAAAGGTACCGACGAGATATGTCTGAACATGCCCGCTTTCGCCCACGGCTACGAGACCTAGAGGCGACAGAAATGAGATAGGCACTATTTGTCCACCGTGGATATAAATATGGCGCAAGAATACAGAACCCCCCTTGCAGTTCCGCCTTGCAGTTCCTCTTCAGTTCGCCTTCAGTTCAGTCTGGTTCAGTTACCAAGTAAAGCCTTACCCACTACGTAACGTGAGGTATAGCAGGGCTCGTATCGCCCAAGATAGAATCGTGTTATCCTAAATACGTCTGTTTGTCGTATCGTTCTCTATATATTAGTAAACCTTCATTACGAGTCAAAGACCACGTGAAGTGGGTAATTGTGTGTCTATAATAGAGCACTTATTGCCGCGTGCTAATAGTACAGTAACGTCAAGTTCAGCCGTGCACTACCGCACCGGAGAGGATATCTACACCGGAGCAGCAGCACCACGGAGGACTTACACCCCACCGGCAGTGCCACTCTCCGGGCAAGGATTATTCTTCTTCATTGCTTTGACCAAGCTGCTGGAGCAGAGAACCGCCTACCCCACTGCTACTGTGGGATTTACACCTGCCCGTGAGACCAGCACTCAAGCCTGTCTCTGTCGTAACAGAGGCTCGACGGCTCTCATCTGCGCGGAGCGCACCCTGGGATCACCACTGTTTCCCCGCTGCTCCAAGGGACATCGCCCCCTTGAACCCTGGACTTGCATAGAGCTTTGGCCCCCTCTGCTGGCTTACAACCGGTAGTACACCCTTTCCCAGAAGATCCCTAGATAATCCTTAATATCCATTATTGATTTACCTGCACATTCTATTTGCCTTATAAGCGCATCTAAAGTGACAAAGTAATGTAATCTAATATTCCCCTTTGTGTAATAAATATTGTAAACGAGTATTTCGAGTGGAAAACCTGTTATTGTGCGAGTGTCGTCATCTAGAATACCTTTGTACGGTGTTGGCCAGCAATGTACAAGTCGGTAGTGATTCAATGATATCAGTACTTGATTAATACAGTCAGGGAATTGTACCCCTCAGTTACAATTGGTCCTTCGAGCCGGAGATAATAATTAGCGTAATATTAATATAATATTAATATGGAATTGGCCGATGACGAACACTCCACAAACGGTTCTCCTAAGCTAGATCGCCCGCAGCGCAGACGACAGCCACCTCCCTACCTAGAGGCATACTCTGTCAGTCCAATACCTAGCTTTAAAGGGAAGTTAAACGCGGAAAAAGTAGAAAGTAAAATTATGTCTGACCCTAACAACCAGGTTACCCCGACCACAGAGGCCCTAGTGGGTGCTAATGTAACTGACCAAGCTCACGGTGGGGACCAGGAGGGAACTGACACGACTTTACCCCCAGACACTACCCAAGAAGTAGTCCCTGACCAGCCCCGGGAGGAAGACAACCCTAAAGAGACGCGCACCCAGGAGACGGATCTCCGCGGTACGCAACCGGAGAACGGATCTCCAACCAGTACTGCCGGGAGCCGATCGCCCCGAACGGCGTCTTCCCCCAGCGAGGCGGACAAGATGCTGGCGCAGGCACTCATCGCCACCCTGGCAGCCTCCACCGAACGCGATCGACTTCAAGCGCAACAGACGTGCGAGCGCGAACATTACGCAGGTGAGCGAGAGTGCTTCCAGGCGCAACAAAGGAGCGAAGACGACCGAATAAGGCTGGAGACCAGACGCCTCCAGACAGAAGAGAACATCGAGCGAAGCCGCGCCGACGTCGCAAATGCACAGCTCCACGCCGCCCATGCCAGCGCCAATGCCCAGCGCGACGTCGCCAACGCACAGCGCGACGCTGCCCAGGCCAGCGCCAATGCGCAGCGCGACGCCGCCAATGCAGCGCGCGACGCAGCCCATGCCCGGCGCGAGGCAGAGCGCGACCGGCTGCAGGCGGAGCTGATGGACAAACTGGTTGCCATGGCGACACCCCCTCACTCCGCACGGAGCTCCCAGAGGTCGTCAAGACATGGGTCTAGGACACATTCCCCTACCCGACGAAACGTCTCCGAACCCCGCCTACAGGAGGAGCCTGTCCACGTCTCCGAACCCCGCCTACAGGAGGAGCCTGTCCACGTCTCCGAACCCCCTCCCCAGCCGGTCCATACGAGACCCAGCAACCGGGTAACGGAACCGGACCACGCCGAGAGACTGAACAGACGACTCCAGGTCCTAGCAGAGGGAGATGAGGAGGAAGAGGAGGAGTGTCAAGCCGACCAGCAGCAACGTGCTCTGGCCCAGGAGGCCCAGTACAGCCCCGACCCGCAGCCACGTACTCAGGACCAGGAGGTCCAGTACAGCCCAGAAGTCAGCCCCGAGGCCCTGCGCTACAAACCCCCGACTCAACTCACGGGTGAGTTTGACGCACCGCCAGCCCCGAGGAACAGCACCTGGGTACCCGACCTTCGGTACCCACCAAGTACCAGCCCAAGACGACACGCCAGAGGAGACTCGCCTAGGAGGCCTCTCCCCCAACGCTCACCGATGTATCAGTCACCCACAGCGTCATACATTGCCACGCCGTCAATCCCAGACTTCGTCTATGAGAATCGAGCACAGTACACGGAGCTCCGGATGTGCCTAGAGACAATGATGGTGGATGTCGCTGATGAACGCCACAAGTATGCAATATTACTGAAGCACCTGAAAGTACCGCGAGCGCACAATATAGCACTGGCCTACGCCTCCTCTTCGACACCATACACAGCGGCCCTTGCAGCGCTGGACCAGAGATATGGACGTATATGGGATTACGTGATAGAAGAGATAAGGCATATTGACCGCCTACCCCCAGCCACAGACAATCGAGCACTGGACGACCTGTCCATCAGAGTGCAGTCCCTGGTAGGGATGCTGGGAGCGCAGAGGGAAAAGGGTAGGCATGAACTATACGCCAACTCAAATGTAGAGAGGATCTTGGAGAAGCTACCGCCCGCCCGACAGGAGCGCTTTAGGCGGCAGAGAGACCACCGAGACCCTAATGGCCCCGAACCGAACCTCCTCGATCTAGCCGACTTCCTAGCGAGAGAAGTCAGCAGCTTACGGCTAGATACATTCGGACGGAGCACCCCTGGCTCCAGAGAAGGAACCAGGAGACTAAATGATGGAAGAAGATCGGTGACTGTCATGCACCAATCAGAGTCAGTACCGCAGCACTCCAACCACAACACCCCCTCGACGAAAGAGGACCAGTGGAAGATTGAGTGCCAGTACTGTGGGGGAGAACATCGGCTCCACCAGTGCGAGGATTTCAAGAAGCTGACCACGGATGATGTGAGCCAGTGGGTCAAGGACCACCGCCGCTGCTTCCGCTGCGCGCGCAGCCACCTAGCAGCTGAGTGCCACCTGAAGAAAAGGTGCAGCAGGTGCGGTGGCACCCACCTGGAGGTCCTGCACGACATCAACAAGCGTCACCCAGGACAACAGAGTGGGCCCGTCGCGGTCATGTACCACGCCGAGGCGGTGGCACCAGAACCAAAGCTCCACCAGACCGCTCCCTTCTGTCCCGACTGCTACGGCAGACACTGGCGGACAAGGTGCGACTCGTACCATATAGAGTCTACGTCACCACCCGAGACAGGAGTGCTCCACATTGACCAGCACAGCGAGACCCCCCGAGTGCTCCTCAAAGTGGTCAGGGTGCTCCTGAGCCACGGGGACAAAGTCATGGACACTTACGCCGTCCTTGATGACGGGTCAGAGAAGACCCTTCTGCTCGCGTCCGCTGCGGCCCAGCTGGGACTGCGGGGGAGCGAGAACCAAATGACGATTCGGACAATAAGAAGAGATTTAAAGACGATAAAGGGCGAGAATGTCTCCTTCACTATCGCAGCAAGCGGGCAGCCAGAGCGACGGTACAAGATCACAAATGCTTTCACCAGCCAAGAAATAGGACTATCACAGTACACCTACCCCATCCCACAGCTGATGGATAAGTGTGCGCACCTGCGTCAACTACCTATCCCGCTCATAGACGGCGCCACTCCGACCCTGCTGATAGGCTCCGACCATGCAGACCTCATCGTCCCGATAGACCGGGTCCATACCGGAACCCGAGGCTGTCCTGCAGCAGTCGAGACCCGCCTAGGGTGGACCCTCCAAGGCCCCCTCGCTAAATCTCTCAGCCGAACAGCAGCCACTAGCTGCCTACACACAGAAGAAGACACCGGCCTCTCCCCCATACAGCAGAGGCTATTGACATTAAGCGAGAGGCCCGTGAGAGAACCGTGGGTACCAGAGGGAGTTCGGAACTCCACCCCCCTCAGCTGCGCTCCAGGCGTAGCTGACCTCGAACCCAGCACCCCAAGCGACTCCTTGACGGGGCGGCCGGGACCGGCCCCTCCTCACACGGGGTACAGAGCGAACAAGAGAAACAGACGGAGGAGGAGAAAGCACAGCCAAGCCAAGATCAAAGCAGTCTCAGGCCCGCTTCCTCCTAAGCCCCCCTTCATCCCGTCCAGTCGTCATGACCATAGACCAGTCACCACCCCGAGCTGCGTGGCCGGCCGGCCGCGTAAGCAAAGTGACCACTGGTGCCGACGGAAAGGTCAGAGTGGCAGAAGTGCTCGGCCAAGGGCGGATCTACAACCGACCCGTGGCGAGGCTGATAGTCGCCAAGGCTCCCCGACTCGCCTAATGACGACCATGACCCCTGACTTTGTGAACTGACCGACCCCTCACAGACATTGAGTAGTGGACAGTGCGGTTAATCTGCCCCTGCTTAGCTAATTAGGTGGGACTAATTAGGGGGCGGCTGTTACAAAGGGTCAGACTAAACCGAATATATATATTTATTGCCTGAGATCCCATGTATAATATTTGTATATCGTTTGATATCCCCTGTATATTCCTTGTACAATATGCACGGAATATCCCTTTAGTCTAGCAGGACAGACCATAATATTCATTCCTCTATTGGAAGCGATCCCATGGCGCCAGGTACCGAGTAAAGCCTTGCCCCCTCGAGCTGACTTGAAAGGTACCGACGAGATATGTCTGAACATGCCCGCTTTCGCCCACAGCTACGAGACCTAGAGGCGACAGAAATGAGATAGGCACTATTTTTTCAAACGTTTTTGACACACCTCAGCTACTGAGCTGAAGGCGTGTTTTTGCGGACCTCCCAAACTTTCAAACTTTAGACTGTTTTCTTTATGCGTTTTTCTTTTTCTTTCTTTCTACCACAAGACGCGGCCACTGATGGGTCCATGGGACTTGGATAAGTCCTGTGGACCCAACTCTGGCCACTGACCACATGAGCGAACGGGTACATACGCACACAATACACGGCCACTGATGGATCCGTGGGACTTGGTAAAGCACTATGGACCCAACTATGACCACTGATAAAAACGTAACTACACTAGCATTATAAGACCTAAACATTGCTACCTACCATACAAGTGCATTGGTTTAGTGCATTTCCGGTTGCCACTGAGCGGAAATGTTTGTGCGGACCTGTTCTCCCAAACTGGTAAGCAAATGACTGTTTTTACGTTATTTTCATTTTTACGTTACTATTATTATTATTATTATTATTATTTTTTCATTGATCTTAACTGATCACTATGACTTTATTGCTTTTATCGTTATATATGCCTATAATTGTGTACAGCACTTTGAGCTACATGACATGTATGAAAGGTGCTTTATAAATACTTACTTACTTACTTACTTACTATTTGTCCACCGTGGATATAAATATGGCGCAAGAATACAGAACCCCCCTTGCAGTTCCGCCTTGCAGTTCCTCTTCAGTTCGCCTTCAGTTCAGTCTGGTTCAGTTACCAAGTAAAGCCTTACCCACTACGTAACGTGAGGTATAGCAGGGCTCGTATCGCCCAAGATAGAATCGTGTTATCCTAAATACGTCTGTTTGTCGTATCGTTCTCTATATATTAGTAAACCTTCATTACGAGTCAAAGACCACGTGAAGTGGGTAATTGTGTGTCTATAATAGAGCACTTATTGCCGCGTGCTAATAGTACAGTAACGTCAAGTTCAGCCGTGCACTACCGCACCGGAGAGGATATCTACACCGGAGCAGCAGCACCACGGAGGACTTACACCCCACCGGCAGTGCCACTCTCCGGGCAAGGATTATTCTTCTTCATTGCTTTGACCAAGCTGCTGGAGCAGAGAACCGCCTACCCCACTGCTACTGTGGGATTTACACCTGCCCGTGAGACCAGCACTCAAGCCTGTCTCTGTCGTAACAGAGGCTCGACGGCTCTCATCTGCGCGGAGCGCACCCTGGGATCACCACTGTTTCCCCGCTGCTCCAAGGGACATCGCCCCCTTGAACCCTGGACTTGCATAGAGCTTTGGCCCCCTCTGCTGGCTTACAACCGGTAGTACACCCTTTCCCAGAAGATCCCTAGATAATCCTTAATATCCATTATTGATTTACCTGCACATTCTATTTGCCTTATAAGCGCATCTAAAGTGACAAAGTAATGTAATCTAATATTCCCCTTTGTGTAATAAATATTGTAAACGAGTATTTCGAGTGGAAAACCTGTTATTGTGCGAGTGTCGTCATCTAGAATACCTTTGTACGGTGTTGGCCAGCAATGTACAAGTCGGTAGTGATTCAATGATATCAGTACTTGATTAATACAGTCAGGGAATTGTACCCCTCAGTTACAATAGTCGTAGTACCCTTGAATGAGTGCTCCTGCCAGAGTCTTCAGGGTATTCTTGTTTACCAGAGAGGAGATCCGGTACAAGAATCTAGTTCGTTGGTTGACTTTTTTTATTACATTGGATGCCATTTTGTCACAGGAAAGATTTGCCTCTAGGATGGAACCTAGGTATGTAATTTCATCTTTCCTTGTGACAATATTGTCACCCACTGTAACTGAGAAGCCGTCGGTCTTGCTGAGTTTGTTATTTGAACCGAAGAGAATGGACTCTGCAGGCTCATTTAGGCTGATGTCACAGGCTCATTTAGGCTGATGTCACAGGCTCATTCGGGCTGATATCCCAGGCTCATTCAGGCCGATGTCACAGGCTCATTCAGGCTGATGTCACAGGCTCATTCAGGCCGATGTCACAGGCTCATTCAGGCCGATGTCACAGGCTCATTCAGGCCGATGTCACAGGCTCATTCAGGCCGATGTCACACTTGTCACAGGCTCATTCAGGCCATTCAGATTCTAAGCTTCCTCCGCTTGTCAAGAAGACTCTGCTCTATAGCAGCGGTTCTCAACCTGGTGGTCCAGACCCCCAAGCAAGTCACAAAAAGATATACATCATCATTGACATTATGTATCAAAGTCCCTCATTCTTTCTATACTTGACTGTGTCGGGGAGTTGTGAACAGGAAACGGGGGGAAAATCCAAATCAGCTTCTATTATTTCTGCAACTCAGATTTCAGGGAATTACAGAGATAAGGATAAGAATGTGAAAAGGGCACTCTGGTGACAAATGCGGCACAAATAACAATCTGTATAATAATAATAATAATAATAATACATCTATTTTATATAGCGCTTTTCCAGGTGCTCAAAGACGCTTCACATGGGCAGGAGAGACAAACTATGGCAAAACAAAAAAACAGAACAAAACAGAACAAAAATAATACATGACAAAATAAAATAAAACCGACAGAATTAGAGGTCAAAAGCAAGATTGAAAAGGTGAGTTTTGAGGGCTGATTTAAAAGATGTCAGGGTGTTTGCATCACGGATATGGTTGGGGAGGGCATTCCAGAGGGAGGGGGCAGCAGCAGCAAAGGCCCTGTCGCCCCAGGTCCGGAGCTTGGTCGTGGGAGGTGTCAGGAGGTTGGCATCTGCAGACCTAAGGCGACGGGTGGGCGTGTGACGGTGGAGGAGGTCGGACAGGTAGGGAGGGGCAAGGTTGTTGAGGGCTTTAAATGTGATGAGTAGTATTTTAAAATGTATCCTGTATTTGATTGGAAGCCAGTGGAGGTCGTGGAGGACAGGGGTGATGTGATCAGAGCGACGGGTGGAGGTGAGCATGCGGGCAGCAGAGTTTTGGACATATTGGAGTTTATTGAGAATAGTGTTTGGTGAGCCGTAGAGGATGCTGTTGCAGTAATCTAGTCGTGATGATATGAATGCATGAACCAGTGTTTCAGCAGCGGAGAGTGATAGGGAGGGGCGAAGACAAGCAATGTTCCGGAGGTGATAGAAGGCAGATTTGGTTATGTGGTTCACATGTATAGTATAAGACCATAAAAAAGACACGTTTCTAACTGGAGGGGATCTTTTAACAGATGTTTACATACATGTGCAATTTTACTGTTGATGTTTTAGTCAAAGGACCTTTTAAAACCTTGAATTTTTTTTATAAAAGAGGCAGAGGTGATGGTGTGCTGGAAGCTGTACATTGGAATACTGACAAAGCCATACTTGGTAATTTACTGTACAACTGGGTTAAGACATTTGTAGGGGCCAGTTTCGAATTGCAGTCTCCCGTAGGTGTTCTTTGAGAGTGTTTTTGAAAGTGGGTAGTGATTCACATTCCTTTACAGCTTTGGGTAGGGCATTCCACATTGATGTGGCATAATTGCGAAACGTGTTTAGTCCCTTGTTTGAGCCGAATCTGGGTTTAACATGATTTGTGGAGCTCCCTCTGGTGTTGTGATCGTGGTATTCACTGACCTTTGGGAAGTATTTTGACATGTACATGGGTACCTTGGTCGCGTAGTGTATCTTGTAGACCAGGCCCATTGCAAGTTGCTGTACTCTGTCGTCTACTCTAAGCCATCCTAGGTTGTCAAAGTGGGCCGGGGTGAGGTGGGTTCTAGGAGTCAGGTCAAGCAGTAGTCTGACTAGCTTGTTTTGAGATGTTTGTAATTTGTTTTTTAGTGCCTTTGAGGTGCTTTGGTACCATGAGGTGCAAGCATAGTCGTAGTACCCTTGAATGAGTGCTCCTGCCAGAGTCTTCAGGGTATTCTTGTTTACCAGAGAGGAGATCCGGTACAAGAATCGAGTTCGTTGGTTGACTTTTTTTATTACATTGGATGCCATTTTGTCACAGGAAAGATTAGCCTCTAGGATGGAACCTAGGTAGGTAATTTCATCTTTCCTTGTGACAATATTGTCACCCACTGTAACCGAGAAGCCGTCGGTCTTGCTGAGTTTGTTATTTGAACCGAAGAGTATGGACTCTGTTTTGCCCATGTGTAATGATAGTTTGTTGTCGGCGAGCCATATGCAGATTTTGCCTAGTTCCGAGCTGAGGGCTTTTTCAACCTGTAACTTGTTCTTGTCAGAGACCAGCAGGGCTGAGTCGTCCGCAAACAGGAACAAGTTGCAGTCACAAGCTGACGACATGTCATTTGCATAAATTAGGAATAGTAGCGGTCCTAGTATGCTTCCTTGTGGAACACCACAGCTCACTGTGAGGGGGGGGGATAGGGTACCGTTTACCTCCACCATCTGTTCTCTCCCCTCCAGGTAGGATTGTATCCAGCTCACTGATAAACTATCAAAACCTATTGCTTTTAGCTTGTCAATCAGAATGGTGTGATTGACAGTGTCGAAGGCCTTTTGTAGGTCCAGCATGACCATGCCGCAGTATTTGCCCGCGTCCACCTCTTGTTTGATGTGGTCGTTCAAATAGAGAAGGCATGTGTCAGTGGAGTGGGATGTTCTGAAGCCAGATTGGAATTCGTAGATTCGATTTTTTTCCGCAAGGTACTTTTCGTTCTGTTCGTATACTATTTTTTCCATGACTTTCGAGATGGATGTAAGGATAGAAACAGGGCGGTAGTTGCCTGGGTCTAGTTTGCTGCCCTTTTTGTGCAGGGGTGTTACTTTCGCAATTTTGAAGTCCTTGGGGACGTGTCCCTGTTTTATGGAGAGGTTTATTATGTGTGTGATGACTGGGGTGATGGCGGCTGCTGAGTCTCTGAGGAATTTGGAGGGGATGTTGTCATGGCCAGTGGCCTTGTTCGGTTGGAGGGCGCTCAGTTTTTTGAGTACCTCATCTGTAGTTACCATTTTCATCATATGTTTGATTCATATTAATTTAGTGTTCAGACCAGCTCAACCAAACTGTTGAATTGAAACGCTTCAGGGTTCAATTCAACCCGGACTAAACAAGGCTGATGTGTGAGCATGTTTATGAAAGTCTTGGCATGAGAGAAATTAACTTTGACTTGAATCTCGCTCTTCACGAGCTCCACCATGATAGCAGGCAGCATGAGTGAATATTAGTTATATCTCGTATATGGCTATCGCGTCCCGCTCTAGCCTTATGAGATACCCCTTATCTCCTAGTACCTACTGTACTCCAATACGAACAACTTAATGCACCCATACCTGATCGGGCCCCGCCCCTATGGAGGCGTAGCCTATATAACCATGACTATGGTCACCAAACACTCTTCCTCTATTTTCGTTCCATCGTATCGGCTGCGTGCACCGTATGTAACTAGTAGTATGAAAAAGGAGGAATTGTGTAATGTTGAAAGCTTACCGGAGGTTGCTGGCCCCTGGCATCTTCGAAGCATGTTTTCAGCGACACGACGGGCCTATGTTGATGTTTCCTCGTCTGATGGCAGCAGACCAAGGTTCAGCTGTGCAAGATTGGCTGTCGGGCCAGCTTGTACCCAGGTAGGCCCTGTGTCTTCAGGCATGGGTATTAGTGTTAGTAATGCTGGTTTGTTTTGTTACACAACCATGTTGTGTGTTGGCGCCGGGGGCAGGATGGTTTGGTGAACGTTTCACTGCAGTGAACGGTTTCAAAACGGTCTTGGACGTGCTGTTAAACATCTAATGCTATGCTACATGCTAACGCTAATGCTACATGCTAACACTACTGCTACATGCTAACTGCTACGCTGTTCTAATGTCTCCGCCGTGAGATGTTGTCACTTCTCCCTCCTCTTGCCCGATTCATCAATGAAGGTCAGTCGGTAGCTGTTGTGGGGGTTTTGCTGAGTCCCATTTACCTTTTTTACGGGTAAATGGGTTGACAACAGGGTAGGCCGTGGCTAGGTACCCTAGCCAGGTACGTTACCTTTGTGTTCCGGCAGGGTCTGTGGAACGGTGTCCCCATCTGGGGCCGATGCGTGAGCTCGGCGGTGTAGCAGTAGAGCTATATTACTGCAGGATGGGACTTAACGGCGGGTTATGGCTCAGCTGGCTAGTTCCTATCCACATTGGCGTCGGGTAGTGGGGCTATGGGTCCAGCCGACATGGTAAACATGTTGCGTGTCTGTGCGCAGGCGGTTGTTGATCTGGGTCCCACATCGCCTCACGCTAGGCTGCAGTGTAGTAGTGTAGTGGGCTACTGTTTCGTTCTGTCACTCTGCTATGAGAAGGTCTGTCTTTGCTACAGCTTTCTCTCCTCTCAACCATTTCATACTGACGGTCAATCGGTATACTGGGGGAGTAGTGCGGGGGGGGCTTTGTTTACCTTTTTTTGGTAAATGGGATAAGCTAGGGCTGGTGTGCTGTTGTGAATATTTTGAATGAAGGCGGGACTAGTTCGCTCTGGTCCGCCTCCCCTTAACGTTGTGTATATGGGTTTGCTCATTCTACAGTATTTTGTGGTTTAGTTCTTTTATTCATTTAACCCTTTCATGGTGCACACCACAGTGGAGGTTGCTGTTTGCAACCACCACTGGTGCTCCGTGTTAACATCAGTCCTTTGTTTTTGACATATTGAAACAGTGCCCCGCCTGGCCGACGCCATGGGTGGGTCGGCCTGGCGAGTGGCTGGTGGGCTGTTAAAGCCTGTACCGCCACGGTATGGAATTGGCAGCGATTAGAACTGTGTTCGAATTGCTGTTTTTTTCTATTAAAAAAATGGTGTCTGGTGGCGGGGCCTTGAGGGCCAGCCGACGTCGACACATCGCGCGAGGTTGTTGACGTTATTAGCTTTGACCCAGCCGCAAGCTATAACCGCTCAGGGTTCCCCTCTCCGCAGGGGATTTTGATCTTCTGCTGGAGCGCGGGCGGTATTGTCCTAGGCCCCACACCGCCTCACACCGCGCAGCCAGAAGAAGAGAGAGCACGGCCTCGTCAGCGGCGATGACGAGGCCCTCGACAGGTGGCCATGTTTTCCCCCGCCGGAGGTATCCTGGGCGTTGATTCGACAGGTGTCCACAAGGCCGACAGCTTTGGCGGCCGAGGGATCGGCCATGTTGGATGGGTTCGGCTTGAACAAACAAGCCGTCACCGTCCTGCCGCGAGCAGCCCGCTCTCCGATCACTCCCTTCCCCAACACCAGCGGAAAAAGTGGGCTCTGATTGTTTCCTTTGGCTGCGGGCCGCGTGCCTTCGTTGAAGCGCGGGTGGCCCCACTTTTCGCTTCTCATGGGGACAGGGGCTGACACCCAGTTGATGGCTGAGCCTGGGTCTGTCCATGAGAATGTTGTGCTGTCAAGCGGCTCCCACACCATAAGCTGTGTTGGTTGAGCCTGGTGTTACGTCTGTCAACTTAAGTGTTGTCAGCAGGGGGGCTCGAAACCTTTTGAGGCACACAGTGCGGGCTTCCTCGCCTTCGCCAGGCCAGGTATCATGTTGGTGCCTCCCACTCCTGAAACATTGGCAGTGGTCTCGCAGGCACGCGTGATTTGGGGTGGTAGTAATATCACTGCAGGGCTACGGTGTGTAGGAACCCATGGGGTCCTTACACCTTGCATGTCCGGCTGCAGAACAACTCCTCAGCATGTTCTGGAGGGGTGTTCAGTGGGGGGGCTTTTTTCACCTAGGAAGCCCCCCGTATCAAACCGGCCCTTTCTGTCGGGGTCCCCCCTTGGGTGCGATTGCCTCGTGGGTGGTGTCAGGGTCAGATGTCCCGACACGGAACGCTCTGCTCGCACGGTTCCAGGGTTGGCTACGCACAGCGGGGGGACCGGGCCAACTATCTACAGTTCCTGGCGGACCTGCCCCACATGGCGGCGGGTGCGTTGGGAGTGTCATCACATATGACTACGGCAGTACCATATGTCGAGGTGGATGGAGAGAACGCTGAGGCGGGGACTTGTGTTTACACAACCCCACCCGTTTTCAGGTTTGGTACAGACCCTATTGTCAGGGTCTCCAGCAGTGACAGCTCTGGTCAACGAGATCCAATCTCTGTGGACGAAGCAAGCCATCGTCGTGGCGTTCTCCCGGTGTTCTCTGCCTGAGAAATCGGGAGGGGGGGTGTCAGACCCAGGCTGGACCTGTCCCATGGGAAGGTTCAGCATTTTTTGGATCGTCTCCTACCTGTTGAACACTGTCAGGTGGGGGTCTGGTTCTCCTCCATAGACCTGTAGGATGCGTATGCGCATCTCCGATCTTCCATCCTAGGGCTTACCTACGCTTCCTTTGCAGGGTTAGCGTATGAGTACAGGAGGCTGCCGTTCGGTTTTCTCTGGCTCCCCGCATCTTCACCAAGTGCGTGGAGGCCGCACTGGGGCCTCTGCGTCGTCGGGGGTTACGGAGTGTTCTGCCCTGACAACGTTCTGGTCCTTCGCGGTCAAGGTGGATCGTCAGGTCTCGTACCAGGCAGGTCTCTACCAGCCTGGGGTTGCTGTAGACTGGAAGTAGAGTACTCTTCTTCCCAGTCAACGGTTGGAGGGCTATGGGCATCCCTCTCAGAGCGTGTTGTCCTAGGACGGTTACGGCACTGTCTCACGTCGCGTTTTCACCGACGTCTCCCTCGCTGGTGACGCGTCGGGCCAACGCAGTAGGGGGCAGCTGGCAAACCATGCTGCCCGGTCTGCGCTACGTTCAATGTGTTGGTGTTGAAAGCGGTCCTTCTGGTCCACAAATGGTGTTGATCAGGACGGACGATACGATGTCAGTGTCGTGTATCGACAGACAGGGAGGAGTACGCTCCCCCCGTCTGCACCAGGCGGCGGGCGGCTGGCTATGGGCGTCCTCCATCTGCGCGGCCTGAGGGCTCCCCACATCCCCGGCAGGGAGAATGTGGGTACAGGTGTACTGTCGCGGGCGGTCCTCATCCTGACGGGTGGGGATTACGTCCGGACATAGCCAGGCAGGTCTGGGACCGATGCCGTGCCGCCTGGGATTCTTCCCCATACATCTGTTAGGTCAGTTGTTGGGACGGGTACGTTGAGGGGCGCAGGTTCTTGATCCTGATGGTGTTACCATCCGGAATGCGCATGCTCCCTCCACTGTCGCGCTTACGCGGGCAGATGACGTATGTTCCAAGTGTGGTGTAAGGCGGGGGGCCGGGACTCAGTCTCCTGCCCCCTGGATGCTGTCCTTAGTTACCTCCAGTCTCTCCTTGATAGACTGTCGGCTTTGACGGTGAGGGTATATGGTGAGGGTATATCCTCCTATCATGAGGGGTTTGAGGGGATGTCTTGTTCAGCCACCCTCTTGTGAAGCGTTTCCTGCTTGGCGCTCGACGCGTTAAGCCGGTGCAACGCTCCTGGGCTCCGACTCGGGATCTTCAACTGGTCCTCGGTCGGTTGTCCTTGGCCCCGTTTGAGCCGCTCGAGCAGGCGCCGTTGGAACAGCTGTCGTTCAAGACCGCGTTCTTGCTGGCCGTCACCTCTGCTGACGCGTGGGTGTGCTTTGTGCTCTCTCGGTACGACCAGAGTGCATGTCTTTCGTTCCGATTGCGGTGCCACTCTGCGGCCTAATCCTGCCTTCGTGCCTGTAAATATCTTCCGCTCCAGGGATATTGTGGTTCAGGCGTTTCATCCGCCTCCTCACGTGGTGAGTTAGATGCGGGCCTTCACCTGTCATGTCCGGTCCGTGCTTTGGGAATTGCCTCAGCCGTACTCAGGACCTCGGGGTCACCGTTCGGCTTTTTGTCTGTCACGGTGGTTCTCATGCCGGTAAGGCACTATCGAACAACGCCTGTCCCATTGGTTGTGCGAGGGCATTGCCCTCTGCTACACGTTGGCTGGGCAGGATCCCCCTGGGGGCGTCAGGGTGCACTCCACTCGTGGGGTGGCTGCCTCTGCCGCTCTCCTGGGTGGGGCCTCGGTGGAGGACATCTGTGCTGCAGCTTCATGGTCCTCCCCCGGCCCCTTTGTAAGGTTTTACCTCATGGACATGACCGGGGGTTCTGTCTCCCAGGCGGTTCTGGGGTCTGTGGCCTTTCCTGCTTCCCGTCCTTTGGTAGGGTAGCAGGAGTGTGTGGGTATGGGCCACAGTGTGTTGAGTCACACGTGGTTCCGCCTGTGCGGTGTGTTCAAGGGGTTCTAGTTCCCTCTTGTTCACATTCAGTACACTGTACAACTGTACAAGCGAAACTGTACATTGGAATATTGACAACCATACTTGGTAATTTACTGTACATTGGAGGGGGTTGGGTTAGGACATTTACAGGGGCCAGTTTTGAATTGCAGTCTCCCGTAGGTGTTCTTTGAGAGTGGTTTTGAAAGTGGGTAGTGATTCACATTAATTTACAGCTTTGGGTAGGGCGTTCCACATTGATGTGGCATAATTGCGAAACGTGTTTAGTCCCTTGTTTGAGCCGAATCTGGGTTTAACATGATTTGTGGAGCTCCCTCTGGTGTTGTGATCATGGTATTCACTGACCTTTGGGAAGTATTTTGACATGTACATGGGTACCTTGGTCGTGTAGTGTATCTTGTAGACCAGGCCCATTGCAAGTTGCTGTACTCTGTCGTCTACTCTAAGCCATCCTAGGTTGTCAAAGTGGGCAGGGGTGAGGTGGGTTCTAGGAGTAAGGTCAAGCAGTAGTCTGACCAGTTTGTTTTGAGATGTTTGTAATTTAGTTTTTAGCGCCTTTGAGGTGCTTTGGTACCATGAGGTGCAAGCATAGTCGTAGTACCCTTGAATGAGTGCTCCTGCCAGAGTCTTCAGGGTATTCTTGTTTACCAGAGAGGAGATCCGGTACAAGAATCGCATTCGTTGGTTGACTTTTTTTATTACATTGGATGCCATTTTGTCACAGGAAAGATTTGCCTCTAGGATGGAACCCAGGTAGGTAATTTCTTCTTTCCTTGTGACAATATTGTCACCCACTGTAACTGAGAAGCCGTCGGTCTTGCTGAGTTTGTTATTTGAACCGAAGAGAATGGACTCTGTTTTGCTCATGTGTAATGATAGTTTATCAGCGAGCCATATGCAGATTTTGCCTAGTTCCGAGCTATACTTGCTGTTACTAACTATACTATACAACAATCACAAGAAGTTATTTTCTTAAAGTGTCCTTTTCTTGTGTGTTTAAAGTTACCTATGGTGCGTTTGTGTGTGTGCAAGTGCAGAATGTTGTGTTGTGTGTGTGTATGTGTGTGTTCATGTGTGCTTGTGTGTGGAGAGATCAGTGTTCATGGCCTGAGGGAAGAAGCTGAGCCTTAGTCTCTGTTCTTGTTGCGTGTATACGGAGGCACTTGCCTGACAGCAGCAGCTTGAACAGGCTGTTGTTGGGGTGGTGAGGGTCCTTCATTATTCTGCAGGCTCTGGATTTGCACCTCCTATTGTATAAGTTCTGCAGGGGTGGTAGTGCAATACCCGTAGTCCATTCTGCTGAGCGCACCACTCTCTGTAGGGCCTTCCTGTCCTGGGCTGTGCTGTTTCCAAACCAGGCAGTGATGTTCCCAGTCAGAATGCTCTCTACAGCCCCGGAATAGAAGGAGTGGAGTATCTTCCCTGATACTCTGAACTTCCTTAATTGTCTCAGGTGGTAGATGCGCTGTTTCGCCTTTTTTACCACAGTGTCTATGTGAATGAATTAATGAAAACTTTATTTAACAGATTGCAGAATGGGTACAATACAATTGCTCAATACACACAATTGTTAAGGGTGCAGACCAGAGAAAGACATTTGTCTTGTTTACATCAGGGTCCCCCATTTTCAATTCAATATGACATTTATGACATACACAACATACATGACATCATGACAATTATGACATAGGGACATACATGACTTACAGGTACTACTGTTACATTTGTGACATATACGATATGCAAATATACAGTACTGTTACCCAGAGATCCTAACAGAAAATATATACATATGATGGTGAGGAGACTGTACATTAGGAGGGGGTGGGTGGGTGGGAGAAAATATATACATACGGTGGGGAGGAGACTGTCCATTAGGAAGCGGTGGGAGGGGGTGTCTGGACATCTATGGTGGCCAGTTTCGAATTGCAGCCTCCCGTAGGTGCTCTTTGAGAGTGGTTTTGAATGTGGGTAGGGATTCAAATTTGTTTACGGCTGTGGGTAGGGTGTTCCACATTGTTGACCAGTTGACCATGTTAGGTCCTCTGTGATGTGGACTCCCTGGTACTTAAAATTGCTCACCCTTTCTACGATAGTCCCATTTATCCACAGTGGCTTGTGTGTTCCCTGCTGTATTCTCCTAAAATCCACAATCAGCTCCTTGGTTTTACCAATGTTCAGGAGTAGGCTGTTATCCCAGCACCAACGTGCCAGTACATCAACCTCCTCCCGGTAGTCCTTCTCGTCATTGTATCTCAGAGAGATATGTAAATCAGACTGTATATAGCAATAAAATGCTCTAAATTTTTATCAGACTTAATTATGACGTTGAAAACCTCTGCATTGAAAACCTAGGGGTGACGGTAGCTCAGGAGGTACTAGGTAGAGCAGTCGTCTTGTAATCGGAAGGTTCCCGGTTCGATTTATGTGAATCCGCCATCTTGTACACGCACATTTTATCGAGATATCTTCACACGCACGTTATTAACTACAGCAATTAAATGGCTGCAATTCTGAGGGTTCTTCTCACAGCTCAACTGCAGAAAAGGCACAATAAACATATTTAAAATTCTCAGTGTTGAGACCCCCCCCCCCCCCCATCATTCGGTAAAAACAATACAAAACACAGAAAAAGGCCATTTTCAAAATAGGTCCCTTTAAATAAATGTATTTTGCTACGCAGTTAGCTGGCAGTTGGCTTCGATGCCATTCTGATTTGGGTTCTCTATTGAATTCCAGGCAGGATTATTCACACTTCTCTGGAGTCATTGTAACTCCGGCCTGGTGGAGCACCGAGTAGCCTACAGGATGGTCTAAAAAAATAAATAAAAAAAAACAGGAAACCATCCACCCACCCAGTCACATGCTCCCTCTGCTGCTGTGGGGAAGCATCCAGCGCCTGTCTTCACATTCCCTTATAGACCGCGGCACTTCCGTGTTACATGGAGCTCATGAGAGAGCGCGGGGGAAGGGGATGTTAGAGCCTTGACGTAAGTGGTGCGGAAAAGTGACTATAAAGTGCAGATCCACTTGAGATTGGTCTCTCCGTGTTCAGGAGACTCAGGCGTATAAGAAAGTCTATTGGATCATGTCTCCAGCACCCCCACAGCCGTAGCTACAACCACTTACGTCCAGGCTCTCATCCACATTCATTAATTGTATCCCCCTTTACTTACTTACTTTTTTGGAAATACCATGATACTTTTTTGGTGATACCATCATACTTTTTTGGAGATACCATGATACTTTTTCATAAGACAAAAGTTTGAATCATCCACAATATAAAACAACAGTCCTTGTGTTAGGGTAGCGTTTAACTTGAGCCCAAGAGCAGAACACAGGGAGAGGAGAATGGAGCGGTTTAGGTTGTTTAATCCAAAAAGGTACCATGCAGACAGGGTTATGAATGTACAGGAATGTGCGACAGGTGCGAGCAGGAGCACTCCTCGTGATACAGGAACGTCCAGGCGGGTGGTGTCTTGGGAGACAGCATAGACTGAGGGGCAGGCGATCCTGGGCACAGGGAGACAGGGTTAGGACAAGGCAGAGAGATTGACAGAGCAGCAGGTAGGTTATGTCCTCGTACCTAGGTAGGTGTAGCAACACTCGGACAGGGAGTGGCAGGAAACCCAGGTCTCTTGTCGGGGCTGGTGATGACCTGACGAGTCTCAGGTGCGTCGATTGATCCCAGGTGACAGCGTGTGGAAGCTGGGGTAGGAAGCTGCCCATATAAGGGCGTGGAAGTAGCAGGAGAGAGAGAGAGGCCCTGGCTGTGATTGTAACACCTTGTGCATTTCCTATGCTTGATTATTCTGTCAGATGGTAGCTTCAGACCCACATGATGTCTTGGAACTAGCCCCAGTGTTTCCTATGCTTCAGACCCACATGATGTCTTGGAACTAGCCCCAGTGTTTCCTATGCTTCAGACCCACATGATGTATTGGAACTAGCCCCAGTGTTTCCTATGCTTCAGACCCACATGATGTCTTGGAACTAGCCCCAGTGTTTCCTATGCTTCAGACCCACATGATGTCTTGGAACTAGCCCCAGTGTTTCCTATGCTTCAGACCCACATGATGTATTGGAACTAGCCCCAGTGTTTCCTATGCTTCAGACCCACATGATGTATTGGAACTAGCCCCAGTGTTTCCTATGCTTCAGACCCACATGATGTCTTGGAACTAGCCCCAGTGTTTCCTATGCTTCAGACCCACATGATGTATTGGAACTAGCCCCAGTGTTTCCTATGCTTCAGACCCACATGATGTCTTGGAACTAGCCCCAGTGTTTCCTATGCTTCAGACCCACATGATGTCTTGGAACTAGCCCCAGTGTTTCCTATGCTTCAGACCCACATGATGTATTGGAACTAGCCCCAGTGTTTCCTATGCTTCAGACCCACATGATGTCTTGGAACTAGCCCCAGTGTTTCCTATGCTTCAGACCCACATGATGTATTGGAACTAGCCCCAGTGTTTCCTATGCTTCAGACCCACATGATGTCTTGGAACTAGCCCCAGTGTTTCCTATGCTTCAGACCCACATGATGTCTTGGAACTAGCCCCAGTGTTTCCTATGCTTCAGACTGACATGATGTCTTAGAACTGCATAGTAATTGTGTAGTAACTGCATAGTAACTGTAGTAACGGCATATTAACCGTGTAGTAACTGCATAGTAATTGTGTAGTAATTGCATAGTAACTGTAGTAACCGGATATTTGGGTATGGAAACTCAAACAAACATTATTTGCGACCACAAAATCAGTCTCCTGTTCATTGTCAATGAAGCAACTTCAGACTTTATACCTGATGACATCACAAGGACTTCTCTAGTTTCTGGTTTTGGGAGAGAGTAGCACATGTTCACAAATATTGATTGAACGTTCCAAGGCCATAGAAATAACATCAGAATGTGGGTGATGTTCTCCTTTTAGATTAATTTAAGATTAAGAATGACCAGAGATCAATTCAACTATTATCTATTGTCTTTGTTTAGGAACACATTTCCTCATGAATATCATCTTAAAAGGAAGTCTTTTTACATTCTATTGATCAATAATCAATCATATTTTCATAACATCAGAAACTTACTGTAAGATATTGTTTTTCAGAACTTGGTAGGAGCCTAGTGTAAAGGCCTACATTTGTAACGGTTGAACTATAGCCAGAACCCAGATGCAGACGCAAATAGGCAGAGACGATGTTGAATCAGAGAAAACCCAAATAGCAGGTATATTTATTGGGAAAAGGAAGAATACAGTAACCATTGTCATGCACCTCCAAGCCTCCAGTCTTGTTTAGCCACTGCAGTTGGTGCTGTTAGCCACATCAACGACAGCACAGGGGGCAGGAGAACCACTCGGAACAGGTTGAAGTAGAGTGGGCATGGGTAGACGTTGTAGGTCGGACAGAAGATGGCATGAAGTGGATCCATGGCGCCAGTGGGGCTCATATCCAGTATGAGGTAGAACAGTCACTGCAATCTGTATATCGACACACTATCACTCGAGACATCCACTCAGAGAGACAGGGACAGGGGTTAGAAAATCTTTTCTTTCAGTTTATTGCAAACATGGGAGCCAATAAACAGACATCCTAACTAAACTAACCAGATTAGACTAAGGGTCTAACCCCGACCAGGTGAGATCAGGGCTAAAAGAGAGAGAGAAAAGATGGGTCTTAAGCGACGATTTTAAAACTTTGACAGCGGCGGGTCATTTATTCCACAGGTAGGCCCATTTAGAATTTTGTAAGTGAGGAGCAGCACTAGTCAGATCTGGCCTGGATGGGAAGCCAGTGTAGACAAGACATGATATGATAAAATGTTCTAGTTTTAGTTAGTATCCGTGCAGCCGCATTTTGCACAAGTTGAAGACGTTTTTACGCTTGAGTTAGGTAGGCCTGAAAAAAAGCACATTACAGTCATCTAAACATGATGAGACAAATGCATGAATTAGGGTTTCAGCGTCTATATACTATATGCAGTAGAGACTTGTATTATTATGCAGTAGTAGAGTATCAAAGGCTTGTATTACTATATGCAGTAGTAGAGTATCAAAGGCTTGTATTTATATACACAGTAGAATATTCAATTCAATTCAATTCAAACCTTTATTTATTCTCGAAGAGGACAATTGAGGTCACCCTCATTTTCTTAATTTTTTTTTACATTTTCTTTACAATATATTTTAAATGTTTTTCCCTCCCGTCCCCCCTAAACATGTCTGTCAGTATGCTTCGAGCATAAGCATTTAGCCTCTACATCAGAGGAAAAAATAAGAAAGTAAAATGTAACAGACCCCCCCCTCAAGTGATAGATCCCCTCCCTCCCCCCCATGTATCCCTCCCCATTACTGCCATCATCAGAGCAAGGTACATGAATCATAACACAAAGTACATCAACACATATCATATGCAGTCACATCTGTATACATCAGTAAAAGAATTAAGTATAAAGCACTGATTCTTGAGAGTTGGGACAAAACATGTCCTACATAGAAAAGTCTAATTTATATAAAAAATTAAGAAATTCATAATGAGTGATATACTCACAAAGTTACATCTAAAGGTATTGTGTATACTGATGTTATGTTTTAGCACATATATTTGTTTTTTGGGGGATATTTGTTTAAATGTATAATCTGTGGTTAGAAGCTCCCATGTTAATTATCTTGTCCTCAGCAAGGGGTTACATTATTGACCAGCCCAAAAAAGCTTGAAAGACCTCTCCACTTGTGAAAACATACATATCAAATCAAAGATAAGGGTTATACATGTATAAAACAATGCATGCCATGAAACTCAAATAATATTGCCCATAGAAATCTACCTATCAAAGTTGTGTCCTCAGTTTATGTCAACTCTGTCAGACCTTTTCATAAACCTAATTAAATCAGGCAATAGCATGGCTAGCTCTATCCCTGAGGACCCCTTTTCCTTCCCCTGAATGTGGTGAATGCAACACTACCACACATGGTCTGGTAAGTTTTACACTTTTTGATATTTTAGACAAACAATGTCAATATTCCGATGGTCACAGCTGGAACATGTCAACACCGTCTCTCCGTTATTATACTTTTAAAAAAACAATAGTGGATTGAATTCAAGTGTTTCAGTGAGATTATTAAGACAGCTATCAACTGCCAAAAAAACTAGCTAGCTGCAGTGCACAATACAGGCTTGGAGGGAAAATGTGTGCCCTTTTGTCAACTCCGTCAGACGTCAACTCCATCAGATTGTGTGTCTGACGGAGTTGACGTGTAAACTGATGGAGTTGACAAATCCATCAATAACCTCATAATATGCTATTATTATACTATTTTTGAACATGGTAAAGGATTTAAATGTTATTTCAGAGTTTTATCTGCACAGAAGTGTGCATATAATAGCATGCATCAGAGCATGGGCAGGCTGTGGTCTGCTTATTGAATAATTGTCTTACTTTCCCAGCACATGTGTTAATAAATAAATATAAATATATCACTTGTCTACGTTGATTGATTGATTGATGTAAAATATGGTGCAGTGTGTAGTTTTCACTACCAAACATCTACACTCTTGCCTCTTATAGAGCGGGGAAGGAGTTCCATGTTGCCCTTTCATATCCCAGAAGAGATACAAGACAGAAGAAAACAAGTTATTCTTGTTATTATACTGTTTACTTAGATCATCAGAGCAGAGGGGCACGGTGGTAAACTGTGGATATTTGTTAGGTTTTAGTGAGTTGTTCCTTACCTTCGCGTGGGGTATGTCTGGGAGTGCTTGCATTCTTTCATTTATTTGCATTTCTTTTAAATTTGTTGGACCTTATGGTGTTCTTGTTCTGTTCTTGACTTATTGTTATGTTTCTTCTTGACTTGTTTAAAGAAGACGTGTACGGCCCATGGGGACATTAACGTGTGTTGTCGGGCCTTACAAATAAATTTGATTTGATTTGATTTCATCTTAATATCTTTATAATAATTCTTAATATAGGACTGGTCCATGCGTGTCTAGATTGCTGCATCATCCTTTCTCTGACTTTCCATCCATAGTGTAATACATTATGGTATGGAGTGATCAACAGGATAATTCTTTGCTAGTCAGTTCTCACAATCTTATCAGTTGTAGTTAAGGCTGTCAAAGTTAACACGGTATTAACGCGTTATCGCCCGATTCTATTAACGCCACTATTTTTTTTAACTCACGATTAACTTTTAAGATTATTATTTTTGTATTACTAGACTTCACTCAGGTGTATTATTGATGCTCTCATTGATACTATGTTTGTTTCTGAAGTGTGTGTGTGTGTGTGTGTGTGTGTGTGTGTGTGTGTGTGTGTGTGTGTGTGAGATATATATAGAGAGAGAGGGGGGTGAGAGAGATGAGGAAGGGGCAAGAGAGAAAGAGAGCTGGGAGAGTGTGGGTGTGTGAGAGAGAGAGGAGGGGTGTGTGATTACTCAGCCCTTGTGTGGGTGAATGTAACAAGTTCCTAACGTTTTCTTTCCCCTATTATTTCATGCACACTTTATTCATTGTTTTAAATTATTATTTTCTTTTAAGTTATTTTGTGCATCACTCTGTTTTGAATTTGATGCAAATTTGCAATGCATGAGGGTCATCCTTTTGTGTTAAATGGCTGCATAAAGCAAGCATTTGTTGACTCATGTTGATAAGATTATTAAAACTTGGAACTTGAAAAATATCTGTTTAAGGTAGATAAAAAAAGATATGTTAAAAAAAATGCGATTAATTCATGATTAATCGCGAGTTAACTATGGACAATCATGCGATTAATCACGATTATATATTTTAATCCATTGACAGCACTAGTTGTAATATACCCTAGGATTATTGGAATGAATGTCTTTGAATTTTCTCCCACTGCTTCCACTGAACATGGATTTTGTCTGCACAAGCCAGTGTGAAGATGTTTGCAACATCTAGTTGTAGAAACTACGCACTGCAGCTTTAACGTCAATCAATCAATCATGTTTAGTAAATAGACACCTGATTTTATAGTCTTATTCTAATACATTTTCATGACTTTTGTATTATAGGAAAGCATGGCTAGACAGAAATTGTCAGTTGAAGAGCGAAGGAGAAGAAATAGAGAGTACCAATGAAAGAGAAGAGAAGAATTACACAGTGACGAAGAGAGCAAACATGTCATGCAAGAGCAGGAAAGACAAAGGTGGAAAAAGAGGGTTCAAGACAAAAAAGTAATAGAAATAGACAAGATGGGAGACAGGGCACAGAGGTATCGGAGAAAATATTGGAGAGAGGTCCAGAAAAGGTGCAGATAGAAAAGGTCCTCTGACGGTGCGGTGCTGGAGGCAAACACCCCCCCAGATCAGGATATTCTAGATAACAATGCCAGACAGCGCAGAGTCTCTCAGACAGGAACAGAAACAAAGTAAAACACGAAAAAGGCATTCAAGATAAATACAAACTTTAAAAGAGAAGATTACAAATGTAACAAAGCAACAAAACAACCTGAGAAAAACAATAATGTGCTGAAAAAAGGCTACAAATACTGTACATCACCACTGGACTCTCCAGGCACGGAAACAAAGAATATGCTATCAGGAAGCAAAGTAAGGAATCAGAAAATCCAAAAGGCCCTGCTATTCCACCACATCCTCAGAAGAGAGCTGAAGACAAACAAACAAACTCCTGGCCCACGGCGCCAAAAACCAGCACTGAGTTCATCAGGCACGATTCTTAAAAAGTATCGTCTTCTTCAACAAATGAAAGACTTTGGGTTAACCTATAAGTTAATGAGAGAAAGGGAGCATCCTCAGAAAAAGCCAACATTGTTTAACACAGAATGTCCAGGATTTCTTCCTGAACTCTGCACGTGTGACGATGTGTGATGATGGATAGTGCTAATGATGGCTTTGTCATTATAAATTATTTCCCATATCTTTTAAAATCTTCGAAATTTTGCAATACAAAATTATGTAGGTTAGAGTTATCCTATCCCAAAAATGTACTCATATTTAAATTCCCCATTAAGAAATGCATCATTTAGACACCTTGCATGTTAGGATTTCCTTCAGATTCATGTTGGCATCCATGTATGGCGAAGGCCCGGACTGGCCATCGGGAGCTCTGTCTGTCACACACACACAAAGGGAGCCGCATGTGATTGGTGGAGGCGGTACCAGGCCATACAACTGATTGACAGTTGAGATGAATGAATGAATGAATGAATTACTTTATTTGACAATATAAAAAATAAACATGTGACAGAAGAGCACAGTCGGGATATACTGCCAAGGATGAAACACAAAAAAGCTCGGAGCTTATTTCCATTGTGGTCCTTGTAGGGGGGTGGGGGAATGTGATGCTTAAAACATGCATCATACAAAACGTGACATCACAACACATCACATATACCATTTAACATTTATATACATACAGACTCATACAACATGCAAGCGTGCCTTAAGCTAAGTGTCTAGGTATAGTCCCTTTTGAGCCATGTCTTCAGATGGCGAATGGAATGGCAGATGGCACTTCTGCAAAATGACAGGGAGAGACAGCGAAAGACAAAAAATGTCAAGCATAACCTGCGCTTGAAGATGGACAGTGGAAAAAGAGGAAGGGTCGAGCAGAGAGGGAAAGAGAGAAAAATACATACTGCTTACTGCTTGTATTTCACAGAACAGTCAGATGGAAATGACTGGAAATGAAATGTTTCAACAGTGGAAAAAAGAGGAAGGGTGGGGCAGAGAGGGAGGGAGAGAAAAATACATACTGCTGACTGCTTGTATTTCACAGAACAGTCAGATGGGAATTACTGGAAATGAAATGTTTCAACACTTCAACAGTGAAAAAAAGAGGAAGCATGGAGCAGAGACGGGACGCCCTAAATGTTGCCGCTAAATGTGGCAACATTGACCAAATGTTTTCTTGCACCACGGGACCACCAGGTTAGTCAGTGATACAAATAAACATGCTAGCTAGCTAACATGCATCATCATCATCCCCTGTCATTTTTTCCCTGCATAAATCTTTTATTCAACTTCAGTCCTGATCATAACCATTTAAATTTTTCTTGTAATGTCAGATTAAAAATGAAATACTCTAACTTTTCTGATTTCTGAGTTGTTAAGTCTGACATTACAAAAACAAAAAATCCATCAAAATCAGTGTTGTTGCTAATCATTGACACATGATGATTATAACAATTATTAGCCTGTAATAATCCCCCCCAGAAAAATCCACTTTGCATTTGATATATTGAAAATATTTAAATGTGTGTGCTTTTTTAACAATAATTTGTGATGCCATCACAAACAATGGCATTTAAAGGGTAAACATTTTAAAAGTCCTGCACCAGCATGTAGGGAATTAAGTCATTGTAACAAAAATCTTCCTGGTGGGGGACCCCCAGACCCCCTGCTTAAAAATTTGCCTGACTTGGGCTATATTTCGCACTATATTTCCTGGCCTGAATAATTCCCCCAGTCCGGCCCTGCAAAGGGGTGAAAAATTGTCAAATCTGCCAGTTTGAAATACAAAATGATGTAAGTTAGAGTTATCATATCCGAAAATGTTTCCTATATTTTAATTCCCCACAAGAAACACATATTTTAGACACCCCTCATGTTAAGATTTCTTTAAAATTCATGTTTGCACAAAAGTATGGCCCGCCCTAATATGATGACCACTGGTGGCTAGCCAAGATCATCGATGTGGATACTGATCAACAAGATGTAAAAGTGGAATTTCTGCATCCCCATGGTCCAACAGAAAAGGTTCTGTTTCTGCCCAGTTCAAGACATCATAGTGAAACTAATCGGAAATGCAGAAGGAAACAAAGAGGAGAAGTGCAGGGTGAGAACGTGGAGATCAGGAAGTTGGGTAGATGAAAACAGGGACGAGAAGAAGGGGTCCTGGTCTCCATGACTGTTTTTGTTGTTGGAAACAGTGCATTTTGTAATAGTTGGAAACAGTGTATGTAAAGTTTGTTGTTATTACAATTGAGTTAACAAAATGTTCAGTATTAACATTAACAAGGAGTTATTAGTTCTTATCATTGTCACTTCCATCTGTTTAAAAAATGCATGTGTTCATTTATCAGAGATGCATATACAATTTAGTCAACTCTGTCAGTTTCTCGTCAACTCCGTCAGATCTTTGTCAACACCGTCAGATGTTTGTTTTTGTTAATTCTGTGGAAAATACAAATTCCTTCTTCAGTTTATGTTGTT
This sequence comes from Notolepis coatsorum, assembly GCF_963971535.1. NCBI lineage: Eukaryota > Metazoa > Chordata > Actinopteri > Aulopiformes > Paralepididae > Notolepis > Notolepis coatsorum. Next base: position 5,864,709 of record NC_140166.1, read on the forward strand.
TAAGTAATAAAGGAGCATCAGATCTTCATCCTCTTGTCTTATTTACTTAATGATCTTTTTTTTTATCATATCAAAATTAAAAACAAATATTTCTAAATCTGTGTTTTCAGAATAGTGTGAAATTACACCTGAGGTTTATATATTATATTTGATTGCATACCAGAGTAACTAAACACTATTACAACATACTTCAGAACCTTAGATTCTTGTTGGACTGGAATAATTAGAATTATATACTTTTTTGTGTGTCTGACGGAGTTAACCCAAATCAAGTTTCAAAGGGAAACATGTGAATTTGTTCAAAATGTTTTTCTATGTAGAGCCCGCACCTTTACATGGTTAAATAGCTCAGACCTTTCTCTACATGAATATACAACTCTAATCAATATAGTGTGCATTCTCAAAATATAATATTAAAAAGTGTTTTGTCCCGACTCTCAAGAATCAGTGAAAGAATAATATAAAATATATTAAAACAAATAAAAGTAACAGATAAAATGGTGTTCGAGGGAGTCACTCACAAGTAAACATAGTAGGCTATAGGCTATGGTCGGTGTGTACAGTTGTCAGATTGTCCGATGTAGATTCTATTCTCAGCTACTCAGGGTGTACAATAGTCTCAATGGATCCTTTGTCTAACCCTAGAGCTACATTGATAATCTCACACAGTTTTACATAGACATGAGCATTTGACTGTAAAGGTGTCGATTAGTGGGAAGTGTTGTAGGCTTTCAAAGTAAGTAATAAACGGTTGCCAGTATATCAACTTTTTTGTAGATCCTCTAAGCGTGAACTTAATCTTTTCCAACTTTAAAAAGAGCATAATATCCGTAAGCCACATGGCTATCTTAGGAGGGGCAGGAGATTTCCATCTCAGCAAAATCCTACGCCTTGCTAGCAGTATGGTAAACGCTATTGCGACAGAACTACGAGTGTCCAATATTTTGTGGAACTCCAAAAATAGCCATCTGGGGCGAGGGCTCAAGGCGGATTGAGAGGACCTCAGATAGTATCTCAAAGATAGCAGTCCAAAAAATATGCAGTTTAGGACACGACCAGAACATTATGTGTAAGACTGACTGGAGAAAGAGCGCATCGGTCACATTGATCCTCCACATCAGGATATATTGCCACCAGTTTGGATTTGCAGTAGTGGAGTCTATAGAAGACTTTGAATTGGATGAGGCCTAATATAGCGCAGGTGGTCGAGGAGTTAATGCGGCCTATAGCTCCATCCCACCATTCATCAGAGGATAGAGAGTATGTGGGGGGCAGCAGAGACAGGATTAGAGAGGTATAATAGTAAATCGTCAGCGTATAGTGTGACAGATCGGTTCGGACTCCTCTGCGTTGTGTATTAAAATCTGATGTCCCAAGGGGGAGTCGAACAGGGGAGCTCCCGCTCCGTGGGCGACGACATAGACCGCTGCACTAAGAAGTGAATCCACTCCTAAGTACCGTACCTATGCGTCTATTAACCCTGTTATGGGGAAGTGAGTTTAACTCACAGCCCGCTTACTGCCACAGTCACTTGTCAACACCCCTGTTTCTGTGACTGTGGATATACTCACGGACCTCCGTTACATAGGGAGACCCTATACTCCAGTGTTACCGCAAATAACAGGGGAGATAGGGGGCACCTTTTCCTCATCCCACGTATTAAGGGGAAATAGGCGGATCTAAAATTGTTGGTGCAAACACTTGCCTTAGGAGAAGTATAAAGTAGTTGAATCCAAGAGACAAATGTGTTACCAAAACCGAATTTCCTTAGTACTGCAAATAGGTAGTTCCATTCTACTCTATCAAAGGCCTTTTCTGCGTCAAGAGCAATGGCAGCCCTAGGAGACTCTGAAGATGATGGAGAGTGTATTATATTTAAGAGCTTCCTGACATTTGAAAGGAGTGGCGTTTCTGAATAAAAAACGGTTTGTTCCTCTGATATAATATCAGGTAAGAGATTCTCCAGTCTACGTAATTGCAAGGATTTTTGCCAATATCTTACTATCTACATTTAAAAGGGATATGGGCCTATAGGAACCACAGTCAGTTGGGTCCTTGTCCTTTTTAAGGATTAGGGATATGGTGGCTTGTGTTAGAGTGGGGGGAAGGGAGCCGTTAGTTAAAGATTCATTGTACATATTAAGTAGAAGAGGGGCAAGCTTAGTATTAAAAGTCCTATAAAATTCTTCAGTTGTTCAACTTCACTTTATGCACAAAAAAAATTATCCACTTTTTCTCATTTTTTCTATTTTTCTCCCATCCTGTAACTGAGGGGTACAATTCCCTGACTGTATTGATAAGTATGGTATCATTAAACCACTACCGCTTTATGTACTTTAACTACTGGCCATACAGTACACGATATCTAAATATGATGAACACTTTCCACAATGAAATCGGTTCCAGTCAAAGGTAATAATCAAATATTTAATGGAGCAAAAGGTACATAGAATATTTATCTTACATTTATCATTTGAATGCACTTGTAAGGCAAATGAGTATTCGTAGGCAAATCAACACTGAATGTCCAATCTCTGGTTACGCAGGAAGCAAGTATACAACCTGGCTCTTAGGGAATTATATCTATGGTACGCTTAATGATATAGCGGGATATTCTGGAGGGGGTCCTCCCGGTTGTAAGCCGGTAGGGGGGGTAGGAGAGCCGTCGGTAGTAGACCGTCTGGTCAACGATATCTATGGAGACTTCAAGTACAGAAGACAGTGCAATAGACTCTTGATCCGCAGATGAATACACCTTGGTTCTCTTGTAGGCTGTAGCTCCACAATGAAGAAGAAGCTAGGCGACCTCAGTCTCTCTGAGCGCCGACTCAACTTGACTCCTCTCGGGGGTAAATCCAACACTCACAGGCGTCGGCGATTATCCGCTCCACAAATCACAGTACCAAAGCAAATATATATTCCAGCCGCATAGGGCTCAGCAGTCGTCGGGTAGGTAATCCAGTGTACATGTCCCTCGGTCCTCGCCTAGATCTCCTCGGATGAAAGCGCCATGTGGTCGGCCCAACCTGGATAAGACTCTAGATAACACGAGGAAGCGTTGGAGATGCTGGTCACTTTTGAACTCTAACCGCACGATGCACCATACACGATAGACTATTATTACTTGATAGAAATACGTCGCACTCGACGGTACAGTGCCAAACTCTGACAATTCAGTTATTAATTCGCACGAGGTCTCAATGCTATTCTAAGGCCAAACAGGCCATACTTTACCGCACGTCGTATCGTGGGTGAGGCTTCACGTTCTGTTACTAAGTTGGGAAGAAGGGTAAGGGACTTCTACATTTACTTGCGCCATATTTATATGCACGGTGAACAAATAGTGCCACTCTCATTTCGGTAGCCGTATCCCTGAGCGGAGCCGGGGCTAGTACGGACATGTCTCGTCGGTACCTTTGAACTTGACGCCAGGGGCTGGTCCCCTGGCGCCTGGTCCTTTGTCCAATAAGAGAATGAACTATTATGGGCTATAGTAGGCTAAAGGGATATTCCGTGTATATGTACAAGGAATATACAAGGGATATCAAACGATATACAAATACTATTCAATATATATCAACAAATAAATATATATATTCGGTTTAATCTGATCCTTCGTAACAGCCGCCCCCTAATTAGTCCCACCTAATTAGCTAAGCAGAGACAGATTAACCGCACTGTCCACTACTCAATGTCCGCTGTAAGGGTCAGTCAGTTCACAAAGTCATGGGGTCATGGTCGTCATCGATAGTATCGGGGAGCCTTGGCAGTTCTATTAGCCTCGCCACGGGTCGGGTGTAGGTCCGCCCTTGGACGAGCACTTCAGCTGCTCAGACCTTTCCATCGGCACCGGTGATCACTTTGCTTACGCGGCCAGCCGGCCACATAGCTCGGGGTAGTGACTGGTCGATAATCATGACGACTGTTCCTTCTGTCAAATTGTCTCTCTCTTTCACCCATTTCTGGCGGGTCTGTAGAGACGGTAGGTAGTGGAGTAGGAAGCTGTTCCAAAACTTGTCAGCCAATACTTGACTGTACCTCCACATTCTTCGGCCGTTCGCTTCTTCAGGCCTGTACATTGTCTGGGGTAGCGCGGGGTCCAGCCGCCCCATCAAGAGTGTGTTGGGGGTGACTGGGTCGACATCTGCTACATCACTTGAGACGTAACCGAGGGGCTTTGAGTTCAATACTCCCTCGATCTCCGTGAGGACTGTCATTAAGACTTCTTCCGCCACGGTCTGGGCCCCAAGCACGGCGTACAGGGCTGTCTTTATAGAACGTACTTCTCGTTCCCAAGTTCCACCGAAGTGAGGTGCGTTCGGGGGATTAAACTGGAAGTCAATCTGGGATGGAGCGAGGTGGGTCTTAAGTTCTGGGCCCATAGCTTGGAAGCTCTCTCTCAGCTCTCTTTCTCCGCCTTTGAAGTTTGTCCCGTGATCAGACAATAATGTAGATGGTTTTCCTTTCCGTGATGTGAATCTTCGGAAGGCCATAAGGAATGAGTCTGTGCTCATGGTTGGAAGGAGTTCGATATGTATCGCTCTGGTGGTCATGCATTTGAATACGATACCCCACCGCTTCTCGGTTCCTCTTCCTTTCTTTATATACAGCGGGCCGAAACAGTCCATACCGGTGGAGTGAAAAGGCTTGTCGCCGAGTCGGAGGCGACAGGGAGGTAGGTCAGCCATCCGGGGTATACTGGGCTGGGCTCGCCACTTACGACAGTCTAGACAGGTTCGCTGGAAGCGCCGCACTGCTTCTCTCCCTTGCAGTATCCAATAACGACGTCTGATCTCCGCCAAGACTCTCTCTGCCCCTGCGTGGTGCACATCCTCGTCGTATTTCTTTATGATCAGCTCTGTGACCTTGTGTCAGCTGTTCAAGACTATCGGGTACTTGACGTCATCCGGTAAGTCTGGGGCTCTCCGCAGACGACCACCCACTCTGATGAGACTATGGGCGTCGCTCTCGGGGGCTAGGTGGAGCAGTCTGCTGTCTGATGGGACGGGCTTTGCTCCCTGTAGACAGTCTAGCTCATCGGGGAACGAGTCTCTCTGGGCTCGTTGTAGTAGAAGAAGTTCTGCTTCTTCGTAGTCAGCTGCTGAAATGTCAGTCGTGGGCTGAACCTCTGGGTGGTGCCACAGAAATGTCTTTAGCTGCGCACTCTGTAGGGTGAGGCAATCGTCTATGTCGGGGTCTGTGGAGACGAGTGTGTTCAATCCACAGAACATAGGTTTCTTGTTTTCGGCCTCCTCTTTACTCGCCTCCCGTGGGGTGGGTGTAGGCCACTCTTCTTCGGGGAGCTTGAGAAACTCTGGTCCGTCACTGTAGAGGTTGTGACGGGTGAGCTCCAAACGCGGGATAGCTTGTTGCTTTCGTGGGGCTATTCTTGAGCGAGCCAGGATGAAAGCAGTATGTATTTCTCCTCCCTCCTCTCGGGCACGCAAGTAGGCCACCGAACCGTAGGCTACTTCGGAGGCGTCGCTGAATACGTGCAGGTCCATCTTGCATGTCTCTGGCCTCACTGTGGGTGGGAAGTAGCTGCGGCGTATGTTAACACCTGAGAGTGAGCGGAGTTCCGTCTCCCACTCTCTCCATGTGGATGCAAGGTGTTCGGGTATGGGATCGTCCCAGCCCTGGTCCTTGTCCCATAGCGCTCTTACAATCATCTTTGCCCTGGTGGTGTAAGGTAGAATACATCCCAACGGGTCATATTGTCTGGCGAGTGTTCTGTATACACTCCGTCTGGTGGTCGGTATTGCCGTCGACCTTCCCTGCTCCTTGGTCAGGGGTTTGTGTCTATAATGGAGCGAGTCTGTTTTGAAGCGCCAGACTAGTCCTAGTGTCATTTCTTGGGCTTCTCCTGGGATGGTCGCCATCCAGGTGTCGCTGCTCGCTGCCTTGTCCTCGGGGGAGAGGCTGCGCAATACTTGCGGGTCGCTGCTGGCCCACTGCCTGAGATCAAAGCCGCCTTTGATCAGGGAGGCGCGGAGCTTGAGTAGAAGAGCCTCGGCTTCTTCTGGCGTCGAGACGCTTTGCAAACAGTTGTCCACGTAGAAACTATTTCCTACACTTTGTCGGACCTCTTCATCTGCTGCTGGGTCCTCTGCGACGTGTTTTTGCAGTGCAAACGTAGCACAGCATGGGCTGTGTTGTGAAGGGCCAGATTAAACCGAATATATATATTTATTTGTATATATATATTTAATTGTATTTGTATATTCTCTAATATTCCCTGATATCCCTTGTATATTCCTTGTACAATATGCATTGAATATCCATTCTAGCCTACTGAACATCCCATAATAGTCTCCATTCTACTATTGGTCGAGACCTTGGTGCCAGGCTGCCATACCCCCCAGACCCAGTTCAAACGTACCGCTCAACATGTACGAACAAGTCCTAGTTCCGCGTAGGAATCTGGCTACCGCACCACTAACGGTACTATTTGTTCATAGTGCGTATATATACTGCGCTACTAAAGTAGGACTTCCTTTTCAGTCCAGTTTCTTACCCTCCAATAGAGTCACAGACGTAAAGCCTCCCCGCGACGCCACGTGTGGGAGTAAGGCCAAGTTCGGCCTACCATCGGTATTGAGACATCGTGTATATTAATATTTGAATAGTCATATTTGGCACTATATCGTCGAGTTGGACGTAGTCTATTAAGCTAATAATAGTCTGTTGATATATAGTGCTTCGTGCGGTGAGAATACTATCGTAGTCAGTACCCCATCGTTTCGGGCAGAGAACTGGCTGCTTATCCAGGATGGTCGACCCCATGTGAGATTGCATCTGAGGAGCCCCAGAGCCGACGAGCGAGTGGACCTGTATACCGGATTATTCTACCGACGACAGCCCGCCTTCCCAGGCACGGATTATGCTTTGTGTACAGTGATTATTCCATGGATAAAGACCCCCGACACTGCCGTGTGTTGGAACCCCCCCCCCTGGAGAGGACGCAAGGTGAGGAGACGCTCTGCAAGACGAGGTCGCTTCACGTCTCTCCCCCGTGGACCGGAGAGAGCCGGCCCACAGAGAGTCCAGCTGCTTTCATCTGTGGTCCAAGGATCGCTGGCGCACCGAGCTGCACAACTGTGGGTTCACCCAGGATACCCTTGGCCGGACGAGGCAGCCAGACTCTACCCCCCCCCCCCTCCTACTCCTGTTGTCTTACAAGCGACCGGATTAACCCCCCTAGTGTATCCAGTCTTATAATCATTAAAGTATCATTGCTGTTATTCCTTAACTATTCCAGGTCGTATATTTACCACCTGCGCCATCAGAGATTGGACATTCTCTATTGATATACCGACGAATACTCTTTGCCATAAAAGTGCATACTATTTCAATTCATAAATGTAATTAAGTGATTAAGTGCTTGCTCTACACACCATTGCTGTGTAGGAATAAATACATACTTCGACTTCGTACATTTGTGTTGGATCCGTTTCATCTACGTGAGAGTGTTTATCATAATATATTTATGCCGAGTACTGGGTGGCCGAATATAAAGTACAAAGGTAGTGGTAGTAAGTATCATATCTAGTAATACAGTCAGGGAATTGTACCCCTCAGTTACAGGCTGCATGTGGTTCCGAAAGGGAGGACTTCCCATTGATAGATGGCTGGTTGCTCATCCCCGATCCTCTCTCTCCATAGGAACCGCAGCAGGGGCTTGTCCTCTGGGTTGAGGCTGCGCAATACTGGGGGGTCGCTGCTGGCCCGCTGCCGGAGATCAAAGCCGTCTTTGATCAGGGAGGCGCGGAGCAGCGCACGACGTCGCCAGTCAATTTTCTTTATGTGTCCCGCTGTGATTAGCTTGTTAATCTCAGCGCGGTACACAGTCTCTTGAGCGGGGTCTCTGGCTAGGCGCCGCTCTGTGTTCAATAGATACCGCTCCGTCGCTTCTTTTGTGGCGTGAAAGGTAGGCATACCCTCTCGCCTCAGGAGTGGAGTTGCGTATCTCATCACTCCGTTGACGTTGACTCTCTTTGTCCCTTGCTCGAGGAGGGCTATAGCGTAAATGTCTTCCTTGGAACGAATGTCTTTCTTTTCGTTCTTAAAGGGCATTGTCTCTAGTGTCCATAGCCTCTCGACGTGCTGTAGGAGAGTGGTGTCTTCTTCTGTCACTCTGGAGTGGAGGCAGTTAGTGGCTGCTGTTCGGTTAAGAGACTTAGCGAGGGGGCCTTGTAATGTCCATCCTAGGCGGGTCTCGACTGCTGCAGGACAACCTCTGGGTCCTGTATGGACCCGGTCTATCGGGACTATGAGGTCTGCATGGTCGGAGCCTATCAGCAGGGTCGGGGTGGCACCGTCTATGAGCGGGATAGGTAGTTGACGCAGGTGCACATATTTATCCATCAGCTTGGCGATGGGGTAGGTGTACTGCGATAGTCCTATTTCTTGGCTGGTGAAAGCATTAGTAATCCTATACCGTCTCTCTGGCTGCCCGCTTGCTGCGATAGTGAAGGAGACATTCTCGCCCTTTATCGTCTTTAGATCTCTTCTTATTGTCCGAATCGTCATCTGGTTTTCGCTCCCCCGCAGCCCCAGCTGGGCCGCAGCGGACGCGAGGAGAAGGGTCTTCTCTGACCCGTCATCAAGGACGGCGTAAGTGTCCATGACCTTATCTTGGTAACTCAGTGTTACGCGGACCACCTTTAAGAGCACCTGGGCGCCCCCGCTGCTGGCGGGGTCAATGTACATAACACTTGCCTTTGTGCTGCTGGAAGGTGCAGGCTTTCTTCTGTTACTGTCGTGTAGGACATCTAGGTGGGCTCCGTCACACCGACTACACCTCTTCTTTAAGCGACAATCGGCTGCCATGTGACTGCGCGCACATCGGTAACAGCGTCGGTTGGACTTTATCCATTGATACACTTCTTCAGCGGTCATCTTCTTGAACAGGTCGCATTGTGACAACCAGTGTTCCTTTTCGCAGTACGGGCACACCATCTTCCACTTCTCTTTCATCGAGGGGGTACTGTGGTTCTTGCTGCTCGGTACTGATTCTGATTGGTGCATGACAGTCACCAATCTTCGGCCATCGTTTGCTCTCCTAGGTCCCTCTCTGGAGCTTGGTGTGCTCCGCACGAACGTATCCAATCGTAGGCTGCTGACTTCTCTCGCCAGGAAGTCGGCTAGGTCTAGGAGGGATGGCTCGGGACCGCTAGGATCACGGTGGTCTCTTTGCCGCCTGAAGTGCTCTTGTCGGGCGGGCGGCAGCTTCTCTAAAATCCTCTCGACATTAGAGTTTGCGTATAGTTCGTGCATACCCTTTTCTCGTTGCGCCCCCAGCATCCCTACCAGGGATTGTACTTTGATAGACAGGTCGTCTAGTGAGCGATTGTCTGTTGCTGGGGGTAGGCGGTCAATATGCCTTATCTCTTGTATTACGTAATCCCATATACGTCCATATCTTTGGTCTAGTGCTGCTAGAGCCGCGGTGTATGGGGTCGTAGAGGTGGCATAAGCTAGCGCTATGTTGTGCGCTCTGGGCACTTTCAGGTTCTTCAATAGGATAGCATACTTGTGGCGTTCATCAGCTACATCCACCATCATTGTCTCTAAGCACATCCGTAGCTCCGTGTACTGTGCTCGGTTCTCATGGGTGAAGTCTGGAAACGTCGGTGTGCCAATGTATGACGCCGTGGATGGCTGGCACATCGGTGAGCGTTGGAAGAGAGGCCTCCTAGGCGAGTCTCCTCTTACGCCTCTCGGTGGGCTGGTACCGGCAGGGTACCATGGCCCGCTGGTCCAGGTGCTATTCCTCGGGACTTGTCGTGCGTCATGCTCACCCGTAAATAGAGTCGGGGGTCTGTAGCGCAGAGCCGCGGGGGTATAGCCTGGGCTGTACTGGACCTCCTGGTCCTGTGGAGTACTGTGCTGCTGTCGGGCTTGACTCTCCTCCTCTCCCTCTTCTTCCTCTGTCAGGTCATCTAGATCCTGTAGTCGTCTATTTAGCCTCTCCGCGGTGTATACCGTTCCTTCCTTGTAGCTGGGTCTCACTGGGACCAGTCGGGGAAGGAGTTCGGAGGGGGGTATAGGCTCTCTCTGGTGGTCGGGCTCAGGGTTGCTTAATCGGTTAGGGGAGGGTGCCCTTGACCCGTGTCTTGACGAGGCCCTGGAACCCCGTGTCGAGGGAGGGGGTGTTGCCCTGGCGATCAGCTGCTCCATTAGCTGCGCTTGTAATCGGTCGCGCTCGGCTTCGCGCTTGGTGAGAGCGATGTCGCGCTCTGCTTCTCTTTGGGCACCGGCAGCGGCGCGCTGGGCTTCGGCGGCGGCGCGCTGGGCTTCGGCGTGGTCTCTTACCATATTCTCTTCCATCTGAAGGCGTCTAATCTCTAGACGTATACGATCTTCGTCGCTCCGTTGCTGCGCTTGAATGCGTTCTCTTTCCATGGAAGAATGTTCGCGCTCACTAAGCGTCTGTGCTTGGAGTCGATCGCGCTCTGTTGAGGCTGCTAGGCTGGCGAGGAACGCCTGTGCCAGCATCTTGTCCGCCTCGCTGGGGGAAGACGCTGGTTGAGGTGATCCGCTCCTGGCAGTACTCGTTGGGGATGCGTTCTCCTGCGGGGAGTCCTGGAGCTCTATCTCCTCGGCGCTCTCCTCATCTTGTTCCGTGCAGAGTTCCATCTCTGGAGGGTTGTCTTCCTCCCGGAGCTCTCCGGGGACTACTTTTTCGGTCTTGGCGGGGGGTAAAGTCGTGTCAGTTCCCTCCTGGTCCCCACCGTGAGCTTGGTCAGTTACATTAGAACCCACTAGGGCCTCTGTGGTCGGGGTATCCTGGTTGATAGGGTCGGACATAATTTTACTTTCTACTTTTACCGCGTTTACCGTTTGTAGAAGGCTAGGTAGTATACTGGCAGCGTAATCCTCTAAGTACTGAGGTGGCTGCCGTCTACGCTGCGGGCGTTCTACTTTAGGAGGACCGTTTCGTGGAGTGTTCATCATAGGCCATTTCAATATTAATACCACTATATTAATATTACACTAATTACCCTCCGGCTCGAAGGACCAATTGTAACTGAGGGGTACAATTCCCTGACTGTATTGATAAGTATGGTATCATTAAACCACTACCGCTTTATGTACTTTAACTACTGGCCATACAGTACACGATATCTAAATATGATGAAAACTTTCCACAATGAAATCGGTTCCAGTCAAAGGTAATAATCAAATATTTAATGGAGCAAAAGGTACATAGAATATTTATCTTACATTTATCATTTGAATGCACTTGTAAGGCAAATGAGTATTCATAGGCAAATCAACACTGAATGTCCAATCTCTGGTTACGCAGGAAGCAAGTATACAACCTGGCTCTTAGGGAATTATATCTATGGTACGCTTAATGATATAGCGGGATATTCTGGAGGGGGTCCTCCCGGTTGTAAGCCGGTAGGGGGGGTAGGAGAGCCGTCGGTAGTAGACCGTCTGGTCAACGATATCTATGGAGACTTCAAGTACAGAAGACAGTGCAATAGACTCTTGATCCGCAGATGAATACACCTTGGTTCTCTTGTAGGCTGTAGCTCCACAATGAAGAAGAAGCTAGGCGACCTCAGTCTCTCTGAGCGCCGACTCAACTTGACTCCTCTCGGGGGTAAATCCAACACTCACAGGCGTCGGCGATTATCCGCTCCACAAATCACAGTACCAAAGCAAATATATATTCCAGCCGCATAGGGCTCAGCAGTCGTCGGGTAGGTAATCCAGTGTACATGTCCCTCGGTCCTCGCCTAGATCTCCTCGGATGAAAGCGCCATGTGGTCGGCCCAACCTGGATAAGACTCTAGATAACACGAGGAAGCGTTGGAGATGCTGGTCACTTTTGAACTCTAACCGCACGATGCACCATACACGATAGACTATTATTACTTGATAGAAATACGTCGCACTCGACGGTACAGTGCCAAACTCTGACAATTCAGTTATTAATTCGCACGAGGTCTCAATGCTATTCTAAGGCCAAACAGGCCATACTTCACCGCACGTCGTATCGTGGGTGAGGCTTCACGTTCTGTTACTAAGTTGGGAAGAAGGGTAAGGGATTTCTACATTTACTTGCGCCATATTTATATGCACGGTGAACAAATAGTGCCACTCTCATTTCGGTAGCCGTATCCCTGAGCGGAGCCGGGGCTAGTACGGACATGTCTCGTCGGTACCTTTGAACTTGACGCCAGGGGCTGGTCCCCTGGCGCCTGGTCCTTTGTCCAATAAGAGAATGAACTATTATGGGCTATAGTAGGCTAAAGGGATATTCCGTGTATATGTACAAGGAATATACAAGGGATATCAAACGATATACAAATACTATTCAATATATATCAACAAATAAATATATATATTCGGTTTAATCTGATCCTTCGTAACACATCCCAATTTCGTGTTTCCAATTCTCCCCTCCCCTGTCTTGAACGTTGCTAGCATATGCCCCCCACTGGTCGGTTGTAGAGAGGATAGAAGCCTTGCATCACGTGTCGCCTCCGGTAAACGAGGAGGCAGCCTGTCGCATCTTTTCACCTGCCAGTGCGGACTCTCATTGGCGAGGTGTAACGTGTGGGAGGCTCACACTACCCCCATCACTTCCTGTCTCTGCTGTGCAGGCGTCCCCCAACCAACCTGTAGGAGTCGCTGTCCACAACGTCCAGATTACCACCCATCGACTTCCACCCGCTGGCTCTGCCAATTGAGCCAGTATGACGGCCGGTCCAAGCCGGAGGCAATGCTGACAGCCGGATTCGAGACCGGAGTCTCTTGCATTGGTGACGAGCGCAATCTCCGCTGCGCCACCCAGCCGCCTGCAAAGAAATTCTTGGAATGAGGTTAGAGGAACCGTGATAAATAAAGTTTGACTTATCTAACGGTGGGAGCCACCTCTCCACACGTCTACTCCATTTCACATCGTAACCGGAAGCCTCATTGTCAATGTCATCGAGACTTTTCAATGCATACATATTTTTTTTACAATATATAATAATAATAACTCTCTATATAGCACCTTTCACACATGGACCGCAGCCCAAAGTGCCCCACAGCAAATAGCATAAAATTAACATAGGCATAAAGCTAGCATACAGTTGACAGAATAAAAACAATGCATAAAGTGCAGACATAAGAATAGGTATAAAAGACAATAAAAGTAGTGCAATGTAGAACGTGCAGACATAAGAATAGGTATAAAAGACAATAAAAGTAGTGCAATGTAGAACGTGCAGACATAAGAATAGGTATAAAAGACAATAAAAGTAGTGCAATGTAGAACGTGCAGACATAAGAATAGGCATAAAATAAGTACAATAAGTACAGTGTTGCTCGAAGGCATGTGAACCCCCCTGGAACAGCCAGTCCCCCAAACACCCCACCCATCACATCCCCATCCAAGATACATCCCCCTGATAAAGCGTGCCATGACCGAAGGAAAGCAGAAACTCTGCCAATCACACCGACATGCACGGATGGCGCATGGAAATTTATTTGTGAACATTTTCATTTTCTGTGAAAGGCCACTATTGCATTTAAACCTTGCATTTGAATGTAACATACCATCAGTCGGGAACTCTCCAGTGTGCTTAATTTGCCTCGTGACCCTGTTTGTTTGTTTGTTATCTTTTCTGTTGCGTAGTGGGCTTTTAACGCTCATATTAATAGCCATCTGTTTCTTTATCTGTGTTTTGTTTTTGTCCAAGCGATCGCCTAATGGATCTGTACATTACCTAAGCAGCCTCCTCGCTGACCCCAGGCCCGTAGACGTGTTAATCAATGGAAATGTGTTTACTTCGTTTAGCAAAAGGAACATTTGATAAACTGCCTGGGCTGTCGGTGGAGAGACGTCCTAATCTATGGAATGTAGGCAATGTGTCAGTGGTGCAAAGAACAATGGAAGGCTGTGAACATTACAACCCGAGTAAAGAAAATAATTATATTTGTCCATACTCAGTATATTCTTAGTATATTAAGTGTCTTAAAAGTATATTTCATATGTACCTTTCTGAGAATATCCTTCGGTATTTCTTATGCGCTTCCATGTACTCATTCAAAGCACATGTTTTGTATGATAGTCATTAATATGCTGTGTAATCTGTTATATGTTTTAAGTGTAATCTAAGTACATAAAACTGAAATGTTTACCAAACTTAACATTGAAAGTGTAATTTCTATATATTTAAGCACTACATATATATATCACTGATTCTTGAGAGTTGGGACAAAACATGTCCTACATAGAAAAGTCTAATTTATATAAAAAATTAAGAAATTCATAATGATCTAAAGGTATTGTGTATACTGATTTTATGTTTTGGCACATATATTTGTTTTTTGGGGGATATTTGTTTAAATGTATAATCTGTGGTTAGAAGCTCCCATGTTAAAGGGGAACTATCTTATAACTGGACTTTTTCAGTGTTTAGCATTGTTTCCTAGCTATGTGGACTTATATTAATATGATCTATGTCTCTAATTCTCATATTGGCGCATTCTTCCAATTCTCCTCTCACAATATTCACCCTCACTGAACTGAGTCATCTGAAAATGTGATGATTTGTGATGTCAGAGAGACTCGGCTGCATGATAATGTGGCAGATGCCACCAGGCCACACAGTGGTTTAGGAGCCCAGCCTCAAAACGGCTTGAGATCTTGAGGTAGAAAAATGCTGTTTTTGAGGACTTGATTAGAAATACAAAACAATGAATTAAAAAAAATATATAATTACAGAGGTGTTCCATAAACTCACAGGAATTCTGTAAAAGTGCCCAAATAGTGAAAGAAATAGTAAAATGGTTCCCCTTTTAATTATCTTGTCCTCAGCAAGGGGTCACATTATTGACCAGCCCAAAAAAGCTTGAAAGACCTCTCCACTTGTGAAAACATACATATCAAATCAAAGATAAGGGTTATACATGTTTCAAGTTTCTTTAATAGTTGTCATACAGAAGTACAGAATACTTTTGTACAAAATGCTTCTTACTGTTGCGCTCCAGAGACTGTGCATGACAAGATAAGTATGAAATAAAAACATAGTAAAAATTAGAAGAAAAAAAAAGAGGTCACAGTGTTCAGTTTAGACATATGTACAATGTTCGTAGACGTAGTTACCATACAATATACAATACTGTGCAGTGTACTAATATACAATACTATATAGTGCAAGGCATAAATGGACGAGGTGCAGTTTAGGTACAATTCACAGTAGGTGTACGAGTTGTAGTGCAAATCCTTTATCAATAAATATAAAGTGTAAGTGTGTTTGTGTGATCTAAAGTGTGGAGAGTGGGTGCTGCAGTGTGTTGTTTGTTTGAGTGAGTGTGTGTGTGCGTGTGGGTGTGTGTGCTGTGTGCATTTGATGGTTGTTGCATAGTGATTATTGTTCGTTTAGCGATTATTGTTCGTTTAGCAGCCTGATGGCCTGGGGATAGAAGCTCCTTCTGAGTCTTTCTGTGCTCGCCATAAGACTCCGGTATCGCTTGCCTGACGGCAGCAGTTCAAAGAGGCAGTTGTTCGGGTGGCTCGAGTCCTTAATAATTCTCTTAGCCTTCCCCTTGCACCGCTTGTTGTAAATGTTCTGGAGGGTGGGAAGCCCCCCTCTAATTGTGCGTTCGGCTGAACGTGTCACTCTTTGTAGTCTGCTACGGTCTTGTGCAGTGCTATTCCCAAACCAGGAGGTGATGTTGCCGGTCAGGATGCTCTCTATTGTACATGAGTAGAAGTTCCTAAGGATCTTCTGACTGACTTGGAACTTCCTTAGGCGCCTGAGGAAGTAGAGGCGTTGTCGTGCCTTCTTCACAACACTGTCAATGTGTGTGGTCCATGTCAAGTCCTCGGATATGTGGGCTCCGAGGTACTTGAAACTGTTCACTCTCTCAACTGGTGCCCCGTCGATGCTGAGGGGGCTGTAGTCCTTGACCCCCGACCTCCTGAAGTCCA
Source organism: Notolepis coatsorum (assembly GCF_963971535.1). Classification (NCBI taxonomy): domain Eukaryota; kingdom Metazoa; phylum Chordata; class Actinopteri; order Aulopiformes; family Paralepididae; genus Notolepis; species Notolepis coatsorum. Next base: position 5,880,646 of record NC_140166.1, read on the forward strand.
CAATCATCTCTTTTGTTTTGCTGACGTTCAGGGAGAGGCAGTTCTCCTGACACCACTGTGACAGGTTCTCTACCTCTTCCAGGTAGGCCCTTTCGTCGTTGGCAGAGATCAGGCCCACCACTACTGTGTCATCAGCAAATTTGATGATGGTGTTGTTGTTCCGCTGTGCTACGCAGTCATGTGTGTACAGGGAGTAGAGGAGGGGGCTCAGAACACAGCCCTGGGGGGCCCCTATGTTGAGCGTGATGGATGAGGAGGTGCAGTTGCCGGCTCTTACCACCTGGGGTCTGCCCGTCAGGAAGTCCAGGACCCACTGGCACAGGTCATAGTTCAAGCCCAGGTCCCTGAGCTTGGCTATGAGTTTGGAGGGGACTATGGTATTGAATGCTGAGCTGTAGTCGATGAACAGCATTCTCACATAGTTCCCCTTCCTCTTGTCCAGATGTGATGCTGCTGTGTGCAGCACATGGGCTATGGCGTCCTCCGTGGACCTGTTGGGGCGATATGCAAATTGCAGAGGGTCCAGGTTGATGGGGAGGGAGGAACAGATGTAGCCCTTCACTAGCTTCTCAAAGCACTTCATGGCTATGGAGGTGAGGGCTACAGGGCGGTAGTCGTTGAGGCAAGCGGGCGTAGATTTTTTGGGTACAGGGATGATGGTGGACTTCTTCAGACAGGTGGGGATGACGGCCTGTTCCAAGGACAGGTTGAAGATGTCAGTGAATACCGGGGCCAGTTGGTCGGCACAGACTTTTAGGACGCGGCCGGGGATGCCGTCCGGTCCTGCTGCCTTCCTGATATCCACTTTTTTAAAGATCCGTCTCACCTCATGCTCTGTTACCCTGAACACTGAGTCTCCATCAGCAGACCCCCCCCCCCCCATTGCCGTGGTTTGTAGGCTGGTGTTGTTATTCACAGCCTCAAACCTCGCATAGAAGGAGTTGAGATCATTTGCTAAGGAGATGTCACTGTTCAGTTTGAGGGGGGTTCCTTTGTAGTCTGTCATTGTTCTGAGGCCCTGCCACATGCCTCTAGAGTCAGCCTGTTCAAACTGAAGTTCAACTTTATCCCTGTAACGCCGTTTTGCCTCTATTACTGCTCTCCTGACGTTGTATCTTGCCATCTTGTGTTCTTCCATGTTGCCTGTCACCAGCCCGGTGTTGTATGCTGATGTGCGCACTTTCAGAGCCTCACGGACGGATTTGTCTACCCAGGGCTTTTGATTTGGGTAGATATTAGTTTTGGTGGTGGGGATTATTACTTCTACCTGAGTACAGACATAGTCAATCACCGTTTCGGTGTATTCGTTAATATTGGCTGTGTTATCACGGAATACACTCCATTCTGTGCTTCCCAGCACTGCTTGGAGTGACTCCACTGACGTCACGGCCCAACGCTTAACCTCTCGCGAGACCACCGGCGTTCGCTTGAGACTCTGTTTGTACTTAGGCAGAAGAAAAATTGCGGCGTGATCGCTTTTACCGAATGGACTAAGAGCCTGTGACTTGTACCCATTCTTAAATTGCGAGTATACATGGTCTAATATGTTCTCGCCTCTGGTGGGACAGGTCACATGCTGATAGAAATTCGGCAGCACCTTTTTAAGACGCGCGCTGTTGAAATCCCCCAAGACCAAAATGGCCGCGTCAACGTTAGCTGCCTGGAGTTTGTTTACCTCGTCGTGAAGTTTTGAAAGTGCGACCTCAGTGTTCGCGTGTGGTGGAATGTACACTCCGATGAGGATGATGGACGTTAACTCTCTTGGGAGGAAGAAGGGTCGACATTTTATCGTGATAAACTCCAGGTCTGGGGAGCAGTGGTTAGACATTTCCTTTGTGTTGCCTAAATCGCACCACTCCTTGTTTATCATGAAGGCAATGCCGCCTCCTTTCTTCTTTAGTGACTCTAATGCCGTCCGGTCTTTTCGTAGAACGAAGAAGTGGTCTGCCGGTTCTATTGCATGATTCGGACTCAGCCAAGTTTCTGTGAAACAGAGGACGTTACAATCCCGAATGTCCCTCTGGAATTGGATCCTTGCTCTGATGTCGTCCAATTTGTTTCCTATCGATTGCACATTGGCCAACAATATGCTGGGCAATGTGGTTCTGTGTCGTTTGGACCTCAGTCTGTTCCGGACCCCGGCTCTCTTTCCTCGTCTTCGCGGCGGCTTTTGGTCTTGTCCGTGGCCGGCATAACAAAGGATCTCGGCGGGCCATTTCTGCTGTTCAGCGATCCGATCCAGAGAGCAATCCAAACGGTAAGTTTTTCTTAATCCAATGTCAATGATTGACTGACGGTCATACACATATAACGCACCAACAGTTGGTGCAAATAAAACTCCTAATACTATAAAAATTAACAAAATAAAGCACAGTCTCGTCGGAGCGATCAGAAAGGCAGCCATCACAGCAGCGCCAGCGCCAAATGTATAAAACAATGCATGCCATGAACCTCAAATAATATTGTCCATAGAAATCTACCTATTAAAGTTGTGTCCTCAGTTTATGTCAACTCTGTCAGACCTTTTCATAAACCTAATTAAATCAGGCAATAGCATGGCCAGCTCTATCCCTGGGGACCCCTTTTCCTTCCCCTGAATGTGGTGAATGCAACACTACCACCCATGGTCTGGTAGGTTTTACACTTTTTGATATTTTAGACATACAATGTCAATATTCCGATGGTCACAGCTGGAACATGTCAACACAGTCTCTCCGTTATTATACTTTTAAAAAACAATAGTGGATTGAATTCAAGTGTTTTAGTGAGATTATTAAGACAGCTAGCAACTGCGAAAAAACTAGCTAGCTGTAGTGCACAATACAGGCTTGGAGGGAAAATGTGTGCCCTTTTGTCAACTCTGTCAGACGTCAACTCCATCAGATTTTGTGTCTGACGGAGTTGACGTGTAAGCTGACAGAGTTGACAAATCCATCAATAACCTCATAATATGCTATTATTATACTATTTTTGAACATGGTAAAGGATTTAAATGTTATTTCAGAGTTTTATCTGCACAGAAGTGTGCATATAATAGCATGCATTACAATACACTTCTGACTTTTAGAGCATGGGCAGGCTGTGGTCTGCTTATTGAATAATTGTCTTACTTTCCCAGCACATGTGTTAATAAATAAATATAAATATATCACTTGTCTACGTTGATTGAGTGATTGAGTGATTGATGTAAAATATGGTGCAGTGTGTAGTTTTCACTACCAAACATCTACACTCTTGCCTCTTATAGAGCGGGGAAGGAGTTCCATGTTGCCCTTTCATATCCCAGAAGGGATACAAGACAGAAGAAAACAGTTATTCTTGTTATTATACTGTTTACTTAGATCATCAGAGCAAAGGTGCACGGTGGTAAACTGTGGATATTTCATCTTAATATCTTTATAATAATTCTTAATATAGGACTGGTTCATGCATGTCTAGATTGCTGCATCATCCTTTCTCTGACTTTCCATCCATATACATTATGGTATGGAGTAATCAACAGGATAATTCTTTGCTAGTCAGTTGTCACAATCTTATCAGTTGTAATATACCCTAGGAATATTGGAATGACTGTCTTCTTGAATTTTCTCCCACTGCTTCCACTGAACATGGATTTTGTCTGCACAAGCCAGTGTGAAGATGTTTGCAACATCTAGTTGTAGAAACTACGCACTGCAGCTTTAACGTCAATCAATCAATCATGTTTAGTAAATAGACACCTGATTTTATAGTCTTATTCTAATACATTTTCATGAATTTTGTATTATAGGAAAGCATGTCTAGACAAAAATTGTCAGTTGAGGAGCGAAGCAGAAGAAATAGAGTACCAATGAAAGAGAAGAGGAAAATTACACAGTGACGAAGAGAGCAAACATGCCTTGCAAGAGCAGGAAAGACGAAGGTGGAAAAAGAGGGTTCAAGACAAAAAAGTAATAGAAATAGACAAGATGGGAGACAGGGCACAGAGGTATCGGAGAAAATATTGGAGAGAGGTCCAGAAAAGGTGCCGATAGAAAAGGTCCTCTGACGGTGCGGTGCTGGAGGCAAACACCCCCCCAGATCAGGATATTCTAGATAACAATGCCAGACAGCGTAGAGAGTCTCTCAGACACGAACAGAAACAAAGTAAAACGCGAAAAAGGCATTCAAGAGAAATACAAACTTTAAAAGAGAAGATTACAAATGTAACAAAGCAACAAAACAACCTGAGAAAAACAATAATGTGCTGAAAAAAGGCTACAAAATACAAATACATCACCACTGGACACTCCAGGCACGAAAACAAAGAATATGCTATCAGGAAGCAAAGTAAGGAATCAGAAAATCCAAAAGGCCCTGCTATTCCACCACATCCTCAGAAGAGAGCTGAAGACAAACAAACAAACTCCTGGCCCACGGCACCAAAAACCAGCACTGAGTGTGTCATCAGGCACCATTCTTAAAAAGTATCGTCTTCTTCAACAAATGAAAGAGTTTGGGTTAACCTATAAGTTAATGAGAGAAAGGGAGCATCCTCAGAAAAAGCCAACATTCATACAGGGTATAACACAGACTGTCCAGGATTTCTTCCTGAACTCTGCACGTGTGACGATGTGTGATGATGGATAGTGCTAATGATGGCTTTGTCATTATAAATGATTTCCCATATCTTTTAAAATCTTCGAAAAGGGGATGGGTACATTTGGAAATTTTGCAATACAAAATTATGTAGGTTAGAGTTATCCTATCCCAAAAATGTACTCGTATTTAAATTCCCCATTAAGAAACACATCATTTAGACACTTTGCATGTTAGGATTTCCTTCAGATTCATGTTGGCATCCATGTATGGCGAAGGCCCGGACTGGCCATCGGGAGCTCTGTCTGTCTGTCACACACACACAAAGGGAGCGGCATGTGATTGGTGGAGGCGGGACCTGGCCATACAACTGATTGACAGTGGAGATGGCGAATGGAATGGCAGATGGCACTTCTGCAAAATGACAGGGAGAGACAGCGAAAGACAAAAAATTTCAAGCATAACCTGCGCTTGAAAATGGACAGTGAAAAAAGAGGAAGGGTCGAGCAGAGAGGGAAAGAGAGAAAAATACATACTGCTTACTGCTTGTATTTCACAGAACAGTCGGATGGAAATGACTGGAAATGAAATGTTTCAACAGTGGAAAAAAGAGGAAGGTGGAGCAGAGAGGGAGGGAGAGAAAAATACATACTGCTGACTGCTTGTATTTCACAGAACAGTCAGATGGAAATTACTGGAAATTAAATGTTTCAACACTTCAACAGTGAAAAAAAGAGGAAGCATGGAGCAGAGAGGGAGAGATAAATAAAAATAAAGGCCCTTGCAGGAGATGCCGCTAAATGTGGCAACATTTACCAAATGTTTTTTTGCACCACGGGACCACCAGGTTAGTCAGTGATAAAAATAAACATGCTAGCTAGCTAACATAGCTAACGTTACCATGCATCATCGTCACTTTTTTCCCCCATAAATCTTTTATTCAACTTCATAATCATAACCATTTTTATTTTTCATTGTTCTTGTAATGTCAGATTAAAAATGAAATACTCTCACTTTTCTGATAAGAGTTGTTAAGTCTGACATTACAAAAACAAATCTTTGCTAATCATTGACACATGATGATTATAACAATTATTAGCCTGTAATAATCCCCCCCAGAAAAATCCACTTTGCATTTGATATATTGAAAATATTTAAATGTTTGTGTTTTTTTAACAATAATTTGTGATGCCATCACAAACAATGGCATTTAAAGGGTAAACATTTTAAAGGTCCTGCACCAGCATGCAGGGCATTAAGTCTTTGTAACAAAAATCTTCCTGGTGGGGGACCCCCAGACCCCCTGCTTAAAAAGTGGCCTGACTTGGGCTATATTTCGCACTATATTTCCTGGCCTGAATAATTCCCCCAGTCCGGCCCTGCGAAGGGGTGAAAAATGGTCAAATCTGCCATTTTGAAATACAAAATGATGTAGGTTAGAGTTATCAAATCCGAAAAAATTATCCTATATTTGAATTCCCCACAAGAAACACATATTTTAGACACCCCTCATGTTAAGATTTCTTTAAAATTCATGTTTGCACAAAAGTATGGCCCGCCCTAATATGATGACCACTGGTGGCTAGCCAAGACCATCGATGTGGATACTCATACTGATCAACAAGATGTGAAAGTGGAATTTCTGCATCCCCATGGTCCAACAGAAAAGGTTCTGTTTCTGCCCAGTTCAAGACATCATAGTGAAACTAATCGGAAATGCAGAAGGAAACGAAGAGGAGAAGTGGGTGAGAAAGTGGAGATCAGGAAGTGGTGTAGAAGAGGTAGATTAAAACAGGGATGAGAAGAAGGGCTCCTGGTCTCCATTACTGTTTTTGTTGTTGGAAACAGTGTATTTTGTAATAGTTGGAAACGGTGTATGTAAAGTTTGTTGTTATTACAATTGAGTTAACAAAATGTTCAGTATAAGACGAGGAGTTATTAGTTCTTATCATTGTCACATCCATCTGTTTAAAAAATGCATGTGTTCATTTATCAGAGATGCATATACAATTTTGTCAACTCCGTCAGTTTCTCGTCAACACCGTCAGATGTTTGTTTTTGTAAATTTTGGGGGAAATACTAATTTCTTCTTCAGTTTATGTTGTTTAAGTAATAAAGGAGCATCAGATCTTCATCCTCTTGTCTTATTTACTTAATGATTTTTTTTTATCATATCAAAATTAAAAACAAAGTTTGAAAATGCAAATATTTCTAAATCTGGGTTTTCAGAATAGTGTGAAATTACACCTGAGGTTTATATATTATATTTGATTGCATACCAGAGTAACTAAACACTATTACAATATACTTCAGAACTTTAGATTCTTGTTGGACTGGAATAATTAGAATTATATACTTTTTTGTGTGTCTGACGGAGTTAACACAAATCAAGTTTCAAAGGGAAACATGTGAATTTGTTTAAAATGTGTAGAGCCCGCACCTTTACATGGTTAAATAGCTCAGACCTTTCTCTACATGAATATACAACTCTAACCAATATGTGCATTCTCAAAATATAATATTAAAAAGTGTTTTGTCCCGACTCTCAAGAATCAGTGATATATATATACACACAATATCTCCAGTACAACTTCAGTACAACACACTATATGGTTTCAAACACAACTTCAGTTTACTTTCTGAATACATAGAACGTTTATTTCTAGAAATAATATACTAGTATACTATTATATTATAGGTACAGTATACTATTTTTTTTAACTTGGGATACAATTATAGCAATTAAGTATTTTTACTCAAGTACTCTACTTAAGTATTATTATTATTATTATTATTATTATTATTATTATTATTATTATTATTATTATTATTATTATTATTATTATTATTATTATTATTATTAGTATTGTACTTTTACTCTACACTTCATTTCAAGGGAAATATTGTACTTTTTACTCCACTACATTTATCTGAACCTATCAGTTACTAGTTACTTTGAAGAAAAGGATTTTGCATAGAAAACATAATATATACAAAATAAAAAATGTATGAAGAGTATATACTTTCACATTTGAAGCCTGTCAACTTCAAGAGGACATAATCAGAGCAGCATAACTGGACCACATACCACTTTAACATAACCTTTAAATCAGAGCAGCATAACTGGACCACATACCACTTTAACATAACCTTTAAATCAGAGCAGCATAACTGGACCACATACCACTTTAACACAACCTATAGAGGTCAATGGATACACAAACGTAATGTAGAATGTGTACTTTTACTTTAGATACTTAAGTACATTCAATAGAAAATACTTCTCTACTTTTACTTAAGTAGAATTTGAATGGAGGACTTTTATTTTACCAGAGTACTAATTTATCTGAGTATTTCTACTTTTAATTAGGTAAAGGAAATGTGTACTTCTTCCACCACTGATCCCAGAACATACTCCCTCAGCTGTGCCTCTTATGAAAAACAGTGTACTCATTGTCATGCCCCACGGTCTGATTGAGCAATCGAAAGCACTGGGAAGCAGGAAGTGCCATTTCTACATTTTGTCACCTGACACTGAACAAAAATCATATTTCTGGCACATTTTAATGTAGAATGTCACGTCAACTCAGTGTTTTGAAACACCATGTGTGTAAATGGTAAATGGCTGCATTTATATAACAGCTTTTATCCAAAGCGTTTTACAATTTGTTCCTCACATTTTACCCATTCACTCACACATGCACACACTGATGGCGGAGGCAACCATGCAAGGTGCCAACCTGCTCATCGGGAGCAATTAGGGGTTAAGTGTCTTGCTCAAGGACACTTCGACATGCCGCCCGGGAGCGGGAATCTACCCCGGAACCTCTGGATTACCAGACGACTGCTCTACATCCCGAGCCACAACTGTACTACTGAGAGCACACAGGAAATGAAAGACCAAACATAAATGCGTAGCCCCACCACTGAAAATAAAAGGAATGAATGTCTAGTCTAGTTGACCAATTAGCTCTTCATACTGAGTATAATAATGCAGGACCTGTAGCAGAGGTCTTTATTCGGCATGCAACGACACTCAATGTTTTAGTGGTACACACGGTTAGTTTAGCACACACACCGGAACACACACGCATGCATTGTCTCTTTAGGATCGCAGATGCGATTTGTCTCTGCGATTAACCCATCCCGTCGTCCTTCCCCCCCAAGGGCAGCCGGGAGCAGACAGGCGTCAACGTGAGCCGCGCCAGGGGACCAATCCAAGTGCTCCTGTCCGTCTTCGTCAAGGACGCCACAGCGTTAGCGATCTGTTGTTGTGCATGTTTTTCCATTGGGTTTATCTTATCGGGGGGGAAACCCTTGCGAGCACGGGGAGAACATGCAAACTCCACACAGAAAGGCCTGGGAGATACCCCACCTGGGTACCTGGCATCATGGAAACCTGGTCCCCAAGTGGGAATCGAACCCTGGACCTTCTTGCTGTGAGGCGACAGTGTTAACCACTACACCACCGTGCCGCCTAGTAATGGGTAAATATGAGATCCTAATTGTATTTGCTGTATTTTGGGGCGCTAAAATGTTTGCTTATGTTGGTCATGTATGCTTGTAAGTACTGGCGTACACATCTATTCTGGTTTTCAATCAGTTAAAGGGACAATTCGCCAAAAAACTATCTATTTTGCACATAATCATAGTCAAACTAATGTATTCTCAATAACTGTCAAACTAATTGAATGTGTACAAAACTGTTTAGTGTTTTGGGATGTGTGTGAGGTGATGTGCGTTCAGTAGAATGTGTGTAATAAGGTGGTTCTTGACCCCGGCACTCAGAGTGTAGCACTCAAGTTCTGCACTGCTAGGTGAACAATACCACTTACCCTTTACCGGTTTAAAACCGAGCTGTAATCTGTATTCATATAATCCATATTTATACAATGACATGTAATGTGTAATGGAATAATGGAACACTGCAACAGTATTTTAGTGTCTTTAATAATCAATTAATCAATCATGTACAGTGTTACAGTATTATTATGTACAGTGATACAGCTATAAACAGTGGTGGAATGTAACTAAGTACTTTTACTCAAGTACTGTACTTAAGTACAATTTCGAGCTACTTGTACTTTATGTGAGTATTTTCCATTTTAGGGAACTTTAGACTTTTACTCCACTACATTTCAATGGAAATATTGTACATTGTACTCCACTACATGTATCTGAACCCATCAATTACTAGTTACTTTGAAGAAAATGATTTTGCATAGAAAACATGGCAGAAATGTACCACATACCACTTTAACATCAGGGGTGTAAAAAGTACCCAGAAATTATACTTAAGTGAAAGTATGGGTACCGTCTCAAAATCGCACTCAAGTAAAAGTCAGAGTATCTGGCTAAAAACACACTTGAGTAAAAGTAAAAAAGTTTCTACTTTTAAATGTACTTAAGTACTAAAAAGTAAAAGTAAAAACTTTTTTTCTGACTGTCTATTCTTCTGATAGCAGGTGTTTAATCAAAGATCCCTCAAAGATAGTCTCGCACAAGGACCAATCAGCATGGGTATGGGCGGGTTAATTTTCCATTGATGGGGATTTGATTGGCTGTTTTTAAATAAAGTGCGGCCGCAGGATTAATATCGTTAACGTTAGTTCGGCCAGAGAAACAAATATACTAATTAAAATAGTTGGACCTGCGAGATTTGTACTTTGTACTTTGTAGGTCTGCATTTTAAATGTAAGGAGTAAAAAGTATGTTTTTTTTCCCCCTCTGAAATGTAATTGAGTAAAAGTACAAGTATACAAACCTAATAATACTAGAGTAAAGTACAAATCCCCAAAAACAGTACTTAAGTATTATAACGAAGTACAATTACTCAAGTACTTTACAACCCTGAAGCAGCATAACTGGACCACATACAACTTTAACATATAATTTAGAGGTCAATGGATCTATGGCTTGAATACTCCCAAGCACTGGAATACACAAATGTTATGCAGAATGCATACTTTTACTTTAGATACTTAAGTACATTCAATAGAAAACACTTCTCTACTTTACCTTAAGTAGAATTTGAATGGAGGACTATTACTTTTACCAGAGTACTCATTTATCTGGGTATTTAAGTAAAGGAACTGTGTATTTCTTCCACCACTGGGTATAAATACACTATAAGCAGTCGTATAACTAGTAAGAGTAGGTAAGGGATAGAGTAGGCCTATATCTGTTGAAAATATCATGGAAAGGTCTTGTTAATTTTAGCTGAATCTACAACTCATGACACCAAACCCCCTCTTCTGGGGGGAAGGGGTGAAGGAGGTGAAGGGGGTGGGCTACTTTGCCATGTTGCGCGAAGGCAAGTTTGAACAGGTGGGTTTTTAGGTGGGTTTTGAAGAGGTTGATGGTGTCGGAGCCTTGGATGGAGTGGGAGAGGGAGTTCCACAGCCTGGGGGCAGCTACGGAGAAGGCTCTGTCTCCCAGTGTGGAACGCCTGGTGCGGGGGATGGTGAGGTCGGAGTTGGAGCGGAGGCCTTGTGTGTCTGTCTGTCTGTGTGTCTCTCTCTCTGTTTGTCTCTGTCTGCCTGTGTCTTTCTTAAACCCCAGTACTCGCATCCCAGCACGTCCAAGGACTACAGGCCGGTGGCTCTAACCTCTCATATAATGAAGACCATGGAGAGGTTAGTCCTGGAGCAACTCCGCCCAGCAATTAAACCCCACCTAGACCCACTCCAGTTCGCCTACCAGCCCCAACTGGGGGTAGAGGATGCTGTCATCTACCTACTCAACACTCACCTAGACAAGCCGGCGAGCACTGTGAGAGTCTTTTTTTTTCTTTTACTTCTCCAGTGCTTTTGATACCATAAGGCCTGGGCTGCTGGGTGAGAAGTTGGAGGCGATGCAGGTAGAGGCCCCCCTGGTGTCCTGGGTTGTTGACTATCTGACGGGCAGACCACAGTATGTGCGCCTACAGAGCTGTGTGTCGGACAGACTGGTCAGCAACACCGGGGCCCAGCAGGGGACAGTCCTCTCTCCCTACCTCTACACCAACGACTTCCACTATCGGTCACACTACAGTCCTGCCACCTTCAGAAGTTTTCTGATAGGACGGTGATGAGGAGGAATACCAGGCACTGGTGATGGACTTCCTCACATGGTGCGATAAAAACCACCTGCAGCTAATGTGACGAAGACCAGGGAACTGGTTGTGGATCTGGGGAGGAGGAGGAGTGCACCTGTGACCCCCGTTTCCATCAGGGGAGTCGATGTGGAATTGTGGACACGGTTGAGGATTACAAATACCTTGTGTACACATCGACAATAAATTGAATGGGTCAAAACACACAGAGGCACTCTACAAGAAGGGCCAGAGCCGACTCTACTTCCTCAGAAGGCTGAGATCCTTCAACGTCTGTACAAGGATGTTGAGGATGTTCTACGAGTCGGTGATGGCGGGGGCTTTCTTGTACGCTGTGACCTGCTGGGGCGCAAACAGGTAGGGGTGGAGCTGGACTCTCTAGGGGTGGTGGCAGAGGAGCCTTGCTAAGCTCCATGCCATCAGGGACAACCCCTCCCACCCACTATACACAGACTTGGCTGACAGAAGGAGCACGTTCAGTGCTAGACTAAGACTCCCAAGATAGCAGTGAATGGCACTGAAAGTCCTTCATTCCGACAGCCATCAGACTTTATAATGCATCACTGTGCCTCACTGCATCACTGAGCACAGGGTGACAGTACATTTACATTTTACATTTAGTAATTTAGCTGACGCGGGGCGGCTAGGTGGCACAGTGGGCAAGGCGCTCGCCACCAATGCAGGAGATGCTGGGTTCGAGCCCAGCTCTCGGCATTGCTACCAGCTTGGCTGGTCGTTCATACTAATACAATTGGCAGTATTAGGGGGTGGGAAGCTGGTGGGTGGGGATCGGACGTTGTGGACAGCGACTCCTACAGGTCGGTTGGTGCGCCTGCGCAGTAGAATCAGGAAGCGATGAGGGCGGCGTGTCCCTCCCACGCAGACCCTCGCCGCTGAGAGATCGCGCTGTGCAGGTGAAAAGATGCGACGGCTGCCTCCTCGAGTACCGGAGGGGACACGTGATGCAAGGCTTCGTCCACATTGTAGCCGGCTTGTGGGAGGCATGGCCTAACAACGTTCGAGACAGGGGAGGGTAGAATTGGACAATACGAAATTGGGGACGGGAGAAAAAAATAAAAATGGGGAGAAAAAGTAGATTAAAAAAAATGTAATTTAGCTGACGCTTTTATCCAAAGCGACTTACAAGTTCTGTACGACAAGTCATCAGGAAGGGCACAACTCTATCAGCTGAGTAACAATGTTCATCAAAGTGTTGAGTGCTACAGTGTAGGTTAGTTTATTAGGACAAGTGCATGACAGTAAGGTTAGTTAGGGTTAGATTTTTTATTATTATTATTTTTTTTTAGATAATGGTTGAAGAAGTGCGTCTTTAGTCGACGGCAAAATATTGGACGGGTTTCGGCTGTCCTAACTGGGGTGGGCAGTTCATTCCAACAGTCCAATCTTCCTGGACTTTTACTTTTACAATTTTACACTTACTGTATATTTCTGTATATTTTTACTGTATATTTTATATTAGAATGTAACATAGGAACTGTATATCCCGGACTGTATTTTATTCTTAGGCTTATTTTTATTCTTATTCGTGACTTTTGTTTTGTCTACCCAAATGTTTACTGTTTACTGTGAGCGATTTGTAGTGCCAAATTTCCCTCTGGATGAATAAAGTATTTCTATTCTATTCTATTCTATTACACGTTAATGTATTAATGCAAAATTAAAAATTAAAAACAACACAAGTTCAAGATGTCTAATTTTGTTATCTTTGTTTTGTTTGCTGCTGTAGTGCTCCCGAGGCTCGAGACGACGTGGTAGTATCTCGTGGCGTCATCGTTAATCCCTCGTAGGGCGAATTGCGCCTCTGTTTGAGCAAACCATGCTGCCGCAGACTGCTCCCAAAACTCCGGCAATCGAAGAATAACGGCATTGTTTGCCATGTTCGGTTTGGTCTCTGAAACTTCAGCGAGACCAACGTCGGGGTCACCAGTGTAGTGCCGAGAGATGAGTCGGAGACGGTGGCTCGAGGCAGAGCGAATAGCATTTATTAAGGTGAGACACCCCAGGTGAATAGGCAAATATACTTTTTTTGTTGATTTTGAGATTTTGTTATATTTTGCTTCCTAAACATGTCTTCTATGAAACTAGTGACAATAAAACATCAATAACACACATTTAGTTGTTTATTTTACTTCATTTTGCCTTATTGCATCCATAAATGTGCACATATTTAATGGGGAAGTGCCTCATTTGCATATATAAACATAACATTCTGAAAACTTGCAATATATTTTTTCTTAGTTTATATGTACATAACAAACTGGGAAAGTTTCATAGTGATATCTATTCAAAAAATGTTTGCCTATTAGGGGGTACTACACTGTACTACACTGTTTGTAGCCTGTGTGTAGTTCTGTTCAGTTCAATAACATCATTATTATTATTATTATTATTATTATTATTATTATTATTATTATTATTATTATTATTATTATTATTATTATTATTATTATTATTATTATTATTATTATTATTATTATTATTATTCAGTTATCAGGCATGTGTTTAGGTTGTCTATTACTAATGGTTTGATTAGGTATTGTGTTTGTAAATATCTGTTTAAAAAAAAAAGTATGGCATTTTACAATACAGAACTTTGAAGGCGTTTTCCCAAAAATGAGTTTTAAGAGTTTTTCCTCATACTCCGAGCCAGAAATCTCCACTTCAGTAGCACTCACATACACCAAACCTTCCAGTTCTATTCATATCTATGTTCTGAAGGTGTTTACAGAAGGGTTTGTTGATATCGCATTCATGCCTCATTTGCATATTTAAACATACAATTTCAGAAAACTTGTAATACAAAAAAGTCTCATATAAGTAATCAACTGGAAGTTTCATTGTGATATCTATTAGTTAAAATGTTTACACTATTCACCTGTAGTGTCTCGCCTTAAGCACAGAAATACAACATGCACACACACACAAATGTTCTAGAACATTGGTCATGACATCATACAGTGACATCACCCATGTTCTAGAACGTTCGGCTATGACATCACCACAAATGTTGCATAATGTTCTATGTTCTAGAATGTTCGGCTATGACATCATCACAAATGTTCCAGAATGTTCGGGCGGAACTAATGTTCCTAACAATAGTTTGTGGGTGAATTATGTACCATTACAATCACTACAATATATCCCTTTCATAATTTTTTTTTAAAAATACATTGTGTGAAATACAGTAATTGACAGGGTGTGATAGACCAAGGCATGTTTACCAAAACGGGTTGTCTTTTCTGTGACCATGTAAGCCCATATGACTCTTTTTGCATGATGACGAAGCACTTGCTGCTGCTCCCCCTCCCCCTCCCCCTCCATCCATCCTAGAGGCTAATCTTTCCTGTGACAAAATGGCATCCAATGTAATAAAAAAAGTCAATCAACGAACTCGATTCTTGTACCGGATCTCCTCCCTGGTAAACAAGAATACCCTGAAGACTCTGGCAGGAGCACTCATTCAGGGGTACTACGACTATGCTTGCACCTCATGGTACCAAAGCACCTCAAAGGCGCTAAAAACAAAATTACAAACCTTACTCCTAGAACCCACCTCACCCCTGCACACTTTGCCAACCTAGGATGGCTTAGAGTAGACAACAGAGTACAGCAACTTGCAATGGGCCTGGTCTACAAGATACACTACACGACCAAGGTACCCATGTACATGTCAAAATACTTCCCAAAGGTCAGTGAATACCACGATCACAACACCAGAGGGAGCTCCACAAATCATGTTAAACCCAGATTCGGCTCAAACAAGGGACTAAACACGTTTCGCAATTATGCCACAACAATGTGGAATGCCCTACCCAAAGCTGTAAAGGAATGTGAATCACTACCCACTTTCAAAAACACTCTCAAAGAACACCTACGTGAGACTGCAATTCAAAACTGGCCCCTACAAATGTCCTAACCCAGTTGTACAATAAAGACCAAGCATGGCTTTGTCAGTATTCCAATGTACAGCCCCACCCAACCCCACCCCACCTACCCAACCTCCTCCAATGTACAGTTTCCATGTCAAATGTATGTCAGTATTCCAATGTACAGTGTCCGTCCCCCCCCTACCCAACCCCCCCCCCCCCACCTCCAATGTACAGCCCCACCCCACCTACCCAACCTCCCCCAATGCACATTTGCTATGTCAAATGTATATACTCTTCTTCTGGATTTTTTTTAGTATCACAAACAGTACTGTATTTGAAAATCTGGTATGTCATAAATGTATAGATGTAGCAGTACTGACTATCTGTATGTCATGTGTGTCATATGATGAATTGAAAATGGGGGACCCTGATGGAAACAAGACGAAAGTCTTTCTCTGGTCTGCATCCTCTTAACAATTGTATGTATTGAGCTGTACTGTACTGTACCCATTCTGCAATCTGTTAATAAACTTTTCAATCAATCAATCAATCAATCAATCAATCAATCAATCTCCTCTTCTCCGGAATTGTGCATCCACAGGGATGGGGTCACGTGCTCCTAGATCACATGCAGGTGACGCCACGAACCGGAGGCGGACTCTAAAACAGCAAAAACACGAGAAAGCACCAATGAGATCGCGTCCGTACAACCCTTTATAAACTTTGTGGACCCTGCAGGGAACAGTATAATTTCTTCTACTACAACAAAGAACATAGTAAGTGTCCCAGTCATCTGGATTATCGTGCTGTGATAGGCTGTGTTTCACAGATGTTTTTTTTTAGCTTGGCTATTCTTTACAAAATTATTTGGGTCTTAATTTCAGGGGAGGAGAAAAACCGACCTGTATTTATTCATGTGTTTTCAGCCATTGTGGCAGAATGGAAGAGGAATGTGTCCATTCAGAATTCAGATTCATTGGGTTATTCAGGATTCTAACAACGGACAACATGTACCATAATTCTGCAACACAAACATGTCTGTCCCTCCTTTTATTGCCATCCCCGAGAACACTGGAAGACGTCGCAATACAATCTAAAATGTAGCAGTCTGGGAAAGTATTATTGGGGCTTTTCATATTGTATTGTACGTAATAGAATGAGTAATACGTTCACTATTTTCTGTTTACCCTGTGGTTCGATTTAGTCTGTTGTTGTGGTGTGTTGTGGTTGTTATGTTGTGTTGTTTGGTTATTCTGTTGTGTTTGGTTATTATGTTGTGTTGTTTGGTTAGTCTGTTGTGGTGTGGTGTTTGGTTATTATGTTGTGTTGTTTGGTTATTATGTTGTGTTGTTTGGTTAGTCTGTTGTGGTGTGTTTGGTTAGTCTGTTGGGGTGGTGTTTGGTTAGTCTGTTGTGATGGTGTTTGGTTAGTCTGTTGGGGTGGTGTTTGGTTAGTCTGTTGTGGTGTGTTTGGTTAGTCTGTTGGGGTGGTGTTTGGTTAGTCTGTTGTGGTGTGGTGTTTGGTTAGTCTGTTGTGGTGTGTTTGGTTAGTCTGTTGTGGTGTGTTTGGTTAGTCTGTTGTGGTGTGGTGTTTGGTTATTATGTTGTGTTGTTTGGTTAGTCTGTTGTGGTGTGGTGTTTGGTTAGTCTGTTGTGTTGTTTGGTTATTATGTTGTGTTGTTTGGTTAGTGTGTTGTGGTGTGTTTGGTTAGTCTGTTGTGGTGTGTTTGGTTAGTCTGTTGGGGTGGTGTTTGGTTAGTGTGTTGTGGTGTGTTTGGTTAGTCTGTTGGGGTGGTGTTTGGTTAGTGTGTTGTTTGGTTAGTCTGTTGTGGTGTTTGGTTAGTGTGTTGTGTTTGGTTAGTCAGTCATTGTGTTGTGTTGTTTGGTTAATGTGTTGTGGTGTTGTTGTCTCAGGCTTGAAGCTCTGGTCTTGTCTTGTGACTTGGAGCAAACAAAGCAGGGCATATTCTTTTGTCAGATCATCTTGTTCTGACTCCACGCTCTCTGTTGGTTGTAGGATACAATTAAACACATGTCGGTTGTTATGGAGATTCCTGGTAATATTCTAGAATAATAATAATAATAATAATAAAACGGGTGGGAAAAGGGTTGGTTGCGTTGCGTTCTGGGTGGAGGACTGGGAGGAGATGAAAGGAGCCAACCATGAACCTGTGTAGTATTGCAACAGTTAAAAGTCATAATTGGCATGAGACACATTTTTAAAGCTGTGTAGCACACAACAACCTCAGTACGGTAACTGGTTTTGAATTGGAATCTCAACTAGTTATTCTTCTCCCAGGACCGGTCACCGTGATGCGACCACAGGCGGTGTTCGCGGTATTATGCCTCAGCGCCTCAGTTCTCTCTGCGCCGAGTCATGACCCACAGCTGGACGAGCACTGGAACATGTGGAAGGACTGGCACAGTAAACAATACCACCAGGTGAGTCTTGGGCTGTTACTGTTTTTAAAGTTATAGCACTTTAAACTATGCTGTTATATTAAAATACTGTTTTAATTATGCTCTTAAAATGTCTATCTATTCTGTTTTTACCTGGCATTTAATATCTTGCCTAGGGACTACATGTTATGAATTGAAAATGGGGGACCCTGATGTAAACAAGACGAAAGTCTTTCTCTGGTCTGCATCCCCTTAACAATTGTGTGTATTGAGCCGTACTGTATTGTACCCATTCTGCAATCTGTTAATAGAATTTTCAATCAATCAATCAATCAAACAAACAGTTGAAAACTAGCTACCCAGCTAACACTGGCATATTTACAGTGGTGGTACTCTGTCTCATTACTGTTGAATAATGTGCACTGTCCCTATTCAAATAAACGTAATAAACTAAACTTAAGCAGCAACTCCCTTCACCCAAAGTCAGAAGAATCCAAAGCACTTTAACACAACATCATATTTATTAAAAAGAGATTTGCACTACATCCATACCTCATTTTGCATCTTGCCTTTTTAAAAGTTGTTGTACCTCATTGTCTACATTTTTACTTCATTGTATATTTGTATAGTGTTGGGACTTATTCCTCTTTTACTTACTTTTCTTTACTGTATGAAACACATTCTCAGGGGCTCATACAGAACCAAGCATTTCACTGTAATGTACATGTACTTTATACACAACAAATAAAAACAAACTTGAAACTTTATCACAATTACAATGTATACAGGGCTTTGTCTATGTTGCAAAGACGTACGAATAACATGCACAGAATAACAGAGCATAATATGGAACAGGATCTTTCATACAATTACACCATACATTCAGTGCAACTTAGTGTTGCAATTTCACTAGGCCTATATAAAATGAAGGAACACAATGTTTTCCTGAATATTCTCTTAATTTCCCCAAGGGGATCAATAAAGGAATATCTTATCTTATCTTATTTTGCAGAAGGAAGAAGGCTGGAGGAGGATTGTCTGGGAGAAGAACCTGAGGAAGATCGAGTTGCACAACTTGGAGCACTCCATGGGGGAGCACCCCTACAGCCTGGGCATGAACCACTTTGGAGACATGGTAATTATCAAGGGGAGCACCCCTACAGCCTGGGCATGAACCACTTTGGAGACATGGTAATTATCAACACATTTAAAACTACAAGGTTGCCGTCCGTTCACTTTGAATAAAAAAAAAAAAAAAAATAGCTAAATTAGGAGTTTGTCCGATAATTATAGAGCATTTGTGATTAGGTTGGGTAGGACAACATTTTTAATGTACCAAACATTTGGCCTTGTATGGAATATTAGCGTAGTTATTTTTCTTCCAACATGGCTGTACCATTGGTAACCAACCACGTTTGAAAGAAAATGCCTATTTTCTGTGCGGTGGTATAGTAGGTAAAACACTGGAAAAGCACGATATTACTGTTCTACTGTGACTTGGTTTACAAGATCCAGTAATGACACGCCCAGTTATTAATATGATATATTTCTCATATAATAATAATAATAATAATAATAATAATAATAATAATAATAATAATAATAATAATAATAATAATAATAATAATAATAACTTTGTTTTGTATAGCGCCTTTCATAAAACCCAAGGTTGCTTTACAGGTCGAAAAACAACAATAACAAACATGGTAGACAGACGCACAACATTCAATGAGATAGTTAGGGGTCAAAGGCCATGTTGAAGAGGTGAGTTTTAAGGATTTTTTTTTTTGAAGGAGTCCAGAGTTGGGGCGTTGCAGAGTTCTGCGGGGAGGGAGACCGGTGGGAGCTATATACCGACACATAGCAACTATTATTTCTTCCATCATGGAGGGCGGATGAGCATTGTAAACATTCCGTGCACATGCTTCCTCATAGCAGCTGGCCGTGGGAGGCTCTCCTAAACACCCCCCTGCCCCCACAGACTCACGAGGAGTTCCGGCAGCTCATGAATGGCTACAAGCGCGGAGCGGTGAGGAGGTCCATGGGGTCTCTGTTCATGGAGCCTAACTTCCTGGAGGCTCCCCGTGCGGTGGACTGGAGGGACAAGGGCTACGTGACTCCTGTTAAGGACCAGGTGAGAGAGCCTCAAGTTTGCTTTCGTTTGTCACGTATATAAGCTACATGTACATTACAGTGAAACGCTTGGTTCTGTATGAGCCCCCTGAGATTGTGCTTCATACAGTAAAAAAAGGTCCCAACACTATATATACACACATGTGCATGTGCAATGAGTGTAGATGGATAAATCCTTACATTAAAGTTATTGTAGTTTCATCTAGATAACCCACTATTCAGGCTCTGGAAATGTGTCTTTGACCAAGATTTAAAGGGACAGCGTAAAGATGGGACAATGGAGTTGTTTTGAACCCTTACCTGTACCCACTGTGAACGTCTTCTCCTTCGCTCTGTATGAATACGGAACCGGTTTACCGTGCGCCAGGCTGGGAAGAGGTGAGCCATCAGGTGGCACGTGATGTTCGAGCATAATGTCTTCTTCACTGCCGTTGGGAAAGGTTTTCGTTTTATTTTTTATTGCATTGAAAATACACGGCTAACATTTGAGTAACAACGTTTAGTTGTTTGAATCCTCATTGTTAATCAGAGAGAGTAGTTATGGGGGAGACACTGATTTGAATACAGTTGAACAATAACAATCAAGGAATAAGATGATTTCATAAATGAATGTAAACCAAATAATAGCCAGACAAAAACCCAAAGATGAGGAAACGGATTTGAACAAACGAGTGGTTTAATAAATTGAACATAAAGAGACAAAGTTGTAATAGTTCAGCCAATAGCAGTTTTTTCATAATTGTATGAATTCATAACGAAGACCTGGGAATCTGGACTAATGTAATCATGGTCCTAACAACACCTTCTGTTTCCCTGCCCACCTCTTAAAAACTCTTGAACACACACACACATGCACCTTAAAGGAACATGCCAACATTTTGGGAAATTAGCTTACCGTCTTCTCCAGAGAGAGACAAGAAGATAGATACCAGTTTCCTCTCTGTGTGCGTTCAATAGAAAGCTATCTGGCTGCATGTTAGCCTAGCTTAGCACAATGAATGGAAGCGGACAGTGCCGGTTAGCCTAGGCATTGTCCAACTAACGCCTCTCCCAAAGGCTAACATAAACTTCTACGCAAGACACTTCTGTAGAAATTGGCTATTTTATTTTATCTTGCCTCATTTTGATATTTTATTTATCGTACTACTACCACTTATTGTTATTGGACACACACACACACACCCTGCACTGCACCTTATCATGCACATACACTACACGCAAGACACTTTCTGTAAATAATTTACTATTTTAACTTACCTCCATTTTATATTTTATTTGATATTACTACCACTACCTATTGTTACCATTCTTGTATTCATTGATGTTTCTTGTGCACTGTTTAGTCTGAGCTCGAAACACAAGCATTTCATTACCTGCAAATGCTCCCTGTATTGTTGTGTATTTGACGAATAAAGAACTAGAATCTTGAAATGCATCTTGAATCTTGTGCTTGGTCTCTTCCCAGGGCCAGTGTGGCTCCTGTTGGGCCTTCAGCACCACGGGGGCCCTCGAGGGCCAGCATTTCCGGAAGTCGGGCGAGCTGGTGTCGCTGAGCGAGCAGAACTTGGTGGACTGTTCACGTCCCGAGGGCAACGAGGGCTGCAATGGTGGCCTGATGGACCAGGCCTTCCAGTATGTCCAGGACAACAGCGGCCTGGACTCTGAGGATGCCTACCCCTACCTGGGGACTGTAAGTAGTACTATGTACACCTAACGATAGACTTTAGACTATACATATCACTCTCATATATTTAGTACTATGTACATCAAACAGTAGACTATACGTATCACTCTACATACATTTAGTATTATGCACATCAAACAATAGACGGTAGACTATATGTTTCACCCTTCATACATTTAGTATTATGCACATCAAACAATAGACGGTAGACTATATGTTTCACCCTTCATACATTTAGTATTATGTACATCAAACAATAGACAGTAGACTATACATATCACCCTTCATACATTTAGTATTATGTACATCAAACAATAGACGGTAGACTATATGTTTCACTCTCCATACATTTAGTATTATGTACATCAAACAATAGACAGTAGACTATACATGCCACTAAGGCTGACCTCGACTAATCGATCGAAAGGAGCCGTAGTCTACTGCCAATCTAAAAATAAAATAAAATAAAAATAACGCTAATGGCGCGCATACCAGAGAGGCTAACTGCCTAAGAAAACGGGCACTGAAAGAGGATTTCACCCGTCTAATGAACACCCTAGACAAATATCAAGATGCATCCATCGCAGAGGACAAGAAGCCTTCAGTCGACTCCTTCAGACATTAAGCACCCCCCACAGCCCAAATGGGCCAATCAAAGTCGACTATACAAATCCATAGTCGGGGACAGGCCTACATGCCACTCTCCTAAGTTCCATGAAGTAGTTTTAATACTGTATATACTGTACTATACTAAGTAGAATGAGGTAGTTATACTGAATAGAAAAAGTTACATGCATTGCTCTAGGCTGTAATTCATTTACATTTAGATTCTTAACATAAATATTAAAGCAATTTGAAAGGTCCTAATGATTATGTAGAGTAATTTTTATTTATTTTAAATAATAAATCCAGAGCTTTTAAAAACGTGTGGAATAAAAGTATTGCTTTTATAATAAAGAAAATGTATTAACACTTTGATTGCCTAAGGCTAAATTCATGATATACCATCCCTTGCCAGCTCTATTTGTCTATGGAGAAGTTCCCCTTCTTTGCAGGGCTATAACTTTTTAAATTCTATTGCTAGATTGCCATTATTAGGGCCCATTCAAGGTCCTATATGTATTGTTCATGGTGTAGCAACGTTAAACTTTTTCATTCACATATTCATACTAAAATATGGTCTAAGGTATAAGTATGTTTTCATCTCTTTCTGCAGCTTTCTCCAGAATGTGATTTATAGCCCCAAATGCATTATATTGATGATGAAATACAGTTTGATAGCAATCGGCGTAATATAAAAAATTCCAACTGGACGTACTTCTGGAAGTTACTACACGTCATCTGATGTTGACCGGATGGGCGAGGGGGCGTTTATAATTCCGTGGGCAGCGTTATACCATTCATCTAATGTGGGTCATATGTTCATCAGATCAGTTAGTATCGAACACGGTAATATTACACGCTAAAACTCACCCCAGTCTCCTCGGGCCGTTGGGCGATCAGCGTGGGGTAGACAGTTTTCCATTATGGGATGTCGAAATACCCGGTCCATTTCCAGGTTGTATAATAGTATATACGTCCAAATCATGTTGTTTATCGAGTTATTGGCAACGGATCGCTATGTATTGTGTCGAGCTCGAGTCCCGGGACCTATAGCGAGTGCCCGGAAGTAATATGGGTAATCACCACTTCATCCACATGACTTCCTGTTTGGCGCTTCTGCCGATCGGCCACCAGATGGCGCTCTTGAACCGCTAGAGGATTGAGAGGAGCTCAGAACTGTGTGTGAAGGCTGCAGAGGGGAAATATGATTCCGATCACAGATTTTTGAAATATTGATATTAAAGACGAGTTAGGGCGTCCTCTGCAACTTTAGCATGGCTAGGAAAGACGCCTAAACATGTTTTCGGCACTTAAAGTGTTAAACATAAAAAAAAAAACATTCCCTATGTGGAATGCACCTGGTTGGATAAATGACATGCTGATGCTCTAGTCTAGTGCGACATCTACTGGCTGAATGTTATCTGTAGCACCTTTTTAAAATATTGACCAAATAAATCTTGTCTACTCTAGAGTGAAAGACCGAATTGATAAGATGTCAAGTGATTGCGAGCAGCAGCTGTCAGAAAAGCTTAGAAAGGGTCCATTTGCCATACAACTTGATGAAACTACAACTGTCGCAGACGAGGCTGTGCTCATCGTTTATGTGCAATATATCGAAAATGAGGATCTGAAGCAGGACATTCTCATGTCAGTCAACCTTACTACCACCACTCGAGGTGAGGATATTTTTACTGCAGTGGATTCTTACTTCATTCAACATAAATGCAAACCGTTCACCATTAGGGCCTGATTTGAGAGGATGAATACAGGATTTGAATATTGGCCAAAATTTTGAAATACATACTTGATTGAAGGCACAAGTCAAAGAAGCATAGTGGGTCTAATTATGATGCATATGCCTGTGTATAAGCAGTTTGTTATTAAAATGACAAAGTATTTTATGGTATTTTATTAGGAGGGGGGTCCAGGAATTTCATCAGAGATGTTTGGGGGTCCCTGGGGGAAAAAAGGTTGGGAACCCCTGCTCTAGACGATAGATTGACTCCTTTTTGTTGTTGTACCTTTCTCCTCGCCGTGCAGGACGACCAGCCATGCCATTACGACCCCCAGTACAACTCTGTCAATGACACTGGCTTCGTGGACATCCCCAGTGGCAAGGAGCATGCTCTGATGAAGGCTGTGGCCGCCGCGGGTCCCGTGTCAGTTGCCATTGACGCCAGCCACGAGTCTTTCCAGTTCTATCAGTCAGGTCAGTCCTGTTACTGCTTTGTTATCAAAATGACTATCAAATAGTAATTCTGTGAGTTTTGCCCATCCCTAGTTATGAGTGCATTTACTTCCTCATAAGTCTTTGATGTTATTTGCGAAATTCCATGGTAATGTAGTTATTCTGCTAAACTAGCATGAAGTGATTGGT
This sequence comes from Notolepis coatsorum, assembly GCF_963971535.1. Taxonomy (NCBI): domain Eukaryota; kingdom Metazoa; phylum Chordata; class Actinopteri; order Aulopiformes; family Paralepididae; genus Notolepis; species Notolepis coatsorum. The sequence continues at coordinate 5,905,382 of NC_140166.1, forward strand.
ATCAACGGATTCCTTACCATCTATATTTTCACATGATACCATCATCACTATTGCACTAAGATTGTTACGTCGGCAGGCCGATAAGCCGATACCAAAACTGCTAACATCGGCCCGAAATATCAGTCAACCGCTATGTGATGTAGATGGACATTGTGCTATGGAATTTCTAGTGATTCATTTGCCAAAGTTAGTCTTTACAATGTCTATTGTATCTCTGGCATCGTCTTTGGAGGTTTGTTCCTAACTGGATTGTGGGTATTGTAGGCATTTACTATGAGAAGGACTGCAGTAGCGAGGAGCTGGACCACGGCGTGCTTGTGGTGGGCTACGGCTTCGAGGATGTGCATGGCAAGAAGTTCTGGATCGTCAAGAACAGGTGAGGTTTCTGCCTCATGTGGGATAATTTGGGGCCAGTTGTGTTTGTTCTTCAGTGACGTCATGTGAGGAGTCGTAATGCAACACAGTGTTGTTCTTCAGTGTCGTCTCCCCACATGATGTCACATGACATCACAGCAGCTTCATCAATGTCTCCCATTGCAGGATTCTACAAAGTTTCATTACAAAGTTGGAACTATGGGGGGGGGGGGGGCTAAAGTAAAATAATACTAATCAATACATTGTGGTGTGGAAATCTCAGCTCCATTGAGCTGTAAGAAGTATTGTTGAAATTAATGTCAATGAATAATTTGTTATCAAATTATATACTGTGTGTGTATATCCTTCATATCTCTAATCTTCTAATGTTTACTTTCTTTTTGTTTTTAGCTGGAGTGAGAAATGGGGTGACAAGGGCTACATCTACATGGCCAAAGACCGGAAGAACCAGTGTGGCATCGCAACAGCTGCCAGCTATCCTCTAGTCTAGCTATCTTCTAGTCTAGCTACCCTACGGTCTAGCTATCCTCTAGTCTAGCTACCCTATAGTCTAGCTATCTTCTAGTCTAGCTACCCTATAGTCTAGCTATCTTCTAGTCTAGCTACCCTATAGTCTAGCTATCTTCTAGTCTAGCTACCCTATAGTCTAGCTATCTTCTAGTCTAGCTACCCTATAGTCTAGCTATCTTCTAGTCTAGCTACCCTATAGTCTAGCTATCTTCTAGTCTAGCTACCCTATAGTCTAGCTATCTTCTAGTCTAGCTACCCTATAGTCTAGCTATCTTCTAGTCTAGCTACCCTATAGTCTAGCTATCTTCTAGTCTAGCTACCCTATAGTCTAGCTATCTTCTAGTCTAGCTACCCTATAGTCTAGCTATCTTCTAGTCTAGCTACCCTATAGTCTAGCTATCTTCTAGTCTAGCTACCCTATAGTCTAGCTATCTTCTAGTCTAGCTACCCTATAGTCTAGCTATCCTCTAGTCTAGCTACCCTATAGTCTAGCTATCCTCTAGTCTAGGTATCCTCTAGTCTAGCCTAGTCTAGTTACCTTCTAGTCTAGCCTAGTCTAGATGTCCTCTAGTCTAGCTACCCTTTGGTCTAGCATAGTCTAGTTCCTTAGCACAGCCACCAGTTATCCTCTAGTCTAGCTACCATCTAGCCTAGTCTAGCTATCCTCTAGTCTAGCTCCTTAGCACGGCCGCTAGTTATCCTCTAGTCTAGTCTAGCTACCCTCTAGTCTAGTCTAGTTCCATAACAAGGCTCCAGCTATCCTCTAGTCTAGCCTAGTCTAGCTCCTTAGCACAGCTCTGATCCATAGCGCTCTAGTGTTTTAATATTGCGGTATGGTTGGAGATGACCATATCTGTATTATTATTGTTACAGCCTGAATGAGGCTTCAGTACGAAACAAAACTCGTCAGAACGGTTTCTGTGATGTTCAATGGACACTGAACACTGTGTTTGTTGTTTTTTAGGGAATACATGCCATTTTTCTTTTGGCTGGTTTTTAATGCCACTTTTATTGATTTTTTTCTTTTAAAAGATGATTTTTGTTTTTTAGAAAAGAAACGTTTGTCTTTGTAAATATGCGTGTACATTTTTGATCATTGTATAAATGGTTCTTTTTTTTTCTACATTTACTGTGATCAATTAAATTTGTGAAACATGGTCTCCGTGACTGTACTTTGGTATTTTTTATTTACTGTAAGTGTTTCTTAAAGGGGAACTATCTTACTATTTCTTTCACTATTTGGGCAATTTACACAATTCCTGTGAGTCTATGGAACACATCTGTAAGGTTATTTTCCAAAAAATTCATTGTTTTGTATTTTTAATCAAGTACTCTAGAGCAGCATTTTCTGCACTTCCAGATTTCAAGCAGTTTTTGGCTGGGCTCCGCCCATACTCGCAATGCGCTTTGAGTGACAGTCACCCAAAGTCTGCACTGGCAGATAACTTTGGGGGGAGAGGGAGGGAGGGAGAGAGAGAGAGATGGAGGGACTACCGTAATTCCTCTAATAGTAACCCCGGCTTGTATTTGTTTCAACTGTAGCGGATACCAGGCTTGTATTAGGAGGAGGCATGTATAAGAGAGAGGCCTATATTTCAAATTTTCAAACGGATCATAATGAATAAATCAACATTATGTGTCAGTTTGAACCCAGTAAAATGTACTGGGTTCATTTATTGAAACCAAGCAAGTACTGTATGAAATACGGTAGTAAACGGTGCAATTACAGGTGGTCAAAAAAAGTAAAAAAAAAGGAAAATAGTGCAATCACAATACTGGTATAATAATAATAATAACTTCGTTTTATACAATTCTGAGGTAGGCTTACTCTCTTGGTAAACATTAACACCATACCATTATATGGTATTTACTGCACAGCCAGGCCAGCATATAACAACAATAACTAAATATATTGCCTATGGTAAATACCATAAAAACATCAACACAGTATCAATTTAACTTTAACTTCAACTGAGGTAGACTACCACAATACTGTGGTCCATCCTATTTATTGCCCATTCAAATACCTGTATATAGGCCTATATACAGTTAGGCTAATAACAGTCAAGTTCAGCTGCAAATAATAAAATTAAAAAAAATTATACATTAAACCCGGCTTGTATTAGGAGGCCGGCTTATAATTGCTTAGCTCAACAGCGCACCCGGTCATTAATAGAGACCCGGTTTTTAATTGAATACCGGTTACTATTAGAGGAATTACGGTAATTCATTTTGCTGGGGGGGGGGGGGGGGGGGGGGGGGGCATAATCCCACGAGACAATGCATTGGTAACTTGTTTCAAATTACAATATAACCACGTGAATATGATTGTAATCGGAATACGCGTGGGAGCATGCGCTATGATATTTTGCAACAGGTTGACGGTGATACTACGAGAGAGCGAGAGCCTCCTCCCAGTCCCCTTCCCACCCGTTTGATATAGTTCTGTGTGTGAACAGCTGAAGGTCTCTGCTAAATAACCGCTTCCGCATTATTTCCACTCGCTGCTCATATAAACGTATCACAGTTGATTGTGGGCAGATCAGTGCCTATTCATGTCAGTGAGTGAGTCAAATCAGAATGGCTTGGTTCAGTGGGGGAGGATTTTGTCTCATCTGAACTGGAGGAATGCACAAAAAATAGAATTTGAGACCTAGACAGTGTCGGTACAACCCCACATTGCTAGAAAACAATGCAAACCCCTGGAAAAGGGATATTTATAAGATAGTTCCCCTTTAAAGGATCTGTAAGTGTTTTTTATTTAGGGTTTAAATGAATGTTCTACATATTAAAATAGCTCTGCCATCACCGATATTGGATGTCTGGTCAGTAAGGTGGGTCTCCCAGTCCCTCCGCTTTGCAGTAAACACAAAATAATTGTTATAATATCCTGTTTCTTTATCAGAATCACAAGGGTCTTTATTGCCAAGTAGTTTTCACATAAAAGGAATTTGATTTGGTTGTTTTCTGTGCAACATTAACGGACATAATAAAATAAAATGGAATATTAACTAAATTAAGATAGAAGCACTATAGAATAGAATTATGAAATAAAAAATAAGCCAGGGCTGTACAACTGTAAAATAAGAGGTAAAATAAAATGCGATATAAACTAAATTAAATGGGAGCACAATATAATATAGTATAAGTAAAAAAAGAAAATTATAATAAAAAAAGGCCAGGGCTGTACATTGGTCAAGTGTATATACACTAATTCTAATAAAATAACAATACAGTGGGATGGAATATTTAGCAGGGCTGTGCAATTTGGCAGTGCAAAAAGTATGAACAAGTATGTTTTGATTGTATATGCAAATATATAGTCCAGTAGGGGTGTGTTAATGTAACTTGTTTCATTAGGATTTAGTATACTATATGCTCTGCCCTATACGTACAGTAAGTACAGTACACATATTAAGGCCGCCAGAACCGGGCGTACCATGAGCGGACTGGTGAACTGTACTACTATAGGGCAGAGCAGTATCTGTGATCTAATAAAACAAGTCATTGGAATAATATAAGCCTATACTGCGTTCATTCATTACGCACGTAGACTATACAGTACTGCACCCGTGTGTGTGCACGCGCACTGCAGCAGGTTGCCACGAGCTGTATGATGACAATTCATTAATCTAATCTCATTTTGGTCGGTCACAACGCTTCCGCTACCTATATCGGCCACCATTTCCACAAGGCTGCATCATATATAGTTAGTTGCATTATAATGAGCTGGGCATGTGTGTCTAACTCTTGATGTCATACTTTTTGCAATTTCATTTGCACGCTGCTCTGTTGGCTGGTTTTATAAGGAGCTGCCGGAGGCATGTCTGTATGCAAATGAACTAAACGGGAACGCGCGTGGTTCATGTTTGTCAATGAGTGACATTCCTCATTGTGGGCATCCCAGTTGGGATAGAGTTGGCCACTTAAGACAGGTTCTCCACGAGTTGGTGAATCCGGGTGTAATTGTTGGCGAGTTTGTCTTAGGCGGTTCCTAAGACAAACTCGTTAAGAGAAATCTTTTGGCAATGTTAGTGAATGAGACCCAATGTCCTTGACAAAGCCTCTGTATATGCTGGAGGTTGAGCTTATCAGTCTATAATGATTAACTACTAGACAAACATTGCTCAGTTCTACCCAATGCCCTCTCCAAACTGCCTGCACCATAGGGCCACCTGACCCTCTCCAAGCTGCCTGCACCATAGGGCTTAACTAACACCTGACCCTCTCCAAGCTGCCTGCACCGTAGCGCTTAACGAACGCTGACCCTATCCAAGCTGCCTGCACCATAGGGCTTAACTAACACCTGACCCTCTCCAAGCTGTCTGCACCATAGGACTTAACTAACACCTGACCCTCTCCAAGCTGTCTGCACCATAGGACTTAACTAACACCTGACCCTCTCCAAGCTGCCTGCACCATAGGACTTAACTAACACCTGACCCTCTCCAAGCTGCCTGCACCATAGGGCTTAACTAACACCTGACCCTCTCCAAGCTGCCTGCACCATAGGACTTAACTAACGATAGGTTATGACTATAACCAAGTTCTGTTAATTAGGGGTGACGCTTGGCATCACTCATGCACTCCCTCGCGTACGTGCACGCGCACTGAATAAATTCCACAAATGTACCTTTAATACCAGTATTAGTCTGACCACACCCCTCATCAGCTTACCTTCATAAGCAGGTGTGTGGTCACCTGCTCTCCTCCTTCCCAAGCTTTCAACACAAGGTGAGGTCAAGGGCTGCAGCGGCGTCGGATGCCAAGCGTCACCCCTAATTAACAGAACTTGGTTATAGTCAACCTATCGTTCTGTTTCATTAGGGGATCCGCTTGGCATCACTCATGCACATAGGGAGGCCAAGCGGAGCCACTGGCCGACAAATACACCCCGCTGAAGGCCCCCCACAACCAACAGAACAGGGAGGGCCGAGCCCCCCCGACCCCCCCTAATGGAGGGCACCCCCCCTATTAGAGGTTTCCCGGGAGGGCGACGGACCCGACCGTGCGAAGAGGCACTCAAGCAACTCAACGCACAGGGTGAGCAGACCGTGGCTTGACCCCACGACTACACACACGCACAACCCGCATGCCACCCGGGAACGAACGGAGGGAACAACCTCGTTACTGCCCCCAGAATTACGGGGTCAAGGGCAAACCCAACCCTGTTGCAAGGCCGTAGCAGCGGAGCGCGAAGGAAGACCCAGACCCACCAAAGGGACTGGACCCCCTGGAACGGGGGCCCGGAGAAGTCCATGATGCCAGCATCAAGACCCCACCAGGTGGGCACTTAGTGACCCCGCCCCCCACATCGCCAGCGTATTCGGACAAAGGCCCCTCAGCCGAGCGGGCCCTGTCCTCCCCAACAGTACACCGCCTGGCACACTGACCCTGCAACAGGCAGTCAGCATGGCCGTAAGCACACAAAAAAGGTTAACCAACGGAAGCAGGCAGCGCACCGGGGAAAACCAGGCAACAGGCTGTTAACCCTAGCCTGGAGACTGCGGACGAGACAGGCGCCAGAAAGGACAGCTGAACACAGCCGCCCCGGCGGAAGGGGCGTATGCCGGCGTTGTTGCATGACCAAGCCTCCATTTAAAAAAAACCCACCCAGAGGGGTCGAGGCAGAGAAGGCTGACACGATTGGCAGACGTCATGAACGTGCAGGGGCACCCTCAAACCGGTTAAATCGGGAGATGACACTGCAGCAACACACCAGAGAACCAACCACCCAGGTGTTTCCCTATGCGGTGGTTGGTCCCATAACCCCTCAGGAAAAAACTCCAAAACACACCTGCGGCACTGCCGCAGCCCGTGTCTCAGTTTCCAACAGGGTTATCCCGGGCCTACGGGTCAATGAAAACATTACTTCGGACCGGGCCCGGTGATACGGGGAGCACAGAGTCCCCCGAGGAGGTCAAGACCACCCCAACAGGCCCCTCTTCGCCATGCGTAAGAGAAGAGCGTAAGAATGGAAAACCAGCCCCAGCACCCCGTACTTGGTATTCCCAGGAGGTCACCCAACCAAGTACTAACCAAGACCAACCTGCGTGGCGGCCGAGATCCGACGAGATCGGGCGCGTACAGGTTGGCACGGCCGTAAGCCATTACGACAGTGTAGAATACAATGTACCCAACAAGGGTTCCATAGCACTCAACCCTGTGACACCCGGACCGACCCAGCATTTTTCCCCCTGAAAAAAGCCCAAGTCCCTCAGGGTACCAGAACAGCAGATCTGCATCCCCGGCGGACAACGGGTTTAACTGATCTGGACCAGCGCAACCAGAACCAGTCCCGTGCCCTAACCACGCCGACATGCCAACTCCAGGAGAAGGGGCAGATATGCGTGTTGATCTTAAACATAAAAAGAAGGCGCCACTCAAACGTTTCGGTGCAAACCGCGCCCGGCGGCCCACCCCCAGGGCGTGAGACCCTTCCACATATGTTCAGATCCATTCCGTTATCATCCCCTGATATGAACAAGAACCCGTCGACAACCACACAGGGCGTCGGAAGAGGAAAAACCCCCATCCCAATTGCTCTATAAAAACGCTGTTTTAACCCCAAGCAATCAAGGCGCGCCAGTCAGTTACCTAATGTCCAACAGAACATCCTGAGCTAGCACTATGTGTGCGTTGGGCATATCCACATCAATAATAGGCTATTTAGACCATCTTATTGAATCCCCAAGACGCCCAGGGGAACGACAAGAGGGCGGGATGCAACCAACTCCATGAATGAATGAATGAAAACTTTAACCAACAGATTGCAGAAAGGGTACAACATAGTACGGCTCAATACACACAATCGGTAAGGGGAGGCAGACCTGAGAAAGACGTTAGTCTTGTTTCCATCAGGGGCCCCCATTTCCAAGTCATATAGACACATCCAACTCTTTATAATAAAGAAGAAGCATCACCCGTATGAACCCAACTGCACAGCTGGGAGTAAAAAACCCGTTTTCACATGATTTTACATCCAGTCACTCTTTTTAATCAGAGAGTAAAGACTAGACCCTCCCAGAAACCTTCCCACACGAGTTGTAGTCATGAGAAAGACATGCCAACTGTGAGTCACGTGACCAACTGACTCAAGTTACACATAAATCGAGCGCAGCAGACCCGTGAGCCCTACGCTCTAACTCGACACCGTAACTCATGGAAGGCGTCGCCATAGCAACACCGCTACGACGGGGGGAAACCCTGCCGGCTCCTGTTTGTAATAGGAGTTGGCAGGATAACCCCCCCCCCTGCCAAGACGTCCTACCGGCTCGGCCCTGACTGGCTCAGCAGAAGAGATAAAAATCTCCTAAACCAATCAAGTGGGAAGGAGGGGTTTATTCGACACCCCCTCACAAAAAACCCTTCGTTCCCTACACACAGAAAACAACCGTAGCCATTTTGAAAACCTCCGGTAGAATGCTAATGTATAGCGTAAGCTAATACAATGCCCGCTACCCACAAAATGTGAACAGGATTTACAACAAAAAACAAGTCGTATGTGTGTGAATCCTACACCCGTTGACTATGTCGTACATAGCAAAAACGCTGACCGAGAGTGACGGCTAGGCCGTGGAACGTGTGTGTACGAGTATTACTGCAACTAACAACACAGCATTGTGAGACATATATACTTAGTTCAAGCAATGGAATAACACCAGTTTCTACCTGCATGTGGAGCGTCAGGCTAATAGAACCCCCTATGACTGAGTGTATGTTGCAGACCTTGCTTAATCTCGTAACACAACACGACTCATCTCACAACGTAAAAGTGCAGATTCATATTTACACAACCCCACCATATGATTTGTTGAAGAAACACACAGTTTGTTTGCCAAAAAACATAGTCCCCCTTATGTCGGGGAACTTTTTATTATCACAAGTTTTTTAAGGCACAAAATCATAGAGGGGCCGGGGAGGGTGTAAAGGAGAGGGGACACAGAGGGGAAAAGTCACTCTCAGCGGCGTCTGCCACCTCGCGCCGCTCGAGTCTTGCCACCCCGAGGAGCCCCGGAGGGACGGTAGGTTACTGTCTGCTGGTCTCGACGTTCCCTACCGTCTCCTCCGGTCGTGGATGGGCCGGCGGTAGCAGAAGCGCCGTCTCTTCTCCTGGCCTTCTTGGAGGGGCCAGCAGCGGCGGCGGAGGCAGTGGTAGGGACGACGGAGACAGCTCGACGTCGTGGAAGCCTTCTGACTCCACCGGCAAGGACGGGAGGCGGAAAATGGGGTTGGAGGATGGATCTCTCCTCTGCCATCTCTCTGCATGTAGAGGTCATCAACCGCAGGGCCTTCCCGAACAGACCAGCGTCGGAGAGGGCGGCCTTCAGAAGAGGGGCTCTCTTCCGTTCCGGCACACGGGCCTGCTCCAGCCAAAGATGACGCTGGCCCAGGGTGGCCAGGGCGCGCACTTTCCCCATGGCTATGGCCAGCACCTGGGTAAGGTGCAGGACAGCTCCTGCCGCCTGGGTGATCTGATCGCATTTTACCTCGTTCAGATCCGTGCCGCCCATCATAATCCCCGATACAAATCTAGCCAGGTGGGCGATGTTAGACGCCGCAGCCAGCGATTGTGTACCAGCGATGAATGACTGGTCACCCCAATATGCCAATCGCCTAGCCGATCTACCCTGGAGGACCGGCTTGCATAAGGGTTCCCACACCATATCCGGACAGAGGAGAGCGGCCATCGGACTATCAAGCCGAGGCACGCCCTCCCTCATACCTTTGACTAACCCCGACACCCGCGTAACTGGTATGTAGGTGGGGGTTAGTCCCATGATGTTGGAAACCGCCTGACCCTGACGAACATAGGTCCCCATTGAGGGGAAAAATGGGTAGACAACATCCACCCCTCTCACTGGGCGACGCTGCCAGAGATGACCTATGAGATCATCAGGGACAGAAGCAGGCAATGGCAGCGGCAGCGGCACGCCGTTTGCGGCGGCGGCTACCGCCATGAGCTCGGGAAACAAAGCCTGCAGTTCCCCCTGCGGACCTTCCCCCACCGAACCCGCATCCCTCACATGCAGCAGGCTGCAACTGGTCAAGGAGCCACAGTCTGATGTGGCCGATAGTAGGGCATCCTGCTGATGAGGCCAAGGTGGTTCCTCGACATCTTCGAACAAGGAGTCCCATGGAGCCATTTCTCCCCCCTCCGGTGTTTCCTGGATAGGAGGGATACTCTCCTCCACGGGACCATCATACAAGAATCCGTCCGCCTCCTCCATGAAGTCCTCAGTTTCCATCGGAAATCCAGAGCCGGACGCATCCTCGCTGGTCTCCAGCAGTTCCCCAAAACCAGGCCGTTCGCGCCTGCATGCTACCATCTTGCGACGTGAACGGGCAGACACGAAAAGTTTGCGTCGCAAATCCTCCGGCTCCAAGACAACCCCCCGTTCACCAACGGACGATTCCCTGGAACCAGAGGAACCAGAGTCGAGATCAGGCCACCGCCGGAGCGACGGCACCGACTCCTCGGCTCTTCGGAGAGGCAAACTATCCATCGGCTGTCTCCTGGGCTGGGTCGGCAACCACGAAAGTGGCAACAGCCCAGCACCAGAACGCACGACGGAGGCGGGAATGGAGAACCGCTGGTGAAGAGTAGGTCTAGCGGGTCTACTCTCCGAAGAATACATTATGACCCAAACTTTTTCTTTACAACAGATATGAGAGAAGAAAAAATGAAGCACAATGTAGACTCGTCACAACTCTTTTCAACTAACAACACGTCAAGTGGGGTACTACCGGGCACTTCCTTGTGGTGAAAGTGAGAAGGAGGAGAGCAGGTGACCACACACCTGCTTATGAAGGTAAGCTGATGAGGGGTGTGGTCAGACTAATACTGGTATTAAAGGTACATTTGTGGAATTTATTCAGTGCGCGTGCACGTACGCGAGGGAGTGCATGAGTGATGCCAAGCGGATCCCCTAATGAAACAGAACACCTGCCCCTCTCCAAACTGCCTGCACCATAGGGCTTAACTAACACCTGACTTTCTCCAAGCTACCTGCACCATAGGACTTAACTAACACCGACCCTCTCCAAGCTGTCTGCACCATAGGGCTTAACTAACACCTGACCCTCTCCAAGCTGCCTGCACCATAGGACTTAACTAACACCTGACCCTCTCCAAGCTGCCTGCACCGTAGGGCTTAACTAACACCTGACCCTATCCAAGCTGCCTGCACCATAGGACTTAACTAACACCTGACCCTCTCCAAGCTGCCTGCACCATAGGGCTTAACTAACACCGACCCTCTCCAAGCTGCCTGCACCATAGGGCTTAACTAACACCTGACCCTCTCCAAGCTGCCTGCACCATAGGACTTAACTAACACCTGACCCTATCCAAGCTGCCTGCACCGTAGGGCTTAACTAACACCTGACCCTCTCCAAGCTGTCTGCACCATAGGACTTAACTAACACCTGACCCTCTCCAAGCTGTCTGCACCATAGGACTTAACTAACACCTGACCCTCTCCAAGCTGCCTGCACCATAGGGCTTAACTAACACCTGACCCTCTCCAAGCTACCTGCACCATAGGGCTTAACTAACACCTGACCCTATCCAAGCTGCCTGCATCATAGGGCTTAACTAACACCTGACCCTCTCCAAGCTGCCTGCACCATAGGACTTAACTAACACCTGACCCTCTCCAAGCTGCCTGCACCATAGGACTTAACTAACACCTGACCCTCTCCAAGCTGCCTGCACCATAGGGCTTAACTAACACCTGACCCTCTCCAAGCTGCCTGCACCATAGGGCTTAACTAACACCTGACCCTCTCCAAGCTGCCTGCACCATAGGACTTAACTAACACCTGCCCCTCTCCAAGCTGTCTGCACCATAGGACTTAACTAACACCTGACCCTCTCCAAGCTGCCTGCACCATAGGGCTTAACTAACACCTGACCCTCTCCAAGCTGCCTGCACCATAGGACTTAACTAACACCTGCCCCTCTCCAAGCTGTCTGCACCATAGGGCTTAACTAACACCTGACCCTCTCCAAGCTGCCTGCACCATAGGACTTAACTAACACCTGACCCTCTCCAAGCTGTCTGCACCATAGGGCTTAACTAACACCTGACCCTCTCCAAGCTGCCTGCACCATAGGACTTAACTAACACCTGACCCTATCCAAGCTACCTGCACCGTAGGGCTTAACTAACACCTGACCCTCTCCAAGCTGTCTGCACCATAGGACTTAACTAACACCTGACCCTCTCCAAGCTGTCTGCACCATAGGACTTAACTAACACCTGACCCTCTCCAAGCTGCCTGCACCATAGGGCTTAACTAACACCTGACCCTCTCCAAGCTGCCTGCACCGTAGGGCTTAACTAACACCTGACCCTCTCCAAGCTGCCTGCACCATAGGACTTAACTAACACCTGACCCTATCCAAGCTGCCTGCACCGTAGGGCTTAACTAACACCTGACCCTCTCCAAGCTGCCTGCACCATAGGGCTTAACTAACACCTGACCCATTTTTTAATTTTTACTATATAATTGTAAATGGACTGCATTTATATAGCACTTTTGTCCAAAGTGTGTTACAAATTATGCCTCACATTCACTCACATATTTACATATATTATTGAACAGTTTCCTCTGTAGATGCAAAATGTACTTTTTGGAACTTTCATTATGAAGCAGCATATACTGTAGGCCTGTTTTAATCTAGTGTTTAAAACCATTACCAACATTAACAAACCTTATACAGCCACAAAATATATTTGTATTTATATTATTTTTGGTGGTGGGAGGGCTACCCATGTGTTTACGTTTGGATCACTGATGTGAACATTCCTTCTACAGTAGAGGTTGTATATCTTCAGCTGATGTGAACATTCCTTCTACAGTAGAGGTTGTATATCTTCAGCTGATGTGCACATTCCTTCTACAGTAGAGGTTGTATATCTTCAGCTGATGTGCACATTCCTTCTACAGTAAAGGTTGTATAAATTCAAAACAGACAGTGTTGGTGGGTTTTGTCTTCCTGCGTGGAATTGAGGTGACAGCCCCTTTGCTTGCTACTGTATGTCTTCAGTTGTCCTTGATCAGCATGGTTGCTCTTAAGTGAAGTGATTTGCTTCTGAGTTAAAAGACCCAAAGACAATATAGCTACTTTGCAGTGGTGGAAAGTAACTAAGTATTTTTATTTTAGGGAACTTCATACTTTTACTACACTACATTTAATCTGAAATATTGTACTTTTTACTCCACTACATTTATCTGAACCCATCAGTTACTAGTTACTTTGAAGAAAAGGATTTGCATAGAAAACACATACCACTTTAACACAACCTATAGAGATCAATGGATACACAAAAGTCATGTAGAATGTGTACTTTTACTTTAGATACGTAAATACATTCCGGTACCGGTCTGATCTCCTCCACCAGTACACTCCATCCCGGAACCTACGATCCTCTGATCTAGGTCTCCTCTCCATCCCTCGCACCAGGTTACGGACTTTTGGGGACAGAGCCTTCAGCGTGGCGTCCCCTACCCTCTGGAACTCTCTCCCCCCCGAAGTCCGCAACGCCCCAACCCTGGACACCTTCAAATCCGATCTAAAAACACACCTCTTCACCAAGGCTTTTCCCCATCAGTTAGTTTAGATTATAGATTAGGTCCATTATCCCTTACCTTCCCTCATCCCCTCTTCCCCCCCCCCTATTTTTCCTTGCCCTATTTTTTGTCCTGATTGTGAAGCGACCTTGGGTTCTATGAAAGGCGCTATATAAATTTGATCTATTATTATTATTATTATTATTATTATTATTATTATTATTATTATTATTATTATTATTATTATTATTATTATTATTATTATTATTATTATTATTATTATTCAATAGCAAATACTTCTCTACTTTTACTTAAGTAGAATTTTAATGGAGTTTTTTTTTTACTGTTACCAGAGTACTAATTCATCTGAGTATTTCTACTTTTACTTAAGTAAAGGAACTGTGTACTTCTTCCACCACTGCTACTTTGATGTCTCAGCCTCACCAACACACAACACATTAGGCAGCAGTGTTGGGGAAACAAGCCCTTCCTATTCCTGACTACACATTTAAAATAAACCTTGCATCTGACAAAAGAGTACAAATATGTAAACTTTTACTTTCAGTTTATTGGAAAATGGATCTTAAATAACTGGTATGTGTGAAAGGACATCGATTTAATTTCTATTTGATCGAGGAAGTGCATGGTGAGGTGTTTCTACGGGAACTTCTTGACGAAAGACAGATACTCGTTGACGTCGTCAGTGGAACCCACCGCGAAGGGAACCCGTTGGTGCAGACCCTCGGGTATGACGTCCAGTACCCTCTGGGTACCGGTGGTAGCCAAGCCTCCTGCCTGCTCTATGAGGAAGGCAATGGGATTGCATTCGTACAGCAGTCTCAGCTTTGGGAGAGAGATAATTCAGAGTTGAATTAGAAAACAGATGAAGAGTGCCATGTTTTTCTTTATAATTTGGTATTAAAAGTGCATTTAAAGAAGTGAGTGTTAAAAGTATATTTCTACCCATATTAACTTTTCTAAGAGTATACTTGCAATGTATTATGCAAGTATACACAAGTATATTATGCAATGCAATGTATGTTCTTAGCTTTCATGTACAAATTAAAATCACATGTTTAGTATGACATGTTTGTCGTGACTCGTGAGTGTAATCTAAATAATAAAAATTATTTAGATGTTTAACTAACTTAAGATGTACTTTTGTACATAAAAACACTACAGCAAAAGTAACCAAAAATACATTCACAATATATTTAAGCACATCTTAATTGCAACTTAAGTGTGTTAAATTGAACAGAACTTTCTGAATACATAAAAAAAATATGTCAGGGTGTAATTCTGAAAAAGCAGATATTTCTATGAATTTTGAGTTATACACTCAAATGACATTCAGCTATATGACATGACACACCCAGGGTCTGGAACTCTTTACCTACAGAAAGATTTTCAGGTTTTAAAACTGTGTGGGGGACCCAGGCCTATAGAACTGCGCCCGAGAGAGGGAACTGCGCCCTGAGAGAGCGAACTGCGCCCCGAGAGGGCGGTTTGAAGGGTCAAAGTGCGTATCAAACAGGAAGGAAGATTGTCAGGTTTTGAACTGTGGATATCAAACAGGGAAGGTAAAGACGGTTTTAAACTGTTAAACAGTCATTCAGAACTATCTTATTGCACTGCACTATTGATTATATTCTACTATTTTATTGCACTGCACTATTGCACTATTTTACTGTCTATTCTATTTTTCTCTTTTTATTATTGTCTAAAAAACTTGTCTTTAAAACTGCCATAGAATCAAACCATAAACAAGGTGGCCTATTGGGATGTCTGCACTTTGTGCTCATTTTGTGCCTGTCTTTTTTCAGCTGCGAAGCACTTTGAGCTGCAATTCTTGTATGAAAGGTGCTATACAAATAAAGCTTATTATTATTATTATTATTATTATTATTATTATTATTATTATTATTATTATTATTATTATTATTACACACATCCGCCATGCAGTCACTAACATCTTTAAAAAAACGACTCAAAACTCTGTTTGCTCTTGCACACCCTATTATCAACCCTATCATTATTAGTATTATCATTATCATTATAATAATAATAATAATAATAATAATAATAATAATAATAATAATAATAATAATAATAATAATAATAATAATAATAATAATAATAATAATAATAATAATAATAATAATAATAATAACAATGATAATATTAATGACAATAATGTTAATTTATCATTACTATTATTATTATTATTATTATTATTATTATTATTATTATTATTATTATTATTATTATTATTATTATTATTATTATTATTATTATTATTAGTAGTAGTAGTATTATCATTATTTTATTAGTAGTATTATTATTAGTAATAGTAGTATTATCATTCATTTAATAATAATAATAATAATAATAATAATAATAATAATAATAATAATAATAATAATAATAATAATAATAATAATAATAATAATAATAATAATAATAATAATAATAATACCATTATTATTACTAATATTATTATTATCATCATTATTATAATTATTTGCAGGAGGCTACTGTATATATATACCTTTCCCTTGGGGCTCTTCTCATTGGCCGGGTACATGAAGATTCCTCCGTAGGCGATGGTGCGGTGGACGTCTGACACCATGGAACCCACGTACCGAGCACCGTAGGGGGTACCGCCATCCTGCACACCAACAACATAAAGTTTACTTTATCCTCAATGTACAGTACACAAGGCAGTTGACGTCAGTATACATCACTCATTGATACACGGACACATAGTCTCCCTATACATGGATTTCTTTAGAGAGAGCATATACATGGATTTCTTTAGAGAGAGCAGAGTGCATGGTTGCCTGTAGTGTAGTCGCTCTGGAGCAGTTTTGGGGTTTAGTGCCGTGCTCAAGGGCAACTTGGCAGAGGTGTGTGGTGTGTGCACCAGTTTGGATTAATAATGTTTGAAGGCAATGTGCAGTGTTTAAAGGATCTTTTCTTTTTAAAACTTTATTTTTTAGCGTTTATCGCTTTTCTGGTCAAGCATGACCGACAGATACAGGGTGAAACGGGATATAGATCAGGGGAAGATATTCTGATAAATGACGGCGGGTCCGGGAATCGAGCTCGGAGTCCACCAGATCCGTGACGCAGCACGGTTTTCCCCGACGCTGAAATAGCGCCGAGATATGCGGTGAGCTACTGGAGCCCCCGTTTAAAGGATCTTATGGCAATACTATTCCATATTCGGGCTGTTTGTGTTTTCTTTCGGTCATGAGTCATGACATGCTTTATCAAGGGGTGTGTCTTTCCGGGGGTTCACATGCTTTCGAGCAACATTGTACTATTGTACTTATTTTATGCCTATTCTTATCAAATCAAATCAAATTTATTTGTAAGGCCCAACAACACACGTTAATGTCCCCATGGGCCGGACACGTCTTCTTTAAACAAGTCAAGAAGAAACATAACAATAAGTCAAGAACAAAACAAGAACACCATAAGGTCCAACAAATTTTAAATAAATGTAAATAAATGAATGAATGCAACACTCCCAGACATACCCCACGCGAAGGTAAGGAAAAACTCACTAAAACCTAACAAAGAGGGGAAAATGCACCACAGGCAATGTGGAGGAGAGAAACCTTAGAAGGGCCATTCAAGGGGGGATCTCCCTTCTTAGATGTCGGTGATAGTAGTGTTGGAGACTAACAGCTGGTAAGCATGCACTCAAGTGTGTAGTGAAACACAGATGAGTGCATGCAATAGCAACTGAACATTTTGAAAAATTAAAGATGGAGCTAATAGCGATAGCAACTGAACATTTTTAAAGATTAAAGATAGAGCTGATAGTGAATCTATTTGAGGCACAGGGGCGGCACTTTCTGCACTTATGTCTGCACTTTCTACATTCCACTACTTTTATTGTCTTTTATACCTATTCTTATGTTTGCACTTGTACATGTTATGCATTGCTTTTATTCTGTCAACTGTATGCTAATGTTATGCCTATGTTCATTTTATGCTATTTGCTGTGAAGCACTTTGAGCTGCAATACATGTATGAAAGGTGCTATATAAATAAAGTTAATATTATTATTATTATTATTATTATTATTATTATTATTATTATTATTATTATTATTATTATTATTATTATTATTATTATTATTATTATTATTGTACTCCTAATAATGATAACAATCCAAATAAAAAAGAAATCACATCAGTGGCAGCAAATCTATCTCTCTAGGTCGTCCTCGGACGGGCCCTCCATCGGTGCTTCCAGTCATCCCGATCCTCCATGCATCTGACTAGCTCACCGGTGCTTTCTGTTCCCACATCTCTCCTGAGTACGTCCACGTAGGTCACCTCCTCGTGATCGATGCCCGTGTGTTGGTTCCCACAGCACAAGTTTGCTGGTTGGCAGCTCATGGTGTCTCTGGCAGTGACCTGCCAGCCTCATTCTCCTGACTGCCACTTTCTCGCTCACCCTTAGCACCCCCCCCCCCCCCCCACCCCCCCCATACAAGTTTGCATTAGTGACATGCTCATCCCTGTTTATGTTGAGCACCACACGCATCATTCTGGTGTAGCACCCATCCAGGGACTTCTGCAGGGTGGGCTTCAAGGTCCAGCATTCACTGCCATACAGAAGGACAGACTCAACTGTTGCATGAAATAAGTTGAGCTTGATTTGACGGGGGACTGGGAGGTTGGATTTCCACACACTGGTCATGCCGTTCAGAGCCCTCCATGCAAGCGCCTTCCTCACTTTAACACAATGGCGCCCGACCACGGATATATACATGTTTCAAATCCATGCTTAATGGACCGAAGGACGGATATATCCGGGGCAAGTTGTTTTGGCTTTTATTCCATATTTTTTATTTTTTTTTAATCTTTTTCCCCCTCCTTTTTCCTCCGATTTTCTCCCATCCCAATGTTAGTCGTTATGCCAATTCCCAATCCCCTTCCTGGTCGCTGCGCACTTACCCCCCACAGTCGGTCTGGGAGAGTGGAGGCTATCACCTGCTTCCTCCGACACACGTCCAGCCAATCAACCGCTTCTTTTCACCTGGCAGCGCGGATTCTCACTGAGAGGGCATAGCGTGTGGAAGGATCACACTATCCCACTTAGATCCTATCCGCGCTTAGCAGGCGCCCCGACCGAACTGTAGGAGTCGCTGTTTACAACGACCCGGACCCAACCCTCCAGCTTCTCCCACCCTCTAATACAGCCAATTGTATTAGTGTGAACGGCCAGCCAAGCTGGTGACAACCCCGGAGCTGTGAGCTGGATTCGAACAGGCGAATCCAGCCGCTCCGGGGTTGGTGACGAACGCAATCTCCGTTACGCCACCTGACCGCCGGCTTTTATTCCATTTTAATAATCTATTCAAGGTCGCCGAGCTGCACTGCAGATGTACCCTACTCTTTGAATTCGAGAAAGTGCATTACCGGCCAGATCCTCTTAGGGGCGCTATCGCGATAATGCAGTGTTCCCTGTGGCCAATTATTTTTTTTTTTTTTTATCTCTAATGTAGTTTTCTACTCACCTGAAGCGATAGCTATTGTCTGTTGCACGGAATACGTTTTGGATCGCGGATTTCACTATGCAATAAGGGGATTTATCATCAGCCAATGGACATATCGATCTACCAGATGACGATCGATAACGGGGAAATGCTCAGGGGTATCCAACCGGCTCATGGTAAGATCTTTTTCACGTAAATTACATGCTGATCGGGCCTTGTTATGATACTATTATGATACTATATTAGCGTATGTGGCTACTTAGTCGAACACGGTTATTGGTAATCAATAATAAGAAACGACATCCCCCGCCCCCCCCCCCCCTTTCATGCATACATGCTTGAGGATTGTGCCGATCATATGCAGTTTGAGTTTTAACTGTAGCTTATGTATAACGGAAATGCCATTGGATATAACGTTAGTAGCTATTGGCCCTTTATCTAGCCTTCCAGGAAATATACTAGACCAAATGCCGTATAACGCTTATATTCACGGCGCTATAAAATGAGAACGTATTGATGACATTTTCTTTTTCTTTAAGCCATTTTGAAGGGACGGTTTATGGTCTCAATTGACAATGAGAATGGACAGATAGCAATACTATAAAGTATAGATTTAGCTCTACAAACAGCCCCAAGTCTGTTTACATATGCTGGTAGTCTCTAGTGATATTAGACTCATCCCAGTGGCCGCCAATGTGTTAAGGTCTTGCTCGGACAAGTTGATCCACGAGCCCAGGTATTTGAAATCACAGACTTCCTTTAGAGCAGTGCCTCCTGTTGTCGTTAGAGGTGGATGATCCGGGAGGATGTTATACATTATGACCTTGGTTTTCTTGGCATTTAGCCTAAGGCAGCAAATGCATGTCTAGAAAAGGACATATTATTAAATTATATATATATATATACAGTATATATATATAATATATACATTTACCCAGTGCTATTTATCCATCCATCCACATAGTTTTGATGTGATTTGCTGAATCTTATATTACAGTATATATCTATATTACTATGGAAGGTGTACTTTGGTAGAGAATAGTTCCTAAATCAAACGGTTCACAACAAGGTCTGTGGAATACCTTTAGTAACCATGGATGCTATATTTTTTAAGTACAGCGACCTTGGGTTTCATGAAAGGTGCTGTAGAAATTTGATTTATTATTACAGTAAGAGCTGACCCAACACAACCCAGCCAGTACCAGCTGCTTCTGTTTTATTTTTATACTAGTAGTAGACTATACTAGTCTTAAATGACTCTCAAATGACTGCTGACAGTGTGTTTATCTGGGTTTACTAACGGTAAAGCATGATATATGACACAGAGGCTACTGCTGATGAATGAAAGCAAACAGTGGACAGTGACAGTGACTGGAGATGAGTCATGATTTCCAATGACACTTGACATGAGGATATGAAACCTATGCCAAATAAACTATAACAATCTAAAACTCTTCTCCTGTCTCTTCTCCTGTCTCTCCCCCTGTCTCTCCCCCTGTCTCTTGTCATGTCTCTCCCTGTCTCTCCCCCTGTCTCTTCTCCTGTCTCTCCCCCTGTCTCTCCCCCTGTCTCTCGTCCTGTCTCTCCCCCTGTCTCTCCCCCTGTCTCTTCT
The DNA here is from genome assembly GCF_963971535.1 of Notolepis coatsorum. NCBI lineage: Eukaryota > Metazoa > Chordata > Actinopteri > Aulopiformes > Paralepididae > Notolepis > Notolepis coatsorum. The sequence continues at coordinate 5,925,973 of NC_140166.1, forward strand.
CCTGTCTCTCCCCCTGTCTCTTGTCATGTCTCTCCCTGTCTCTTCTCCTGTCTCTCCCCCTGTCTCTTGTCCTGTCTCTCCCCCTGTCTCTTGTCATGTCTCCCCCTGTCTCTTCTCCTGTCTCTTGTCCTGTCTCTCCCCCTGTCTCTTGTCATGTCTCCCCCTGTCTCTTCTCCTGTCTCTTGTCCTGTCTCTCCCCCTGTCTCTTGTCATGTCTCCCCCTGTCTCTTCTCCTGTCTCTCCCCCTGTCTCTTCTCCTGTATCTTCTCCTGTCTCTCCCCCTGTCTCTTGTCCTGTCTCTCCCCCTGTCTCTTGTCCTGTCTCTCCCCCTGTCTCTTGTCATGTCTCCCCCTGTCTCTTCTCCTGTCTCTCCCCCTGTCTCTTCTCCTGTATCTTCTCCTGTCTCTCCCCCTGTCTCTTGTCCTGTCTCTCCCCATGTCTCTCCCTGTCTCTTCCCCTGTCTCTTCCCCTGTCTCTTGTCCTGTCTCACCCTGTCTCTTCTCCTGTCTCTTCTCCTGTCTCTCCCCCTGTCTCTTGTCCTGTCTCTCCCCCTGTCTCTTGTCCTGTCTCTCCCCCTGTCTCTTGTCCTGTCTCTCCCCCTGTCTCTTGTCATGTCTCCCCCTGTCTCTTCTCCTGTCTCTCCCCCTGTCTCTTCTCCTGTCTCTTCTCCTGTCTCTCCCCCTGTCTCTTGTCCTGTCTCTTCTCCTGTCTCTCCCCCTGTCTCTTGTCATGTCTCCCCCTGTCTCTTCTCCTGTCTCTCCCCCTGTCTCTTCTCCTGTCTCTTCTCCTGTCTCTTCTCCTGTCTCTTGTCCTGTCTCTCCCTGTCTCTTCCCCTGTCTCTTCTCCTGTCTCTCCCCCTGTCTCTTCTCCTGTCTCTCCCCCTGTCTCTTGTCCTGTCTCTCCCCCTGTCTCTCCCCCTGTCTCTTCTCCTGTCTCTCCCCCTGTCTCTTCTCCTGTCTCTTCTCCTGTCTCTTGTCCTGTCTCTCCCCCTGTCTCTTCTCCTGTATCTTCTCCTGTCTCTCCCCCTGTCTCTCCCTGTCTCTCCCCCTGTCTCTCCCTGTCTCTCCCCCTGTCTCTTCTCCTGTCTCTTCTCCTGTCTCTCCCCCTGTCTCTTCTCCTGTCTCTCCTCCTGTCTCTCCCCCTGTCTCTTCTCCTGTCTCTTGTCCTGTCTCACCCTGTCTCTTCTCCTGTCTCTTCTCCTGTCTCTCCCCCTGTCTCTTGTCCTGTCTCTCCCCCTGTCTCTTGTCCTGTCTCTCCCCCTGTCTCTTGTCCTGTCTCTCCCCCTGTCTCTTGTCATGTCTCCCCCTGTCTCTTCTCCTGTCTCTCCCCCTGTCTCTTCTCCTGTCTCTTCTCCTGTCTCTCCCCCTGTCTCTTGTCCTGTCTCTTCTCCTGTCTCTCCCCCTGTCTCTTGTCATGTCTCCCCCTGTCTCTTCTCCTGTCTCTCCCCCTGTCTCTTCTCCTGTCTCTTCTCCTGTCTCTTCTCCTGTCTCTTGTCCTGTCTCTCCCTGTCTCTTCCCCTGTCTCTTCTCCTGTCTCTCCCCCTGTCTCTTCTCCTGTCTCTCCCCCTGTCTCTTGTCCTGTCTCTCCCCCTGTCTCTCCCCCTGTCTCTCCCCCTGTCTCTTCTCCTGTCTCTCCCCCTGTCTCTTCTCCTGTCTCTTCTCCTGTCTCTTGTCCTGTCTCTCCCCCTGTCTCTTCTCCTGTATCTTCTCCTGTCTCTCCCCCTGTCTCTCCCTGTCTCTCCCCCTGTCTCTCCCTGTCTCTCCCCCTGTCTCTTCTCCTGTCTCTTCTCCTGTCTCTCCCCCTGTCTCTTCTCCTGTCTCTCCTCCTGTCTCTCCCCCTGTCTCTTCTCCTGTCTCTCCTCCTGTCTCTTGTCCTGTCTCTTGTCCTGTCTCTCCCTGTCTCTTGTCATGTCTCTCCCCCTGTCTCTTCTCCTGTCTCTCCCCCCGTCTCTTCTCCTGTCTCTCCCCCTGTCTCTTCTCCTGTCTCTCCCCCTGTCTCTTCTCCTGTCTCTCCCCCTGTCTCTTCTCCTGTCTCTCCCCCTGTCTCTTCTCCTGTCTCTCCCCCTGTCTCTTCTCCTGTCTCTCCCCCTGTCTCTTCTCCTGTCTCTCCCCCTGTCTCTTGTCATGTCTCTCCCCCTGTCTCTTCTCCTGTCTCTCCCCCTGTCTCTTCTCCTGTCTCTCCCCCTGTCTCTTGTCATGTCTCTCTCTGTCTCTTCTCCTGTCTCTCTCCCTGTCTCTCCCCCTGTCTCTTGTCATGTCTCCCCCTGTCTCTTCTCCTGTCTCTCCCCCTGTCTCTTCTCCTGTCTCTCCCCCTGTCTCTTCTCCTGTCTCTTCTCCTGTCTCTCTCCCTGTCTCTCTCCCTGTCTCTTCTCCTGTCTCTCCCCCTGTCTCTTCTCCTGTCTCTCCCCCTGTCTCTCCCCCTGTCTCTTCTCCTGTCTCTCCCCCTGTCTCTCCCCCTGTCTCTTCTCCTGTCTCTCCCCCTGTCTCTTCTCCTGTCTCTCTCCCCGTCTCTTGTCCTGTCTTTTGTCTGATGATCTAATGAACAACAGTGTCAATGTGAATGGGAAATGGACATAGCCAATTGAGAAAATCTGTTTTGACTGGAATGCCAAAGTGGAATGAGAATTGGATCTACACTATGACAACTGTGTTCAGTGGTGTTCCTAGCTTATATGACGCCCTGGGCAAACCCCCCCTACGAAATTTACTTTCAGTATTGAAAAGTGTACACAATCTTTACTTGGGTATTTTGTAAAACAAGGCTCAGTACGATCAGGCTAGTGTTTGTAGTTGCGTAGGCCTCTCACCAAGAAACAAGAAAGAAAGTAAGTAAAGACAGAATAATCCCTGAGACACTATATGTAACTTGTTATCGTTGGATGACCTCATTCATCAAATCCCCAATCTCTGTTTAAATGCCTAATCCATAATCCAAAATGAAACAAAGTTGTAGGCCCACCCCACAAAAAAAAGAAAAATGAAAACAGGAACATGTTCTCTACTGTCATCTTTTCAGAGTTCTTGTTTCACAGTCCTCCCAGAGTCTGTGTGTAATTATTAATTAACGATATGACCTAAAGGCTAAAATAAAATGTAAAACAAAAACTGTAACTGTATTTGCTGTATTTTAGTGGCTGCAAAAGGTTTGTTTAAATATTTGTTAAACACTGTAAAACGTACCTATATTTACAAGGTAAAGACAATTTCAAAAAGATTATTTTCCATCTACAAAGTTGATCTATTGTGTCCAAAACAAACAAACAAACAAAACAAACATCCGCTCTAAGCAAGTAATCTGTGAAATAATCTCCTCCCCGCCTGCCAGCAACCTGCTCCCGAGGTGAGGAAAAACAAACCAACAAACCAATAGAATCAAAGTCCTCACGCTAGCAGACTGTGCTGGAGAATAAGCCACACTCACAACAACTATAGGTAAGTCAGTAGGTGGCTGCCTGCCAGGACATGTGACGTAGCTGTTTGTGTTAACCGTCTGGACCGTCAAGATGAAGCAAAGTCCAGTTTTTAACTTGTTTTGATTGATGGACGTTGTTTTCATTGGGTTAGTGTAACTAATGTACAATACCTTACATTTCATCACGTTCACCTGTCTGTCTGTCTGTCTGTCTGTCTGTCTGTCTGTCTGTCTGTCTGTCTGTCTGGCTGTCTGTCTGTCTGCCTGTCTGAACTGTGGCTTTATATAGACAGTATCTATTTTAATTAATTTGTTTAAGACTGCAAATTTCAAATTCAACATTTAAAATGGAGGACAGTTCTCTCCTTGGGTTCATGTCCTCCTTCAATAGTACTGAAGGAACAGAGAGGAGCAACAAGTGGGAAAACACGGCTACTTCCATTATAGAGTGACATAAATAAGGCTAGAATGATATGGCCAAAAAATGCACACCTTTTTATGATATATAGTTAATATAGTTATAGTTCGTTTTAAAAAGGTACATTTGTGTCCCTCTGACTGAAGCCTGGAGAAATCATTACAAAGAAGCTTGAGAAATATGAATTTCCAGAACATATTAAACAGCAGACGCTTCTTAAAAGTTATTTATCACAAAAACATAGATCAATGTGATCATAGTTGTCGTGGCAACATGTACAGTATCACAGTAACTGAATCCTTGAGATGAAGAACCATAATCAGATGTTTTCAGATTAACAATTTTTCTAAATCTAAATTATCTAAAGATGGTAAGTGGGATCATTGTTGTACACATTCATAGCTGACAATACCGGTTGTGTACATTCATAGTTAAAGATAGTAGAGCTTGTGTACTTTCAAAGTTAAAGACGGTAGAGCTTGTGTACTTTAATAGTTAAAGATGGTAGAAGCACTTAGACATGGAGACTTTGACAGGTTAATAACGAGGAGATGAAAGAGAGTTAAGCTGAACATAATAGAACAGTGTGTTTCCCAGCTGATACAATGTGATGCAGTCATGTGCTGCTGACTCACATCCCAGTCATAGAATGAGTGTGCGTATGAGTGTGCGTGTGTGTGTAAAGGAGAGGGGGGGTGTGAACAGACTTGTCTGTACATAGTCATTCCCGAAATCACAAACAGATCCTCCCACTCTCTCAGTGACACAGCATATGCTCACAGAAAAAGGACACTTGAGTAAAAAAATAAATAAAAAGAAGGAAACTTCAACCAAATAGTTGTAGAGTTCTATGTTTAGTCCGGTCCTGCTGCTAACAAAAAAAAGGTAAATAAGAAAATAAAATTATTAATAAGAAAATAAATGAATAAAAATTGGAATTTACTGAAAAAAGTTAAAGAATGTGGAGATTATTTGGGCTAGTAGGGGTAGGTTGGCAAGTGGTAAGAGAGGAATGTCACAAGTTCAAATCCTTACAACAAGCCCATGCTTCCATCCTCCTCAAAGTGTCCTTGAGCAAGACACTTGAACACCCTACTTGGTCCAGGTGCAGCGCAAATGTCCGATCCTGCCCTCGGACCCCTCTGAGGCCTACAGGACAGTGGTATTTGTTTCTGACAGGGATAAGCCAAGAAAGCAATTACATTGTGTGATGTAATTACTGAGGGAATTGTCACTGACAACCAAAAGGAATCGAGTCCCATTCCTGGACTGATTTTCAGGACTCGCAACTCGACTTGGACTTGAGCACTGATGACTTGGACTTGGACTTGAGCATTGACTGCATTCGGACTCGGAAGGTGCAGAAGAGGATTCGGACTTGTTAATTGATAAATACAGTTATTTATTTATAATTTCTTTGTAATAGGTCCCAATCATTTGGCGTAAGATATTGATGGCTAGTGCATTTGTTTGGCTATTGTGTCACAAAGTAAATAAACTCCCTGACTGCCAGAGTGGAGTGGACTCAACCTTGATGACTTGGACTCGGACTAGGGTAATGGGGACTCAACCTTGATGACTTGGACTCGGACTAGGGTAATGGGGACTCAACCTTGATGACTTGGACTCGGACTAGAGGGTAACGGGGACTCGACTGGACTCGGGCTCTTCTTTGGTGAGATTTAGTGACTCGACTACAACACTGGATCAAGGCCAGTACCATGGTAAATTATTTATACAATGACCAGGTCCAGTACCATGGTACATTATTTATATAATAATTGTACCATGACCAGTACCATGGTAAAACTGAAATGACCTGTGCGGCTGGGTAGCGCAGTGGAGTAAGCGCTCGCCTACCACCGCAGAGACTCTGGGATCGAATCCAGCTGTCAGCGGTGCCTCCGGCTCGGTCGGTCGTTCCTACTAACACAAGTGGCAGTGTTAGCGGGTGGGAAGCCGGTGGGGTGTGTGTGTCCTGGTCGTTGTAAACTGTGACTCCTACTGGTCGGTCGGGGCGCCTGTTCAGCAGGGAGGGGATCTGGGGGAAATAGCGTGAGCCTCCCATGTGTTACGTTCCCCGGTGAAACTCCTCGCTGTCAGGTGAAAAGAAGCAGCTGGTGACTCCACGTGCATCGGAGGAGGCGTGTGATAGTCTACACCCTCCCCAGGCCGACAGTGGGGCAATGCCTGCAATACGCAGGAAGCCTGATTGCTTTTACCAAACGGTTCGTGTTTTTCCGCGTTCCCGTTTTGCGCTCTGATTGGCCACTGACGTTTCTGGTCATGTGACATGTGCGCCCAATCGTGTGACGGCAAGTACTTTGGACGGTTAAGCTTAGGCGCTCTTTCGAAGTTGGTTAAGGTTAGAGTTTGTCTTAGAGCAGGGCGATAGAACGCCAGCCCTGATTCCAAACTCTAACCTTAACCAACTGCAAAAGAGTCGCCTATAAGCTTAACCAGTGATAAACTAGGCGTTAGGTCGTTTGCAGGCTGTTCGACGCGGAAATGGGCTAAGACACTGTTCGTCATGCGATTGGGCGCACATGTCACATGACCAGAAACGTGCGTGGCCAATCAGAGCGCAAAACGGGAACGCGGAAACACGAACCGTTTGGTAAAAGCATAGACGCGACCAGGAAGGGAATTGGCATAACGACTAAATTGGGGATGGGTGAAAAATAAAAAAACTTAAATGACCATCATACTACCATGATACTTGTTCGTAGGAGCTGAGTGGTTGGATTACCGCATTCATATCCATGCAATGTGTGCTAATCTTATGTCTATGCACCCAAGTTTCAGCACTGTTTGATCATTGTTGCTCAGCTGAAAGAGTTGTACTGTACCCTTCCTGCTGACTTGTCGTACAGAACTTGTAAGTCGCTTTGGATGAAAGCGTCAGCTAAATGACTAAATGTAATGCTAAACCAGTGTTTCTAAATCGACATGCACGCACTCGCGCACACACACACACAACAATGAGTAACATATGACCACCGTCACATGCTACCCTCATCGTACAGGAAGTGAAGTGTGACATGGATGACCCTGACGTGAGTTTGCAGTGCTGAGTGGACAATCTGCAGGTCAGGAGAAGTCGCTTCCTCAGGAAGAGGCCCTCTCTGGTTTCCTGCTGGTCAGCTGGTTTCAGTGCCGTCTGCCATCCTCATCACACACACCGGTGTGGTGAAATACGGCATATAGATATTATATATATTAAATATTCCAGTGTATATGTGATGTCATGTGCACTGGTTTGCACTTCCGTGAAGGTAGGATCTGTATAATGCAGTCAAACAGCAATCCCACTTGGTGGTCACTTTGTTTCCATTTTTTGTTTTGGTCTGATGTGTGTGTGTAACTTATTAGGGTGTGAATAACTCCAGACCTCTTTTGGCAGAGCCTGACATAGCAACCTATATGAATTGAAAATGGGGGACCCTGATGTAAACAAGACAAACGTCTTTCTCAGGTCTGCATCCCCTTAACAATTGTGTGTATTGAGCCGTACTGTATTGTACCCATTCTGCAATCTGTTAAATAAAGTTTTCATTCATTCATTCATTCATTCAACCCGTCCATCGATCCCCACACAACTCCAACCCACACATCAAACCAAAACAAAAGATGTAAACAAAGTGCAACAACAAGCAGGGCTTAGTATTTCAAGCAGGGCCTTTGCCTAGAGATTGCTGTTTGACTGCATTACAGATTCTACTTTTAACTCTTTTAAGCCTACCGGCCCCTCCTGCTGCTTCTCTTTACCGTAAGTCTTTCAGTATAAAAAAAATAAAAACTCAGCACCGTCTGAAAGCCAAGGAGCTGAGCTTTCTTCACATTTTATTATTATTATTACGGTAATTCAAAAGCTGTGGGAGTTATTGAGGAAGTAAACACAGGTAGAATTCGACCTGCTTCGAGGTCTACCACAAGGGCTAAAATCCGCCTGGACAAAAGTGAGTCAAGTCAAGTCAAGTCATCTTTATTTTTATAGCACATTTACAAATGACTAAAGCCAAACCAAAGTGCTTCACAGGTACATGATAAAAACACATACACTGCACTAATAAGTAAAAATACACTAAAATTACAGAAAAGGTATTGTACAATTAAGAAAAACAAGAACAAGGTGCAATATAAAAGAGACAAGAAATTAGATAAAAAGTCCAGAGTAACAGTGAACGTTGTGTGCAAGTGGCAGGCTGACTCTGGTCAAAGGCCAGCGGGGAAAAGAGGTGCATTTGAGCAGCGATTTAAAAGCCTCTAGGCTCTGGGCAGATCTTATGTGAGGGTGGCTGTTCCAGAGCCGAGGGGCAGCAGCGGCGAAGGCTCTGTCTCCCCTAGTTTTGAGCCTGGTCCTGGGCACCTCCAGCAGCAGCTGGTCAGCAGACCTTAGGGCTCTGGATGGGGTGTGGTGGTGCAGGGGCTCAGCTAGATACAGTGGAGCCAGCCCGTGTAGTGCTTTAAAATCAGCAATAATTTCAAATCGATACGGAAACGGACAGGGAGCCAGTGGAGTGAAGCCAGGACTGGTGTAATGTGGTCACGTTTTCTGGTACCAGTGAGAAGACGGGGAGCCGCATTTTGGAATAGTTGTAGGTGACGGAGCAGCGACGTGTCAATGCCAACATACAGCGCATTACAGTTGGTGTTCAATTTCAGTATCTACTTCACTAAAAACCTGTAAAAAAAATGTATTCCGATTTTTGTTTTTCTTGTGTAATAACAGTTTGATACACACTCAAAACATACAATAAAGTTAAAACAAAAACAGATATTGAAAGCTGAAGTAGTTCTGAAAAAAGGTTGAAAAGCACTTACAGCCCATTCTCTGACAATTACACAGCAATAACAACTAAATATACCCAGGCGGATTGTTTCAGGCCTAGGTTTAAAAGGTGTCAGCGATTGCAGCAGGAGTAATCAATGTATAAAATATGAATATAAAATATATCATGTTTAGGGAAGTTCATCTGAAGACTTTTCGGTTTGCTGCAAAAATACTTGTATATTGTAACTATTCCTTTATGGCATTTTGTAACTTTGTTTTAAGTGCTTGACAAATAAATAGTATCATTATTATTATTATTATTATTATTATTATTATTATTGAAAAATAATCACTACATTGTGATCCAACTGCATTGACCTGCACAATTGATAATTGATAGCAATCGGAAATAAGCGACATTAATGTGTTTATTTTATGAAGTTATAAACATAATGCTGATAATAAATACCATTAATTGCATAATAAATAATAAACAAGAAATCATCAATTGCATTATTGTAATTTTGACATTTATAAAAAATTATGTTATCTGATTCCTATGCTTTATTCATAAGATATTACAATTTCAGTTTTATAATTTCATCTGTTGTCTGTTTCCTCTCAGTCCTGCCTGTCATGTCGTTGTGTGCTTGTTATTGTAAACTCACCTCACCATGATAACTCACGTGAGCATGAGAGGCCTGTTATTGTGAGACAGTTTCAAGTTCCACTTCTAAAGTTCTGTGTAAAATTGAAACCACTTAAGTTGTACTTAGTGTGTTAAAGGGGCAGTTCACCCACGTTTTTTTCAATATATATATATATATATATATATTTATATATTTATTTTACCCGGATTGCTATCTATCCGTTCAGATTGTTTTGGTATGATTCACTTAGTTTTGGAGATATCTGCCATAGAGACGTCTGCCATAGAGACGTCTGTCGTCACTCCAATACAATGGACCTGAATGGCACTTGGCTTGTGGAGCTCAAAGCACCAAAAGATACATTTGAAAAACTCAATAGCAATGTCTCTGAATGGGGGTGTACTTCAGTCGAAGATTCTTCCTAAGGGGGAAATTTTGTATTTGACCCCTTTAAGAGTAATCATTTTTAATATATTGAAATTATACTTCTGCTTACCAAAATCATACACTTTTAATAAGTTTACTAAAGTACAACTTAATCTCACACATAATACTGACGATATAGTTTCAGGATGGAAAATATACATATTTTCTACTTGGGTGGGGTATTTTCACATACATTTGTGTGTGTGTGTGTGTGTGCGCGTGCGTGCGTGCGTGCGTGCGTGTGTGTGTGTGTGTGTGTGTGTGTGATTGGGCCTTTAAAGCTTATGATGGAATACAACTCTGGATCAGCAAAAAGGAACCTGATGGTGTATTAATTAGAGGACAAAGGTCATGTCTACTACAGTGTGTTGTAGCGGTTATTACCACCCAGTACAAACATCACACATCATGTGGCGCTGGTGGCAACATTTGGGGCAACTTTGTAGGGCAACATTGTTGGGCAACTTTGTTGGGCAACTTCGCTCAGGAAGTAGTAGTTGTTTGTTTGATTAAATTGTATGTGATTAATTATATAGTTGTATGTTCTACATACAATTGTATATGTTGCCCAATATAGAAAAACAAACAAATGTGTCTGGTTAAAGACATGATACACTAGGCACTTTCTTCACTTAGTGGTTGACAGGTACAGTATGCTGCCCTCTCATGGTCACAGTCGGAATTTACCGTGAACATCTCTTTACATGATGTTGGGACTTAATATATATTTATGACGATTTTTAAGTTGTGTGTGTGTGAGAGAGAGAGAGAAGGAGGGAGAAACAGATAGAGGGGGGGGGGGGGGGGAAGAAAGAGAGGGAGAGAGAAAGAAAAAAAGAGTGCTCTCACCTCTGGGTGTTTCTTGTGTTCGAGGTACTCATTGATGGACGGGTGGAAGTACTTGGCGTAGCCTTCGTTGAGGCTGTAGATCTTCCCCTTGGGTTTGATCTTCACATTCCTCTCTGTCAGGATGAACTCGCCGATGGCCTGAACAATGAAGATAACTTTATAGTATAGACTCATAAGAACAAATCAATTACATTTTGTTTGTCTATATATATCCCTCCCAGTCAGGGGTAGCTAGGTGTCCTGGTGGTTAGTTAAAGAGACCGTCTTGCAACCGGAAGTTACAGGTAAGATTCCAGCAACAAGTCAATCTGTGTTGGAAGCGTCCTGGAGCAAGGCACTGAAACCCTGGGCCTAACAAAAATAATGGTTGGTTTCAGGTTGCCGACCGACCCTGCCGATTTAGGTGAGACCCAATATATTTTATGAGTTTTAAAAAAAAATTATATATTAAAAAAAAAAAAATCATTTTTTTTTTTTTTTTTTTTTTTTTAGAATAAAGTTTCATAGAAATCTTAGTCAAACATTTAGTATTATGGATATTAAACATGCTGGCAGAGTACATGCATCCATGTTGTTGTGAACATTTTAACCCTTTCACTGCCACACGACAGCCGGTTAACCCTTTCACTGTGACAATACAGAAGGTTAGCCCTTTACTATCACACAACCGACGGCGATGCTCCATCATTAGCATCATTAGCTCCGCATCCGCGGAGCTAATGATGCTAATGATGGAGCATCGCCGTCGGTTGTGTGATAGTAAAGGGCTAACCTTCTGTCGTGTGGCAGTGAAAGGGTTAATTAAATAAAGAAATTCCCTATCCATAGTCGCCGTGGGAAAGAATAAAAAAAAAAAAAAAAAAAAAAAAAAAAAATTCCCTACCTACCCATGTGACCTGACAACCAACCTGAAACCAACTATTATTTTTGTTAGGCCCTACCTGCACCAGGGGTTAACAGGACCCTGCTGTGGAGAGCAAGACACTAACACTAACAGGACCCTGCTGCAGAGAGCAAGACACTAACACTAACAGGACCCTGCTGCAGAGAGCAAGACACTAACACTAACAGGACCCTGCTGTAGAGAGCAAGACACTAACACTAACAGGACCCTGCTGTGTAGAGAGCAAGACACTAACACTAACAGGACCCTGCTGTAGAGAGCAAGACACTAACACTAACAGGACCCTGCTGTAGAGAGCAAGACACTAACACTAACAGGACCCTGCTGTAGAGAGCAAGACACTAACACTAACAGGACCCTGCTGTAGAGAGCAAGACACTAACACTAACAGGACCCTGCTGTAGAGAGCAAGACACTAACACTAACAGGACCCTGCTGTAGAGAGCAAGACACTAACACTAACAGGACCCTGCTGTAGAGAGCAAGACACTAACACTAACAGGACCCTGCTGTAGAGAGCAAGACACTAACACTAACAGGACCCTGCTGTAGAGAGCAAGACACTAACAGGACCCTGCTGTGGAGAGCAAGACACTAACACTAACAGGACCCTGCTGTAGAGAGCAAGACACTAACACTAACAGGACCCTGCTGCAGAGAGCAAGACACTAACACTAACAGGACCCTGCTGCAGAGAGCAAGACACTAACACTAACAGGACCCTGCTGTAGAGAGCAAGACACTAACACTAACAGGACCCTGCTGTAGAGAGCAAGACACTAACACTAACAGGACCCTGCTGTAGAGAGCAAGACACTAACACTAACAGGACCCTGCTGTAGAGAGCAAGACACTAACAGGACCCTGCTGTAGAGAGCAAGACACTAACACTAACAGGACCCTGCTGCAGAGAGCAAGACACTAACACTAACAGGACCCTGCTGTAGAGAGCAAGACACTAACACTAACAGGACCCTGCTGTAGAGAGCAAGACACTAACACTAACAGGACCCTGCTGTAGAGAGCAAGACACTAACAGGACCCTGCTGTAGAGAGCAAGACACTAACACTAACAGGACCCTGCTGCAGAGAGCAAGACACTAACACTAACAGGACCCTGCTGTGGAGAGCAAGACACTAACACTAACAGGACCCTGCTGTGTAGAGCAAGACACTAACACTAACAGGACCCTGCTGTAGAGAGCAAGACACTAACACTAACAGGACCCTGCTGTAGAGAGCAAGACACTAACACTAACAGGACCCTGCTGTAGAGAGCAAGACACTAACACTAACAGGACCTGCTGCTGTAGAGAGCAAGACACTAACACTAACAGGACCCTGCTGTAGAGAGCAAGACACTAACACTAACAGGACCCTGCTGTAGAGAGCAAGACACTAACACTAACAGGACCCTGCTGTGGAGAGCAAGACACTAACACTAACAGGACCCTGCTGTAGAGAGCAAGACACTAACACTAACAGGACCCTGCTGTAGAGAGCAAGACACTAACAGGACCCTGCTGTAGAGAGCAAGACACTAACACTAACAGGACCCTGCTGTAGAGAGCAAGACACTAACAGGACCCTGCTGTAGAGAGCAAGACACCAACACTAACAGGACCCTGCTGTGGAGAGCAAGACACTAACACTAACAGGACCCTGCTGTAGAGAGCAAGACACTAACAGGACCCTGCTGTAGAGAGCAAGACACTAACAGGACCCTGCTGTAGAGAGCAAGACAGAGCAAGACACTAACACTAACAGGACCCTGCTGTAGAGAGCAAGACACTGACACTAACAGGACCCTGCTGTAGAGAGCAAGACACTAACAGGACCCTGCTGTAGAGAGCAAGACACTAACACTAACAGGACCCTGCTGTAGAGAGCAAGACACTAACACTAACAGGACCCTGCTGTAGAGAGCAAGACACTGACACTAACAGGACCCTGCTGTAGAGAGCAAGACACTAACACTAACAGGACCCTGCTGTGGAGAGCAAGACACTAACACTAACAGGACCCTGCTGTAGAGAGCAAGACACTAACACTAACAGGACCCTGCTGTGGAGAGCAAGACACTAACACTAACAGGACCCTGCTGTAGAGAGCAAGACACTAACACTAACAGGACCCTGCTGTAGAGAGCAAGACACTAACACTAACAGGACCCTGCTGTAGAGAGCAAGACACTAACACTAACAGGACCCTGCTGTAGAGAGCAAGACACTAACACTAACAGGACCCTGCTGTAGAGAGCAAGACACTAACAGGACCCTGCTGTAGAGAGCAAGACACTAACACTAACAGGACCCTGCTGTGGAGAGCAAGACACTAACACTAACAGGACCCTGCTGTAGAGAGCAAGACACTAACACTAACAGGACCCTGCTGTGGAGAGCAAGACACTAACACTAACAGGACCCTGCTGTAGAGAGCAAGACACTAACACTAACAGGACCCTGCTGTAGAGAGCAAGACACTAACACTAACAGGACCCTGCTGTGAGAGAGCAAGACACTAACACTAACAGGACCCTGCTGTAGAGAGCAAGACACTAACACTAACAGGACCCTGCTGTGGAGAGCAAGACACTAACACTAACAGGACCCTGCTGTAGAGAGCAAGACACTAACACTAACAGGACCCTGCTGTAGAGAGCAAGACACTAACACTAACAGGACCCTGCTGTAGAGAGCAAGACACTAACAGGACCCTGCTGTAGAGAGCAAGACACTAACACTAACAGGACCCTGCTGTAGAGAGCAAGACACTAACACTAACAGGACCCTGCTGTAGAGAGCAAGACACTAACACTAACAGGACCCTGCTGTAGAGAGCAAGACACTAACACTAACAGGACCCTGCTGTAGAGAGCAAGACACTAACAGGACCCTGCTGTGGAGAGCAAGACACTAACACTAACAGGACCCTGCTGTAGAGAGCAAGACACTAACACTAACAGGACCCTGCTGTAGAGAGCAAGACACTAACACTAACAGGACCCTGCTGTAGAGAGCAAGACACTAACAGGACCCTGCTGTAGAGAGCAAGACACTAACACTAACAGGACCCTGCTGTAGAGAGCAAGACACTAACACTAACAGGACCCTGCTGTAGAGAGCAAGACACTAACACTAACAGGACCCTGCTGTAGAGAGCAAGACACTAACACTAACAGGACCCTGCTGTGTAGAGAGCAAGACACTAACACTAACAGGACCCTGCTGTGGAGAGCAAGACACTAACACTAACAGGACCCTGCTGTAGAGAGCAAGACACTAACACTAACAGGACCCTGCTGTAGAGAGCAAGACACTAACACTAACAGGACCCTGCTGTAGAGAGCAAGACACTAACACTAACAGGACCCTGCTGTAGAGAGCAAGACACTAACACTAACAGGACCCTGCTGCAGAGAGCAAGACACTAACAGGACCCTGCTGTAGAGAGCAAGACACTAACACTAACAGGACCCTGCTGTAGAGAGCAAGACACTAACAGGACCCTGCTGTGGAGAGCAAGACACTAACACTAACAGGACCCTGCTGTGGAGAGCAAGACACTAACACTAACAGGACCCTGCTGTAGAGAGCAAGACACTAACACTAACAGGACCCTGCTGTAGAGAGCAAGACACTAACACTAACAGGACCCTGCTGTAGAGAGCAAGACACTAACACTAACAGGACCCTGCTGTAGAGAGCAAGACACTAACAGGACCCTGCTGTAGAGAGCAAGACACTAACACTAACAGGACCCTGCTGTGGAGAGCAAGACACTAACACTAACAGGACCCTGCTGTAGAGAGCAAGACACTAACACTAACAGGACCCTGCTGTAGAGAGCAAGACACTAACACTAACAGGACCCTGCTGTGTAGAGAGCAAGACACTAACACTAACAGGACCCTGCTGTAGAGAGCAAGACACTAACACTAACAGGACCCTGCTGTAGAGAGCAAGACACTAACACTAACAGGACCCTGCTGTAGAGAGCAAGACACTAACACTAACAGGACCCTGCTGTGTAGAGAGCAAGACACTAACACTAACAGGACCCTGCTGCAGAGAGCAAGACACTAACACTAACAGGACCCTGCTGTAGAGAGCAAGACACTAACACTAACAGGACCCTGCTGTAGAGAGCAAGACACTAACACTAACAGGACCCTGCTGTGGAGAGCAAGACACTAACACTAACAGGACCCTGCTGTAGAGAGCAAGACACTAACACTAACAGGACCCTGCTGCAGAGAGCAAGACACTAACACTAACAGGACCCTGCTGTGGAGAGCAAGACACTAACACTAACAGGACCCTGCTGTAGAGAGCAAGACACTAACACTAACAGGACCCTGCTGTAGAGAGCAAGACACTAACACTAACAGGACCCTGCTGTGTAGAGAGCAAGACACTAACACTAACAGGACCCTGCTGTAGAGAGCAAGACACTAACACTAACAGGACCCTGCTGTGTAGAGAGCAAGACACTAACACTAACAGGACCCTGCTGTAGAGAGCAAGACACTAACACTAACAGGACCCTGCTGTGTAGAGAGCAAGACACTAACACTAACAGGACCCTGCTGCAGAGAGCAAGACACTAACACTAACAGGACCCTGCTGTAGAGAGCAAGACACTAACACTAACAGGACCCTGCTGTGTAGAGCAAGACACTAACACTAACAGGACCCTGCTGTAGAGAGCAAGACACTAACACTAACAGGACCCTGCTGTGGAGAGCAAGACACTAACACTAACAGGACCCTGCTGTAGAGAGCAAGACACTAACACTAACAGGACCCTGCTGTAGAGAGCAAGACACTAACACTAACAGGACCCTGCTGTAGAGAGCAAGACACTAACACTAACAGGACCCTGCTGTAGAGAGCAAGACACTAACAGGACCCTGCTGTGTAGAGAGCAAGACACTAACACTAACAGGACCCTGCTGTAGAGAGCAAGACACTAACACTAACAGGACCCTGCTGTGTAGAGCAAGACACTAACACTAACAGGACCCTGCTGCAGAGAGCAAGACACTAACACTAACAGGACCCTGCTGTAGAGAGCAAGACACTAACACTAACAGGACCCTGCTGTGTAGAGAGCAAGACACTAACACTAACAGGACCCTGCTGTAGAGAGCAAGACACTAACACTAACAGGACCCTGCTGTAGAGAGCAAGACACTAACACTAACAGGACCCTGCTGTAGAGAGCAAGACACTAACACTAACAGGACCCTGCTGTAGAGAGCAAGACACTAACACTAACAGGACCCTGCTGTAGAGAGCAAGACACCAACACTAACAGGACCCTGCTGTAGAGAGCAAGACACTAACACTAACAGGACCCTGCTGTAGAGAGCAAGACACTAACACTAACAGGACCCTGCTGTAGAGAGCAAGACACTAACACTAACAGGACCCTGCTGTAGAGAGCAAGACACTAACAGGACCCTGCTGTAGAGAGCAAGACACTAACACTAACAGGACCCTGCTGTAGAGAGCAAGACACTAACACTAACAGGACCCTGCTGTGTAGAGAGCAAGACACTAACACTAACAGGACCCTGCTGTAGAGAGCAAGACACTAACACTAACAGGACCCTGCTGTAGAGAGCAAGACACTAACAGGACCCTGCTGTAGAGAGCAAGACACTAACACTAACAGGACCCTGCTGTAGAGAGCAAGACACTAACACTAACAGGACCCTGCTGTGTAGAGAGCAAGACACTAACACTAACAGGACCCTGCTGTAGAGAGCAAGACACTAACAGGACCCTGCTGTAGAGAGCAAGACACTAACACTAACAGGACCCTGCTGTAGAGAGCAAGACACTAACACTAACAGGACCCTGCTGTAGAGAGCAAGACACTAACACTAACAGGACCCTGCTGTAGAGAGCAAGACACTAACACTAACAGGACCCTGCTGTAGAGAGCAAGACACTAACACTAACAGGACCCTGCTGTGGAGAGCAAGACACTAACACTAACAGGACCCTGCTGTGTAGAGAGCAAGACACTAACACTAACAGGACCCTGCTGTAGAGAGCAAGACACTAACAGGACCCTGCTGTAGAGAGCAAGACACTAACACTAACAGGACCCTGCTGTAGAGAGCAAGACACTAACACTAACAGGACCCTGCTGTGGAGAGCAAGACACTAACACTAACAGGACCCTGCTGTGGAGAGCAAGACACTAACACTAACAGGACCCTGCTGTAGAGAGCAAGACACTAACACTAACAGGACCCTGCTGTAGAGAGCAAGACACTAACAGGACCCTGCTGTAGAGAGCAAGACACTGACACTAACAGGACCCTGCTGTAGAGAGCAAGACACTAACAGGACCCTGCTGTAGAGAGCAAGACACTAACAGGACCCTGCTGTAGAGAGCAAGACACTAACACTAACAGGACCCTGCTGTGGAGAGAGCAAGACACTAACACTAACAGGCCCCTGCTGTAGAGAGCAAGACACTAACACTAACAGGACCCTGCTGTGGAGAGCAAGACACTAACACTAACAGGACCCTGCTGTGGAGAGCAAGACACTAACACTAACAGGACCCTGCTGTAGAGAGCAAGACACTAACACTAACAGGACCCTGCTGTAGAGAGCAAGACACTGACACTAACAGGACCCTGCTGTAGAGAGCAAGACACTAACACTAACAGGACCCTGCTGTGGAGAGCAAGACACTAACACTAACAGGACCCTGCTGTGGAGAGCAAGACACTAACACTAACAGGACCCTGCTGTAGAGAGCAAGACACTAACACTAACAGGACCCTGCTGTGGAGAGCAAGACACTAACACTAACAGGACCCTGCTGTGGAGAGCAAGACACTAACACTAACAGGACCCTGCTGTAGAGAGCAAGACACTAACACTAACAGGACCCTGCTGTAGAGAGCAAGACACTAACACTAACAGGACCCTGCTGTAGAGAGCAAGACACTAACACTAACAGGACCCTGCTGTAGAGAGCAAGACACTAACACTAACAGGACCCTGCTGCTGTAGAGAGCAAGACACTAACACTAACAGGACCCTGCTGTAGAGAGCAAGACACTAACACTAACAGGACCCTGCTGCTGTAGAGAGCAAGACACCAACACTAACAGGACCCTGCTGTGGAGAGCAAGACACTAACACTAACAGGACCCTGCTGCTGTAGAGAGCAAGACACTAACACTAACAGGACCCTGCTGCTGTAGAGAGCAAGACACTAACACTAACAGGACCCTGCTGTAGAGAGCAAGACACTAACACTAACAGGACCCTGCTGTAGAGAGCAAGACACTAACACTAACAGGACCCTGCTGTAGAGAGCAAGACACTAACACTAACAGGACCCTGCTGTAGAGAGCAAGACACTAACAGGACCCTGCTGCAGAGAGCAAGACACTAACAGGACCCTGCTGTAGAGAGCAAGACACTAACACTAACAGGACCCTGCTGTAGAGAGCAAGACACTAACACTAACAGGACCCTGCTGTAGAGAGCAAGACACTAACACTAACAGGACCCTGCTGTGGAGAGCAAGACACTAACACTAACAGGACCCTGCTGTAGAGAGCAAGACACTAACACTAACAGGACCCTGCTGTGTAGAGAGCAAGACACCAACACTAACAGGACCCTGCTGTGGAGAGCAAGACACTAACAGGACCCTGCTGTAGAGAGCAAGACACTAACACTAACAGGACCCTGCTGTGGAGAGCAAGACACTAACACTAACAGGACCCTGCTGTGGAGAGCAAGACACTAACACTAACAGGACCCTGCTGTAGAGAGCAAGACACTAACACTAACAGGACCCTGCTGTAGAGAGCAAGACACCAACACTAACAGGACCCTGCTGTGGAGAGCAAGACACTAACACTAACAGGACCCTGCTGTGGAGAGCAAGACACTAACACTAACAGGACCCTGCTGTGGAGAGCAAGACACTAACACTAACAGGACCCTGCTGTAGAGAGCAAGACACTAACACTAACAGGACCCTGCTGTAGAGAGCAAGACACTAACACTAACAGGACCCTGCTGTGTAGAGAGCAAGACACTAACACTAACAGGACCCTGCTGTGTAGAGAGCAAGACACTAACACTAACAGGACCCTGCTGTGTAGAGAGCAAGACAGGTAGGTAGGGAATTTTTTTTTTTTTTTTTTTTTTTATTCTTTCCCACGGCGACTATGGATAGGGAATTTCTTTATTTAATTAACCCTTTCACTGCCACACGACAGAAGGTTAGCCCTTTACTATCACACAACCGACGGCGATGCTCCATCATTAGCATCATTAGCTCCGCGGATGCGGAGCTAATGATGCTAATGATGGAGCATCGCCGTCGGTTGTGTGATAGTAAAGGGCTAACCTTCTGTATTGTCACAGTGAAAGGGTTAACCGGCTGTCGTGTGGCAGTGAAAGGGTTAAAATGTTCACAACAACACGGATGCATGTACTCTGCCAGCATGTTTAATATCCATAATACTAAATGTTTGACTAAGATTTCTATGAAACTTTATTCTAAAAAAAAAAAAAAAAAAAAAAAAAAAAAAAAATTTTTTTTTTTTTAATATATAATTTTTTTTTTTAAACTCATAAAATATATTGGGTCGCACCTAAATCGGCAGGGTCGGTCGGCAACCTGAAACCAACCATTATTTTTGTTAGGCCTGAGGTGCGTTGGATACTAAATGACATGATATAATGTTATGTTATGCTGTTAAAATCAAAGTCAAGAACATACATTCAAGAATTGTTCTTTGATAGGGAGGGGGGTTATAATCTGAGGGGAGAACACAATTTAAAGGTGCTAAACGTACGCACTACTAGGGGTGGGAATCATCAGTTTCATCACGATACGATACGATATCGATTCTTTGGACAACGATACGATATTTGCCGATATCACAAAGTCTGCCACGATACGATACGATACGATTCAATTCAGGTGTCTGCGATCGATATGAGGCGATATTATGTGCCCATTTAAGACAATCAGTCACATTTAGATCAACTAAAAAAAGGCTACGGAAATATCAATTGATGTATTTATTTTTGAGCTCTTCCAGACATTTAAATGAAAAACAATCTATTGTTTTTAATACAAATAGACCTCCTGTTCACTTTTGTTTTTATATATTGAGCTTTAACACACACACAGACACACACAGACACACACACACACACACACACACACACACACACACACACACACACACACACAGTCCCCCACAGCCCCCACCCCTCCTCCTTCCAAGTCCCCTCTCTCCTCTCCTGTTCTCTCTCACGGTTAGCTGCTTAGCTTTTAGCAGCCAACGCGACGTTCATTTAGATATTTAACGCGACGTTGGCATAAAGGAATGGCGACGATGCAACGCCTGTTATATGCATTTGACCCGTTGCGGGGAAAAAACTGCACAGACTTATATCGGCTCGCAAAATAGACGCTCTGTAGTGCTTTACAGCAGACGCAAACACTGCTGTAATTTCTACACGGAGTTTCACAATACTGGGCGCCGGCGGATATGACTCGCGGGGATTTTCAAAATAAGAGTATCGCAATATGAATCGATCTTTTTACGTTGCGTCGATCCTATTTGATTATTGATAATAGATCGATATATCGATCTGGATCGATGTATTGTCCCACCCCTACGCACTACCATGAGAAAACACTGCATCTCAATATGTGGAGTGAAACTGTGGAACAGTCTAAATGTGGTGCTAAAGCAATGTCCAAACATGAGACAATTCAAACTGATGTATAAGGAAATTATGTTCACAAGGTACAGGGATGAAGAAGGGTGTTTACATTTTTATTTTGTTTTCTATTTTATTTTATTTTATACATATATAGTTTTTGTTTTTTTGTTTTGCATATATATATATATATATTTTTTTTTCTTTTCTTTTCTTTTCTTTTTTATGTTTAAAATAGTACACTAATTTGAGTAGTGGAAAAGGGGTAGGATTAAATAAGTGTATACTTCTTCCTACTCCTTTTCGAACATGCAGATTGAGTTGTTTTTCTTTTTTGTTATTGTTTGTTGTATTCATTGCATGTTCGAAATAAAGACTTCAAATCAAATCAAATCAAATCAAGTCCAGCTGGGAGAAAAGGATGACATCATCACAACAGACAGTGTGCAGCATAAAGGAACAATCTGCAGTTTATATGAGGCAACACTATACACGTCTACTCAAAGAAAATAGCATACAGGGCAGTAAAACCATACAATAATAAAATGTAACAAAGCAGATACTGTGGCCAGGACAAATCATACTATTATCAAGTTTATTTTGGCACATCCCTATCCTTTTTACAAGAATGACGGAGCACATAGCAAGGCTGTTTGAAGGCTCGGGCGTGGAGTAACGCAACATGCATTATATCACCAACTCATAGCATCAAAGAGGACTTTTAACGATAGGCCCTTTTCATGGCAGCCATTTTGAACTTGTCATAGATGGGTAAACAAAGGTGCAACCATAGATATAAAATATGCATTAGTCTATATCTAGGATTAAAGGGACATTCCACCGCAAAACAACATTACACTTTGTGTGTTTGATAGGAGTGGCAACCGTTGTAGCGACCTGTACAACAACTAACAGACATTATTCTACTTTACCCTCAGGCCCTAACACGTCCATTTTATTCCACATATTTCAAAGCATCAATTGTTTTCTTCTTTTTCTCCCACCCCCCAATTTAGTCTTCATGCCAACCTCCTGGTTCTTGCGCATCTGTCTGGGGAGAGTGGAGACTACCACCTTCCTCTTCTTCCGATACATCAGCTAGGAGTAACGCGCGCAAGGTTCACAATATCACCCCCAGATCCCCTCACTGCTGAACAGCAGGAGTCACTGTTGCAACGACCAAAAATACTAAAAACTCATGATCTCGGTCTCGTCCTGCTCGTCATTATTGATTGTCTTGGTCTTGCTTGGGTCTTGGATTTCTTGAAATTCATACAACAAAAACTCAAAAACTCACAAAAACACAGATGACAAAACACACTCACCGGGTCCAACATGAAGAAGTTGAGGCCGGCACCCGTGCTCAGGGCGACCAGGGTGGCGCTGCCGTAAAGAGCGTATCCCGCACACACAATCTGGTTGCCTGGCTGCAGAGCATCTTGGACTGTGGGCTCGCCTGTCGAATTCTGGAAGAGCAGAGCATGACACACACACACACACACACACAGCTGAGAGCTAGGAGGACTGACAGTGATGGAAGACATGACCCTACCTGCTCGCTTGTATACAAATATCCGTGTTCGAGCCAATCAACAATACCAACTGAGTCACGTGATTAAGTTGCCCACTACCTGCGCAAGCTGCTGCGCTAAAACAGTACGACGACAGGGCTCTATGGAGAAACCATGACACTCCCCTGACTAAAAGTATAGTTTCAAACGAAAGCGTCTGGATGTCATTTGGCCAAATCAGCATGGCTGTGAGTGTGAGTCTTTCACCTTTTACATATCTAGCTTTGGCATGGATTGATTGTTTAGATCGCTAGCATGGCTAATGAATGCAAATATATTGTAGTCTGCTCCGTTGTTCTGACCAGGATTACGCTCCTTTTGCCCCCTTGATGCACACCGAGTCTGACGTGTACAGCGAACAGCTCATCTAAAATACATGGGGACAGTAATCAAATTGCAACATTAGTCGATTATACTTGGATAAATCACACTATATAAAATCAATATTATATTATTATATTATATATAAATATATAATGTCAATATTAACACTATATAAATACAAGAAATAGGCATGTTGAAAGTGAACTTGCAAAATATCATTCTCTACAACTTGAAATTGTGGAAATAACTAATGGTATGTAAATATAAATTATATTATTGATATTAATGATATTATTCAAACTGGACTGATTCATAATGGTATTACCTAATTACCATTACGAATTGGTATTATAATGCTGTTTTAGCATATAGGGATATGGACCCCATGAAATGACCACTGTTTACAACTTTACAGCATTGGTTCTCAGACTCAGGTTAGGAGAACCCTCAGACTAACAGGTGACAGGTCAGGGATCCCTATTCGGCCAGATCTAGTCTCGGGGACACCCATCCTGAAAATACGTTTGTTAGGTGTGATTTAGACCAGAATTCCATAACTGTGTATATACTGTAGGAGGGGAAGTAATCTGCCATGTGAAAACTATGATCAGATTCAGAATAGTCATTCTTAAATATTCTCCCATTAGGCTTAACTTCTAGTGAATAAAATATTATTATATATTAGTGAAATTAAACTATTACTCATTTTGTTTGGGACCCCCTGGACCCAGGGGCGGAGCTTCCTACAGGCGATATAGGCGGTTGCCTGGGGGCGCCAAAATTTAAATTAAAATAAAAAAATAAAATAATAAAAAATAAAAATGTCTCTCTCTGCGCAGATTTGGCGCCCTCCTCTATATCTGCAACCATTATTTTTACATGAAAAAAATTCGAACATAAGGGAAAATGAGCCAAGGTGTTCACAGTCAGAGCATGCTAGAGCGCTGTGCATTGATGGGTATCGGTCAAGTGTTAGAGAACTATGAAGAGGCAAAAGCCATCCGGCCATCCAGTATAAAAAGAGAAGAAAAGAAGAAGACGAGAAACGTGCCAAGGTGAAAGGTATGCAATTTTGTACAACTTCCAAGACCTGCCACACCAAGAGCTGATGAAGCAAGCAGAGGCACTTGTACACACCTTAAACCATGGAGGGCAATCTGAATTGGATGGGACGGAGCTGGCTCAGGAGTTGGACAATTTGATGTGATTGATGACTTTGCAGCGAGGAAGGCCAGAAGGATTGCACTGTAAATGGAAACCAGTAGGAGCTACAGGCTAACCTTGAAGTGTGATGATAGGGAGTGGAATGTAAATAGTTCTTTAGACAAAGTGAATTTGTAATTTTTATTTATTTGTTTGTTTATTTAGCATATTATATTTTGATTATATATGTGTAACATATTTTACAATACATAATTTTCTTTTAAAGCAAATTTGCACGTTATTTTATTGTTTGTTATTGTTATTATTATTGCTTGTTAGCTAAGTTGTTTGTTTTAATTCTTTAGTGTGCACTTTACATTTCTTATTAATTTTCTTTGAAAGCAAATTTGCACATTATTTTATTGTTTGTTATTGTTATTATTATTATTGTGTGTTAGCTAAGTTGTTTATTTGTTTGAATTCTTTAGTGTGCACTTTACATTTATTCTTAGCTCTTGTTCTTGCTTGTAAAAAATAAAGGTGCAGTACTTTACTGTATAACTGTTAACCCTTTCTGTGTATTGTCGCAGTGAAAAAGGTTAACCGGTTGGTAGCGCGGCGTTGTTTTGATTTTGGGGGGGGGGGGGGGGGGGGGGCGCAGTGGTGAATCTCGCCTAGGGCGCCAAATGTGCTAGGTCCGCCCCTGCCTGGACCCTATTTCCCTGGGGGACCCCGGACCCCACGTTGAGAACCACTAAACTGACCGCGTGTAGTCTTACCAACGCAGTTGCAGTTCCGCGATCTGATTGGCCACTGACGTTTCTCTCTGCGCCAATCGCGTTACGCCTATTTCTGAAGACTACACGCCGCTGGGGAGCTTCATTACTTCAGGCAACCAACTTGCGCCTAGCACGCCCCGGCGGCGATGCGGCAGCGGCAGAGCGCAGCGGCAGGCGGCAGCGGCAGAGGCGCGCAGGTTGCCGCACGCAATCCCCCCTGTTTTAACATTGACGGTTAGCTCAACTCGTTCGCTGCCTTGCTGTGGAGCCTATGGTCTAGTTCAGTGGTTCCCAAAGTCGGGGTCGCGACCCAAAGGTGGGCCGCGAGCAGCCACGGATGGGCTGCGAGATGATTTAAAAAAACAAACAAAAAAAAACAAAAAAAAATTATTTTTTTATTTTTTGTATTTAATTTTTTTTTGTCAGGCCACTGAACTTAGAAGCAGGCCAGGACAGTGTTTCTAGTTGTATTCTAAAATTCTATTCTATTGTATTCTAAAATGTGACTATTATGGTTTTATATTAACTTAATAAATAAACAAAAACGAAAAATCTACTTATTTCAACGAACATTTCAAACTAAATAACAGATTATGCACATAAAACGCTGAAAACAACCGAAGCAACAATAGTATTTTAATGAGGCTATTATTATTATCATTATTATTTTGCAACAAGTTAGCCCTCTCATAAATAGCACATATAAATGAATAACTAACTTGAACTAACTTAATAGGATTGAAGTGATATTTGGCTTAAAAAATCGGTCACCTGACAAAAAAAAAAAAAAAAAAAGCCTGACGATGTGCATTGGGCCGCGGCTCTCTGACGCCTTATTTTCTGGGCCCCGGCCTGAAAAGTTTGGGAACCCCTGGTCTAGTTGGTGACAAGTTCGAATCACTTCAATTTTTTTTTTTTTTTTTTCGTTTAATTAATTTATCGCCTCTCTATATAAACGTCTTTCTTTCGCCGGTTAAGTTTAGGCATTCTTTCGGAGTTGGTTAAGGTTAGGGTTAAGTTTAGGCATTCTTTCGGAGTTGGTTAAGGTTAGGGTTAAGTTTAGGCATTCTTTCGGAGTTGGTTAAGGTTAGAGTTTGTCGCAGAGCATGGCAATAGAATGCAGCCTATTTCCGCAGTGCCGCTCTCTCGCTCTGCCGCGGTCACATGGGCGTTGTGGCCAATCAGAGAAACGCTGAACGCAAGTTGGTTGCCTGAAGTGTTGACGCCGCCGGGGAGCCTCCCAGGCAAAACGTAAGCGACACGAGGAGAGATTTATATTTAATACCAATAGACCGAGCTTAAATCCCTCTCGAGTGGATCAAATCCTCCAGCGTGGGAATGGCGCTCTGCCAACACATCCGCTGGAGATGCAGGAGGAGGAAAATATAGCCAAGAGTGTCTGAGTTGAGTTATATGGATTAGATCAAAATGCATCTTTTAACTCTGGTTCAAAGGGGCACGCTTCTGCACAGGCATCACAACAGGAAAGTACGGTGGATGTTTGAATGTTTGCGCTACACTTGTATGACTATCTTGGAAGGACACAGGTGGATGAAACGGCGCTCCTCCAGACAAACTCTGACCACAGTCATTTACCTAGTATGGTTTTGTCAATAGTTCAATGTACAATTGTGTTTGTTTGTACAGTGTCTCCTCCCCCCCCCCCCTCAATGTACAGTGTTACTTGTTTATACAGTGTGCCCCCCGGCCCCCCCCCCCCCCCCCCCCCCCCAACCACCTCCAATGTAAATTACCCAGTATGGTTGTCAATATCCCAATGTACCCAACCCCCCCCACCCAACCTCCTCCAATGTACAGTTTCTACGTCAAATGTATATACTCCCTTTTCTTGACTCCTTCTGTATCACAAACAGTACTGTATTTGCAAATCTGGTATGTCATAAATGTATAGATGTAGCAGTACTGACTATCTGTATGTCATGTATGTCATATATGTCTATATGAATTGAAAATGGGGGACCCTGATGGAACAAGACAAACGTCTTTCTCAGGTCTGCATCCCCTTAACAATTGTATGTATTGAGCCGTACTGTATTGTACCCATTCTGCAATCTGTTAAATAAAGTTTTCATTCATTCATTCATTCACACAGGGTTATTAAAGTGGCCAATCAGATCGCGGAACCCGAACGCAGAACTGCAACTGCGTTGGTAAAAGACTACACGCAAACTGACCAGACACATGAATTAGCAGGGTTGTAGCGCCCTCTGGTGTCTATCCAGTGTTACTGTCCCCAGGCCGGTCACACCATGCAGTGATTTGTAACGTTGATTTGATTTGCAGCATGGGTTCAGTGATACTGTAGACCTGTGTTGTTATGTAGCCTTAGCTTCTAGTTTGGATTTCCATGTGTTACTTAAAGAAGGCTTAGTTACAGGACATGGACCAAGAAAAAACCATTTTGAATTCAGAGGTGTTCATTAAGTTCATTAGAGTTCATTAATGTCTCTAATTTTGGTTTCAGTCAGGGGTTTGATAAGATAAGATGTCCTTTATTGATCTTTATTGTATGTGTATGGTAGGGTCATAGAAGAAAGACATAAATATAGGCAATACAATTCAATCTGAATATAAAAATATGAGAAAAATAAACGGTGTAAACATACATTTAAATTTAAATTAAATTAAAAATTCTCTATTGCCTATATTTATTGTAAAAATTATATAACTGATATATTTATGTCTTTTTACTATTACCCTGCCCATACCTGTACCCACCCCCCCCCCCCCCTTCCCCCATGCTGCTTATCTTAGCTTATCTTATCTTATCTATCTTATCTTATCTTATCTTATATTATCTTATCTTGTCTTATCTTATCTTATCTTATCTTACCCCACAGGGCCAAGTTGTGAAAGTGTGGTAGGGGAGAAGAGGTACAACCTTTTAATGGAAAATAAATTACTTTCATCCTATCTGAATGAAAATGTACACATTGAATCTGCATACAATTTGTATTATGACCTTTATATATTTTGTAAGAATATATATATATATATATATTTTTTTTTTTACTTTTTTCTTTTTGTATTTTTATGTGTGTTAAAAGTATATTTGTACCCATATGAAGAAATAGAAGAATAGAATATCTTTATTTATCAAGCACATTTTTACATATACCTGAAGTTCGTCCTGTGCATTTAACCATCCCCACTAGTTAGGATCAGTGTCCATGTCCCTGTCCCAGTGCCCAGGGACCAACCGTGTCCCAGTGCCCAGGGACCAACCGTGTCCCAGTGCCCAGGGACCAACCGTGTCCCAGTGCCCAGGGACCAACCGTGTCCCAGTGCCCAGGGACCAACCGTGTCCCAGTGCCCAGGGACCAACCATGTCCCAGTGCCCAGGGACCAACCATGTCCCAGTGCCCAGGGACCAACCATGTCCCAGTGCCCAGGGACCAACTCAACCATGTCCCAGTGCCCAGGGACCAACCATGTCCCAGTGCCCAGGGACCAACTCAACCATGTCCCAGTGCCCAGGGACCAACCATGTCCCAGTGCCCAGGGACCAACTCAACCATGTCCCAGTGCCCAGGGACCAACCATGTCCCAGTGCCCAGGGACCAACCATGTCCCAGTGCCCAGGGACCAACCATGTCCCAGTGCCCAGGGACCAACCATGTCCCAGTGCCCAGGGACCAACTCAACCATGTCCCAGTGCCCAGGGACCAACCATGTCCCAGTGCCCAGGGACCAACCATGTCCCAGTGCCCAGGGACCAACCATGTCCCAGTGCCCAGGGACCAACCATGTCCCAGTGCCCAGGGACCAACCATGTCCCAGTGCCCAGGGACCAACCATGTCCCAGCGCCCAGGGACCAACCATGTCCCAGTGCCCAGGGACCAACCGTGTCCCAGTGCCCAGGGACCAACCATGTCCCAGTGCCCAGGGACCAACCATGTCCCAGTGCCCAGGGACCAACTCAACCATGTCCCAGTGCCCAGGGACCAACCATGTCCCAGCGCCCAGGGACCAACCATGTCCCAGCGCCCAGGGACCAACCATGTCCCAGCGCCCAGGGACCAACTCAGAAAGGGGACTTAGAGTATACTTGCAATATACTGTAGTTTTGGGACTTAAATGTGCTTTCGTGTACTAACTCAGTATGCTAGTCATTAATATGCTGTAAGTGAAATCTAAGTACATTAAAGGGGAACTATTTTACTATTTCTTTCACTATTTGGGCACTTTTACACAATTCCTGTGAGTCTATGGAACACCTCTGTAATATATATATTTTTTTTTATTCATTGTTTTGTATTTCTAATCAAGTCCTCAAAAACAGCATTTTTCTACCTCAAGATCTCGAGCTGTTTTGAGCCTGGGCTCCTAAACCACTGCGCCGGGCCGGCCCCGCCTGAACATTAACATGCAGCCTGGGCTCCTAAACCACTGCGCCGGGCCGGCCCCGCCTGAACATTAACATGCAGCGGTGACTATATGACATCACATATAGGCACATTTTCAAACGACTCAGTTCAGTGAGGGTGAATATTGTGAGAGGAGAATTGGAAGAATGCGCCAATATGAGAATTTTGAGACATAGATCATATTAATATAAGTTCACATAGCTAGGAAACAATGCTAAACACTCAAAAAGGCCATTTATAAGATAGTTCCCCTTTAAAAAAAGGTGTTTACCAAACTTAAGTTGTACTTAAGTAAAAAGTTTGCATTTTTGTAGCTCATTGTCTGCATTTTTTACCTCATTACCTGCATTTTTACTTCATTGTACTTAGGTTGTACCTTAGTTTGTATATTGTATATATATATTTTTTAATTTTTTTTTTTTTATCCCATGTCCAGGAACTGAGCCCTATAGTTCTCCTGATAGGCCATTTCAGCAGTGAAGTTGCTGAGTGAGTGAGTGAGTGAGTGAGTGAGTGAGTGAGTGAGTGAGTGAGTGAGTGAGTGAGTGAGTGAGTGAGTGAGTGAGTGAGTGAGAGTACATCTACATAGCTTAGCCGCTCTGCTGGGCTGCTACCTCGTCAAGCTGCAGGGAAGACAAAGATACATGTGTTAAACAGCTGCCAGAGACACACACGCGCACACACACACACACACACACACACACACACACACACACACACACACACACACACACACACACACACACACACACACACACACACACACACACACACACACACACACACACACACACACACACACACACACACACACACACACACACACACACACACAGGGGCGTGCACAGATAGGGCCGAAAGGGGTCTTAAAAAAATATATATATATATATATTATTTTAATATGCAGACGAAAATGTATACTGCTATCTGATTCTGAGGTTGCTAATTATTCTAGTAAGAACAGTGGTATGTTCTGAAGCCTGATTGAAATTCCTCCATGATACTGTTTTCTGTAAGAAAGCAGTTTATTTAGTTATGATGGAGTGTGGCGTAAGCTTGAGACCAAACTTCACTATTTCGTTCATCCTGTCATTAAAGGGAAGGGAGCAGGAAGAGCAGGATGGCTCTTCCTCATGCTTTGGGTTTGTGGACTAGTGCAGATCCATTGCAATGTTGTTGTAGTCCATCGTAGCAGTTCTGATACTGGAGTTTTCTGAAGGCTATTCTGGTTTGCTGGACTTGTTGGAGTTGGAGTGCAGGGCATGCTGTGGCAAAGTCATTATGGTCTGGCGTTGTGGGGGATGGTGTGACGGTTGTCCATGGTTGCGTGGCAGAATCCATGTTGGAGGTGGTTTTTCCCCAGATGTGTTTAGGGTAAATCCATTCTTTCTGAAGAGGCTTCTGTGGTCCCAGAACAGATTGCAGTTGTCAATAAAGTACATTTTGAGTGGGGGACAGGCGATTAGAAGCCATCTGTTTAGAGCCATCACTCTACTGAGACGCTTCATTCCTGGCCTAGTTGAAGGGATGGGGCTATTTTTTCAAGATCTTTGGAGCCTAGTCATTTTCGCCGTTCAGTGAAGTCCCTTTTTAGTGTTTCTGTCTGTTCCTTGGAGATATCCTTTCCTCCAGCATGAATCGCCGGTTTTGTGGGAAGACGGATACATTTTCTTATGTCACACATCATTTCATCATGGAAGCAGTATATTTTTCTATTTATCTTACCATCAATGTTGATATTTGTTATAGTAGAATCACCAACAATGAGTGTTATTGGCTCAGTGGTCAGCTGTTGATTATTGTCTCGCTGCGCACCTCATCACGTCGTTCCATTTGAGCAGCACAAGGCTGATCTGCGCGCCGGGTCCTCCCATGGAGGCGCAGGCTCACGTTCATCTCACTGTTTATATTCCCCAGTGTCCAGTCAATCTTGTTGGGGATCTGAAGATCTCAGATAACGTTGTCAGATTGTCATAATCCAACGTCCAAAAGATATTGTCAGGTGTACGAAATTAAAGCAATACTGTTCTGGTTGAGCAGATTTAAAACGAGTAGGTATAGCACCACTAATTTGTAAGAACTGGAGCCACGCGGAGCCTTGCATCGTGCACACGTCGCCATCTTGGGTCAGTTTCATTCAAAAATCGTCATCTCAAGTACGGCTTGTCTGTAGATGTCCACAGCAGTCTTTGCAGGGGGACATATCCGTGGTGAGGGAATATCCATGTTTTAATCCCAGGTTACATACGGGGCTAGGCGGCTAAACTAGTGATAGCTAAACTAAATGGTGATCCAAAGCGCTTTACATTTTACCCATTCACTCACACATTCAGACACCGATGGCAGAGGCAACCATGCAAGGTGCCAATCTGCTCATCGGGAGCAGTTAGGGGTTAAGTGTCTTGCTCAAGGACACTTCGACACGCTGCCCGGGAGGAGCGGGAATGGAACCGGGAACCTCCGGATTACCAGACGACTGCTCTACCTCCCGAGCCACTGTCGCCCTAAACTAGGCTAATGATGGGTGACGCTCCGACTAATGAATGAATTTTTTTTAAATAGAGTTAAAAGTTCCAAGGAGGTGCCAAAGGAACTATAGACTAGCATAGCAGGTCTTAAACGTTAACGGACATTAAAGCAGCTGTTGAGCAGCATTTGTGTAGCATTTATGTAAAAGAAATAGCAGGAGCAGCGATGAAAAGCGTGTTGCAGTGTCAGAAGCAGGACGCAGTCCCATAGACTCACTCTTTTATAGATGGCAAAAATTGTGCCGATGGAGGCCAAGCAGTCGATGTTACTGGAGCCGTCCAGAGGATCAAAACACACCACGTACTTGCCCTGGAGAGGAAATGAGACAAGACAGACATGTAAGGCAATGATACAAATGGAAACTCTTTGGACAACTTTGATTGACAAATGACAACCACAGAAGCCTATTGCATTGAGGGTATGGAGGACTAACAACCACAGAAGCCTATTGCATTGAGGGTATGGAGGACTAACAACCACAGAAGCCTATTGCATTGAAGGAATGGTTTACAAATCTGAAGGCACAGTTTACAAATCAGCGGGTGTGGATTACAAAGCCCTGTAGAAGGGGGGGTGGGGGTGTACAGCTGACTCTCTGGCTGACGTGCCCCTCCGGACCAAATAAGCACTTGCCGACATTCACTCTCTCTTTTTAAGTTATAACACAAAACTAGTGGTGTCATATAAAACTATATAATGAGAGGAATCCGTAGGTGCCGGTACTTGTTGGGAAGGGAGGCTAAATAATGCTCCAATCTTAGACAGGGAACATTTCTCAAAGGGGTCTCTTGACCTCTCACCTAGAGAAATGCCATTGCTGTTGAACAGAGGTGGAAACATACTCCATGAGACTTGAAAGGTGTTTAAAAGTTGTGTATGTGCCTTTTATCTTTGCTAACATTACTGTATTACTCTATAACATTCAAATGCACACATCAATTCTTCCTGCTTACCTCTACTTCTAAAAGTGAACTATCATCGTTGGCTCTACTTAGCCTACTTAACCATTGAATAATTGAATAATGGTTAAGTAGGCTAAGTAGAGCCAACGATGATAGTTTACTTTCCATGGGTATAGGGTTAGTGTCTCTATGGTCTAAGGCAGGGGTCTGCAACCTTTACTATCAAAAGAGCCATTTTGCCCCCTCCTGCATGAAATAAAATCTGCAAAACCTATTTACCCTTAAAATGAAGATAACACAGTGTATAACGTTTTATATATACTTATACTATATATAGAGAGGGATTGGAATTTATTCAAAAGCTATAATATAGTATTTCTATAGTGTATGTATAGTATTATATAATATTTTCCGTACGGTGTCAAGAAGAGACGGGCAGAGATTACCACTGGCACCAAATCCATTCCAAATAAGAGACAACGGACCCTGCACTTTGTTGGTGGTGTGAAAATATGCCTACAAACATTAAATATCTTTGGAACCGTTTGTATTAAATTATATCTGAATCGGGAGATTATCTTCTCTGTCAAATATTGAAAGTGTATCTCATCATCATCAGGTGGCTTCTTCGTTCCGAAGGTTGCCTATTACTCTCCAACCCATTCTGTCCCCACTTCTTCTCTCCAACTCCGTGACTCATCCTCTCACTCCGCTCCAATCACAGACGTCGTCTACCCAGCCTCTTCTTGGTCTTCCACTTCCTCTCTTTCCATCTACCTTCCCCATCACAACCTTCTTGAACATCTCCCCGCTGGATCCTCTCAGCACATGCCGGCAAAACTCCATCTTTCTCTTTTTCAACCTCTCCAGCAGCTGTCCTCCTTGCATACCCGCTCTTCTCAGTACCTCTTCATTCTTGATCTTCCATGTTATCTTCAGCATCTTCCTCAGTGTCCACATTTCAAAAGAGTCTATGATCCCCTTTGCCTCTTCATTCAGCATCCATGCCTCTGCTCCGTATGAAAAGACTGACATAACGTACGTTTCCAAAATCTCTTCGTTTCGTCTCAATTCTTTATGATTCCAGAACGCGCTCTTTGCAATTCCGGTTCTTCTCTTAATGTCCATGTTAGCTCTTCCACCTTCACTGATCCAGCTTCCAAGGTACATGTACTCTTTCACTTGTTCAAGTTTTTCTCCATCCACCTGTATTTTTACAAATAGTTCCTGGTGTTTTTTCAATGATCATTACTTTTGTTTTCTTTGTGTTTAGCGACATTCCATAGTTTTTACATTCGGCATTCAGCTTATTCATCATGTCCTGTAGATCTTCTTGATAGTTACAGACTATAGCGTCATCAGCATATCTTATGTTGGTGATGTTCTCTTCGCCATATTTTACTCCTTTCCCTCCTCTCAGACCTTTAAAAAAAATTTTGTATCCACTTTTTCTCCTTATTTTCTATTTTTCTCTCATCCCAATTTCGCTTCGCCAATTCTCCCTTCAATTCTCCCCTCCCCTGTCTCAAACGTTGCTAGACTATGCCTCCCACTGGTCGGCTGCAGTGAGGCCCAAGCCTTGCATCACGTGTCCCCTCCGGTACACGAGGAGGCAGCTGTCGCATCTTTTCACCTGAACAGCGCGATCTCTCAGTGGCGAGGAGTAGCGCGTGGGAGGCTCATGCTGCCCCCGATACTTCCTGATTCTACTGTATAGGCGCACCAACCGACCTGTAGGAGTCGCTGTCCACAACGTCCAATCCCCACCCACCGGCTTTCCCACCCTCTAATACTGCCAATTGTATTAGTATGAACGACCAGCCAAGCCGGTAGCAACGCAGAGAGCTGGGCTCGATATCAGCATCTCCTGCGTTAGTGGCGAGCGCCTTGCCCACTGCGCCACTTAGCCGCCCCTCTCAGACCTTTTTTCATCAGTGATTCACTGTACATATTAAAGAGTACAGGGGACAAGATGCATCCTTGTCTTACACCCTATCGATGAGGGTGTAAGACGATGAGCCGATGCAGCTGGGAGCTCTGAGCCTCTCTGACGCGGAGAGACAGAGGCGGGTCAACGAGAAGCGCTGCTTTCGCTGCGACCGCACAGGGCATCGTTTCGCTACCTGTCGGGGCTTCTCGGGAAACGGAGGGGCCCGCTAGACCTGGGGAAGGTATTAGCAGGTGGGCACTTCTCTCCGGTCATGGATGACACACGCACATTTTTTTATGTCACTGTTGGGTGGGGGGATTCTTTTAAAACGACCAGGGCTTTGGTGGATTCAGGGGCTGCGGGCAACTTAATTCATGTGGGGGTGGCTCTAGAGTGGGGGGTTCCTTTAGAGACTCTAGAAGTACCCATTCCAGTCCGATCATTAGACGGTCAACCACTTGGCAGTGGAGTTATTACTCAGCGCACCGGGCAGCTGTGGGTTCAGGTGGCGGGTAACAATTGGGAGTATTTGCAATTTTTTGTTGTCATGTCTCCTCACTCTGACATTGTTTTAGGTCACCCTTGGCTTGTTATGCATAACCCTCATATTAATTGGGCTACGGGTGAACTCTCCATGGGAAGCGGCGTCAGGGCTGACGCTGGCGAGAGTTCATCTGCCCCTCTCCCCCCCCCTCTTTTGTCTCTCTCCAGGATGATGGTGAACGTTGCAGATTCTGTATTATCTCCCAACCCTGATTTAGCAGGTGTGCCTGTGGTCTATTTTGACCTGGCGGACGTTTTTAGTAAGACGCGTGCTAACGCACTACCGCCTCATAGACCTTACGACTGCCCCATTGATCTTCTACCTGGTGCTTCTCCACCCCGTGGGCGGATGTTCTCTCTCTCTCGCCCTGAGACACTGTCCATGAACACTTACATGCAAGAGGCACTGTCCGCGGGGCATATCCGACCGTCCACATCCCCTGCAGGCGCTGGCTTCTTTTTCGTGGCAAAAAAGGATGGGCGTCAGCGGCTGTGCATTGATTATAGGGGGTTGAATGACGTTTCCATCAAGAATCGTTACCCTTTGCCCCTCATGGATACCGCCTTTGAGTGCTTACAGGGGGCACAGGTCTTTTCTAAACTTGACTTACGTAATGCATACAACTTGGTCAGGATTAGAGAAGGAGACGAGTGGAAGACTGCATTTAATACTCCTAATGGGCATTATGAGTATTTGGTCATGCCTTTTGGTTTAGCTAATGCTCCGGCAGTTTTCCAAGCCCTGGTCAACGACGTGCTGCAGGATTTAATTGGGGTGTCAGTATTTGTGTACTTAGATGACATCCTAATTTTTTCTCACGATATGGTGCAACACCAACTGCACGTTCGTGAGGTGCTTCAACGTCTCCTTAAGCATCAACTATTTGTTAAGGCAGAGAAGTGTGTGTTTCACACTGACACCGTGTCCTTCCTGGGCTTTGTGTTGACGAAGGGTGATCTTTGCATGGATCCAGCCAAGGTGAGTGCAGTCTTGGATTGGCCACGTTTTTTGGGCTTTGCAAGTTTTTACAGGCGTTTTATTCGCAATTTTTGCGCCTTAGTCAATCCCTTAACAGTTCTCACTAAGTCCTCTCTCCCTGGCTTTGAATGGTCGCCTAGGGCAGAGTCGGCCTTCTGCGACCTCAAACGTCGATTTACCTCCGCCCCTGTACTAATCCGTCACAATGCAGAGGCTCCGTTCATTTTGGAGGTGGATGCCTCTGACACCGCGGTGGGAGGGGTGATCTCTCAGAGGTGTTTAAAGGATGGTAAGGTGCATCCTTGCGCCTTCTTTTCACGCCGGCTGTCTCGGGCCGAGCGTAACTACGACGTGGGTAATCGGGAGTTGTTGGCAATCAAATTGGCACAGCGGTGGGAGGGGTGATCTCTCAGAGGTGTTTAAAGGACGGTAAGGTGCATCCTTGCGCCTTCTTTTCACGCCGGCTGTCTCCGGCCGAGCGTAACTACGACATGGGTAATCGGGAGTTGTTGGCAATCAAATTGGCACTGGAGGAATGGAGACATTGGTTAGAGGGCGCGGCACATCCTTTCATTGTTTGGACTGATCATAAGAACTTGGCTTACATCCAAGGGGCTAAACGCCTTAACGCTCGCCAGGCCAGGTGGGCGTTATTCTTCACTCGATTTCGATTTTCCATCTCCTATCGACCCGGTTCCAAGAAC
The DNA here is from genome assembly GCF_963971535.1 of Notolepis coatsorum. Taxonomy (NCBI): domain Eukaryota; kingdom Metazoa; phylum Chordata; class Actinopteri; order Aulopiformes; family Paralepididae; genus Notolepis; species Notolepis coatsorum. The sequence goes on from NC_140166.1 coordinate 5,962,926, forward strand.
GTCAAACCTGACGCCCTGTCACATCAGTTTGATCTTCCGGGTCGAGAGGAGAAGCCCCACCCTATTGTTCCACAGGCCTTGATTTTGGCACCCGTGTCATGGGGCATAGATAGTGTGGTAAGATCGGCTCAGGCACGGGAGCCTGATCCCGGTGGGGGTCCTCGGGGCCGGATGTATGTACCCAAGGCGGCACACTCGCGCCTGCTGCAGTGGGCACATACATCCTCTCTCACCGGCCACCCTGGGGCCACCAGAACCCTGGAGTTTATCCGTAGGAGGTTTTGGTGGCCGACAGAGGGGGGGATACACGCTCCTTTGTGGCGGCCTGTCCGGTGTGCGCGCGCAGTAAGACCTCTCGCCGTGCACCGGCGGGTCTCCTCCGACCGCTTCCTATCCCAAGCGTCCCTGGTCGCACATATCCCTGGATTTTATTTCCGGCCTTCCCCTATCGGATGGGTTCACTGCCATCCTGGTGGTGGTGGACCGGTTCTCCAAGGTGGCCCACTGCATTCCCCTTCCTAAGCTCCCCTCGGCTCGGGAGACGGCTGACCTGGTGGTGCAGCACGTCTTTCGGGTCCATGGGCTTCCAGTGGATATTGTGTCTGACCGGGGTCCTCAGTTCGCCTCCAGGTTCTGGAAGGCGCTTGCCGCCGGCCTCTGCGCCTCCGTCAGCCTGTCGTCTGGGTTCCATCCACAGACGAACGGGCAGACTGAGCGCGTCAACCAGGATCTGGAGGGCGTTCTGAGGTGCTACGTTGCTGGGTGTCCGGCGACGTGGAGTAGGAGGTTGGCCTGGGCTGAGTATGCGCATAATACCCTCCTCTCATCCTCTACTGGTATGTCTCCCCTTCAGTGTCAATATGGTTTTCAACCTCCTCTGTTCCCCGAACAGGAGCAGGAGGCTGAGGTGCCGTCGGCCCAGGCACATGTGGCTCGTTGTCGCAGGACATGGAACAGGGTGCGGACGGCGCTGCAGAAGGCCTCGGTTAAGGCTCAGCGGCAGGCTAACCGCAAGCATCGTCCGGCTCCGGTTTTCCATCCTGGACAGCGGGTTTGGCTTTCCACCCGTGATCTCCCTCTCCGGGTGGAGTCCAGGAAGCTGGCTCCTCGCTTCATAGGCCCCTTTAAAGTGGTGCGTCTGGTGAATCCTATGGCTTACAGGCTACGCCTTCCGGCCTCTATGAGGGTCCATCCGACGTTTCATGTGTCCCTGTTGAAGCCATTCCTCTCATCGCCCTTGTCCCCGCCACTTCCGGCGGTTCCTCCGCCCCGCATTATTGATGGTCAGCCTGTCTATATGGTGCGGAGGATCCTGAGTTGTAGGCGGAGGGGTAGGGGGTTTCAGTTCTTGGTGGATTGGGAGGGGTACGGGGTAGAAGAGCGTTCTTGGGTGCCTCAACGGGATATTTTAGATCCCAGCCTGATCGATGATTTCCGGCGGCTGCATCCCGAGGCCCCTAGGTGAACGTCAGGTGCCGTTCATCGGGGGGAGATACTGTAACGTTCTGGGTCCTATCCTCCTTAGGATAGTACCCTACTGTCTGTCTGGTTTACTTCCTGTTGTTTGGGTTACACTTTGTATGTCACTGCTGATTTGCTGTCTCGCACTAATTGTCTGTCACATCTGGGTGCTGTCTCTGGCTGTCATTCTGGCTGTCACTAATTGACACGTTGGAATGTTTGGTATGTGCCCTTATAATGTCTGCTCTGTCTCTTGTTCTTTGCTAGAGCTTCACTTGATACTACGAGCAGGACCGCTTGGACAAGTGCTGACCCAACTCTCTCTGTCTATGTTAATTACTCTTGTTCTCTTAAATAAAGAGTTAACCTGTTTTGAAGAGTAAACAATTCTCCGTCTTCTTCCTCGACAACTGGAACTCCCACTTACCTGCCATTCGTAACACTTCTCCATGGGAAGTCTCTTGATTTTCTCATTTCCAATTCTGACAGTAGCCTTCTGCCTCCAGTATAAGTTGGCAATTATTCTTCGGTCAGAAACTGGTATTTCAAATTGGTCCATTGATCTCACCATCGCATAAAGGCAGTGCATATATTATTGAAATTAGTTTTCTCTAATGAATGCATCTATTTCTATATTTAATATAGTTTCGTATACTCCAGTGCGCTGTCAGACAGATTTGGCTGGCGTGCGTAACGGAGAGAGGACCGCTTGTGGAGAGCGCTAGGTCGCAAGGTTGCCCTGACGACAGACAGCTGGACTGCCTTGATGACCGAAAGCTATGTTACGGTCACTTGCGGGGGGGTTCCCCAGTATGGCAGAGCTGGCAAAGTCTGCAACATTGTTACCATTCAAGAGTGTTTTTGGACTGATTGTGACCAGGCTGCATGCGCTCCCGTCTGACACCCCGGGACCATGTGAGTCAGCTGAGACAGGCCATTTATGTTCTATGTAGGCTATCTTGTTCCAAAATTATAATAATAATAATAATAATAATAATAATAATAATAATAATAATAATAATAATAATAATAATAATAATAATAATAATAATAATAATAATAATAATAATAATAATAATAATAATAATAATAATAATAATAATAATAATAGCCTCATTGAAAATACTGTACTCTTGTTGCTCTTGTTGTTTTCAACGTTTTATGTGCATATCTATTATTTAGTTATTTAGTTGGGCATTTTCGTTGACATAAGTCGATTTTTCGTTTTTGTTTATTTATTAAGTTAATATAAAACCGTGTTTAGAAAATGTTTGAGTTTGTTAAATACATGCTTTTTATTTCTTTGAGTGGTGACGTTTATTTTTTCCCCCTGCTCATTTCTCCCCACGGTCATAGACAACTACCTGTCTCTCTTCTCTCCTTCCTCTCTAAATCACTTGAACATGCTGTATCCAACCAACTTACTGATTATCTCTTACAGAATGACCTCCTAGATCCTAATCAGTCAGGCTTCAGGACTGGTCACTCCACAGAGACGGCCCTCATAGCGGTCACAAAGGCTCTTCACTTAGCAAAAGCGAAAGGCCTCTCCTCTGTCCTGATTCTCCTAGACCTGTCTGCAGCCTTCGACACAGTCAACCATCAGATCCTCCTTGCGTCCCTCGCAGGAATGGGAGTGGCTGGCTCTGCACTGACATGGCTGACATCATACCTCAGCGACCGCTCCTACCAAGTGTCATGGAGAGGGTCCCTGTCGGCCCCCTGCAGACAGGTGTCCCTCAGGGCTCCGTTCTTAGACCCCTCCTCTTCTCCCTCTACACCAAATCTCTGGGTAACATTATCACATCTCATGTGTTCTTGTATCATTGCTATGCCGATGATACTCAACTCTTCCTCTCCTTTCCTCCCTCGGATATCCACGTCTCTGAGCGGATCTCGGCCTGTCTGTCCGACATCTCCGCCTCACCCCTGCCCACTTTGACAACCTAGGATGGCTTAGAGTAGACGACAGAGTACAGCAACTTGCAATGGGCCTGGTCTACAAGATACACTATACGACTAAGGTACCCATGTACATGTCAAAATACTTCCCAAAGGTCAGTGAATACCACGACCACAACACCAGAGGAAGCTCAACAAATCATGTTAAACCCAGATTCGGCTCAAACAAGGGACTAAACACGTTTCGCAATTATGCCACATCAATGTGGAACACCCTACCCAAAGCTGTAAAGGAATGTGAATCCCTACCCACATTCAAAACCGCTCTTAAAGAGCACCTACGGGAGGCTGCAATTCGAAACTGGCCACCGTAAATGCCCAAAACCCCCACCACCTCCTAATAGACAGTCTCCTCCCCACCGCATGTATATATTCCCTCCCCGCTGTATGTATATTTCTCTCCCACCCACCCACCCCCTCCTAATATACAGTCCCCTCCCCATCATATGTATATACTCTGTCAGGATCTAGGGGTAACAGTACTGTATATTTGAATACCGTTTATGTCACAAATGTATCAGTACTAAATACCTATATGTCCCTATGCCATAAATGTCATGTATGTTGTGTATGTCATAAATGTCTATATGAATTGAAAATGGGGGACCCTGATGGAAACAAAACAAACGTCTTTCTCAGGTCTGCATCCCCTTAACAATTGTGTGTATTGAGCCGTACTGTATTGTACCCATTCTGCAATCTGTTAAATAAAGTTTTCATTAATTCATTCATGACGTCCAACCACCTTAAACTGAACCAAAAACAGAATTGCTTCACCTGCACCCTCCCCCCTGACCGACCTTTCCATCAAAGTGGAGAATGTAGCTGTGGCCGCATCCCCGACCACCAAGGACCTTGGCGTTGTCCTTGACAACCAGAACCTGCAGATTCCTCCTGAACAACGTCAGAAGGATCCGCCCCTTCTTGACAAAAGAAGCCACCTAACTCCTCGTCCAATCAACAGTCATCTCCCGCCTCGACTACTGCAATGCACTGCTTGCTGGCCTTCCGACCACTGCCACCAAGCTTCTTCAACTCATTCAGAATGCAGCCGCCTGCCTGATCTCAAACCTACCGAAGTCAGCCCATGTCACCCCACTTCTTAGGGACCTGCACTGGCTCCCCATTGCCGCACAAATCCACTTCAAGGCCCTCGACCTGGCATATCGTGCGGCAAAGGGAACGGCTCCTGCCTACCTCCGGTCAATGGTCTCTAACTAACTACACACCCTCAAGACCTCTACGCTCTGCATCTTCTGGCCGCCTCAGACCCACCCCTATTCGAGCTCCGGGAGGGTCATCAAAGAGAAGCCGCCTATTCTCGGTCCTTGCCCCTCAATGGTGGAACAAACTTCCCACCACAGTTAGGACAGCCGAAACCCGATCAATCTTTCGTCGTCGACTGAAGACACACTTCTTTCTAATGAACCTTACTGTCATATACTAACCTACATAGTAGCACTCAACACTTTGATGAAAATTGTTACTCAGCTGATAGAGTTGTACCCTTCCTGCTGACTTGTCATACAAAACTTGTAAGTCGCTTTGGATAAAAATGTCAGCTAAATGACAAAATGTAAATGTAAATATAAATATCAAGCAGGTACAGGTAAGCCCGCATTGTTAGTAGTGAAAGCAAATTAATCTGTCCACACTGAATTAAATCCTCTATTTTTCTTTTTGGGGATTTATCCATGGTTAGTTTATTGGGGGGTCAGAAACTGCGCGGGGTGTGACGTATATTTTAGTTGATGAAATATGAAACACTTTTTTATTTCAGTTCACAGTATCACCTCGATCTCCAAAATAAAAAAAATACAAATAAATTCAAATTGTCGTTATTTATTTCCATATTATTTGTATTTATTATTATTTTTCAAACTTAGAGGGAGCCACTGCAGAGTGGCGGAAGAGCTTCTTGCGGCTCCAGAGCCGCAGAGCAAGTTTCCGACCCCTGGTCTAAGGTTACCCTCTTCTCCATGGGGTTAGTGTGTATCTATGGTATCTAAGGTTACCCTCTTCTCCATGGGGTTAGTGTGTCTCTATGGTCTCTAAGGCTACCCTCTTCTCTATGGGGTTACTGTTAGTGTGTGTCTATGGTCTCTAAGGTTACACTCTTCTCCATGGGGTTAATGTCTCTATGGTCTCTAAGGCTACCCTCTTCTCTATGGGGTTACTGTTAGTGTGTGTCTATGGTCTCTAAGGTTACACTCTTCTCCATGGGGTTAGTGTGTCTCTATGGTCTCTAAGGCTACCCTCTTCTCTATGGGGTTACTGTTAGTGTGTGTCTATGGTCTCTAAGGTTACACTCTTCTCCATGGGGTTAATGTCTCTATGGTCTCTAAGGCTACCCTCTTCTCTATGGGGTTACTGTTAGTGTGTGTCTATGGTCTCTAAGGTTACACTCTTCTCCATGGGGTTAATGTCTCTATGGTCTCTAAGGCTACCCTCTTCTCTATGGGGTTACTGTTAGTGTGTGTCTATGGTCTCTAAGGTTACACTCTTCTCCATGGGGTTAATGTCTCTATGGTCTCTAAGGCTACCCTCTTCTCTATGGGGTTACTGTTAGTGTGTGTCTATGGTCTCTAAGGTTACACTCTTCTCCATGGGGTTAATGTCTCTATGGTCTCTAAGGCTACCCTCTTCTCTATGGGGTTACTGTTAGTGTGTGTCTATGGTCTCTAAGGTTACACTCTTCTCCATGGGGTTAATGTCTCTATGGTCTCTAAGGCTACCCTCTTCTCTATGGGGTTACTGTTCGTGTGTGTCTATGGTCTCTAAGGTTACACTCTTCTCCATGGGGTTAATGTCTCTATGGTCTCTAAGGTTACCCTCTTCTCTATGTTGTTAGGGTTAGTGTGTCTCTATGGTCTCTAGGTTACCCTCTTCTCTATGTTGTTAGGGTTAGTGTGTCTCTATGGTCTAAGGTTACCCTCCTCTCTAAGGAGTTAGAGTTAGTGTGTCTCTATGGTCTCTAGGTTACCCTCCTCTCTATGGGGTTAGAGTTAGTGTGTCTCTATGGTCTCTAGGTTACCCTCCTCTCTAAGGAGTTAGAGTTAGTGTGTCTCTATGGTCTCTAAGGTTACCCTCTTCTCTATGGGGTTAGAGTTAGTGGGTCTCTCTAGGTTACCCTCCTCTCTAAGGAGTTAGAGTTAGTGTGTCTCTATGGTCTCTAAGGTTACCCTCTTCTCTATGGGGTTAGAGTTAGTGGGTCTCTCTAGGTTACCCTCCTCTCTAAGGAGTTAGAGTTAGTGTGTCTCTATGGTCTCTAAGGTTACCCTCTTCTCTATGGGGTTAGAGTTAGTGTGTCTCTATGGTCTCTAAGGTTACCCTCTTCTCTATGGGGTTAGAGTTAGTGTGTCTCTATGGTCTCTAAGGCTACCCTCTTCTCTAAGGGGTTAGAGTTAGTGTGTCTCTATGGTCTCTAAGGTTACCCTCTTCTCTATGGGGTTAGAGTTAGTGTGTCTCTATGGTCTCTAAGGCTACCCTCTTCTCTAAGGGGTTAGAGTTAGTGTTGTCTCTATGGTCTCTAAGGTTACCCTCTTCTCTATGGGGTTAGAGTTAGTGTGTCTCTATGGTCTAAGGTTACCCTCTTCTCCATGGGGGTCACAATGAGGTCTTCGTTCTCCTCAGACACCATGCAGCAGGTGCCATAGGAGGCCCTCATCATGTTGATGCACATGTCGTTGGACAGGACGTCCAGCTTCTTCTGGTCATCCCCTGTCACGTTCACCGAGCCCGCCATTCCTTGCCTGCGAGAGGGAGCCAATCAGAAGCCATCAGCTAAAGGCATGCCTTTCTGCTCAATGTTAAAGGAACAGGCCAACATTTTGGGAAATTAGCTTACCGTCTTCTCCAGAGAGAGACAAGAAGATAGATACCAGTTTCCTCACTGTGCGTTCAGTAGAAAGCTATCTGGCTGCACGTTAGCCTAGCTTAGCACAATGAATGGAAGCGGACAGTGCCGGTTAGCCTAGGCATTGTCCAACTAACACCTCTCCCGAAGGCTAACCGGCACTGTCCGCTTCCATTCATTGTGCTAAGCTAGGCTATCATAGCCACGTTAATAACGTTTGTAATAAACCAAACCATTTGTAAATCCGTAAAAAGCAAGTTTTATTTTTTTAATTTTTTTTTACATGTAACAGACACAACACAATACAATAACAATAATGATAATGATAACAAATAAAATAAGACATAACGAATTAAATTAAATCAAATAAATTATAATAAATTACATTAAAAACAATGACATTGGGATCACAAGACAGGGAGAATATAGAAAATAAAATTATAATAATAAAATGATATTGCTAAAAGACATTTCTTCCCCCAATCCCACCCCCCACCCCAGGACCTCTCAGGACCGAACACCCCAATCTCACTTTGCTGCTAGATCATGAACTTTACTCTCCCACAGCTGTTGATGCCCACAGACTAATGCTACTCTATTGATAATAATAACAATGATAGGAGGTGAGACACATGTTACTCTATTGATAATAATAACAATGATAGGAGGTGAGACACATGTTACTCTATTGATAATAATAACACAATGACAGCCAGGTGAGACATATGTTACTCTATTGATAATAATAACACAATAACAGGTGAGACACAATGTTACTCTATCAATTATAATAACACAATGACAGGTGAGACACAATGTTACTCTATCAATCATAATAACACAATGACAGATGAGACATATGTTACTCTATTGATAATAATAACACAATGACAGGTGAGACACAATGTTACTCTATTGATAATAATAACACAATGCCATGTGAGACATGTGTTACTCTATTGATAATAATAACACAATGACAGGTGAGACATATGTTACTCTATTGATAATAATAACACAATGCCATGTGAGACATATGTTACTCTATTGATAATAATAACACAATGACAGGTGAGACATATGTTACTCTATTGATAATTTGTATTTTTTGTATTTGTATTTATTTATTAACATAGAGTTAAACAAAAGTCAAAGAAAATACATAATAACCATTGTGAAGGAGAAGTTAGAAGCCTAGAGGCTTATTGAGAACTTCCCCTGTTTTGTCAAATCAAAACATACAAAGATATACATATTATTTAAAAATGATCACACAATGACACGTGAAACAGATGTTACTCTATTTATAATAATAACACAATGACAGGTGAGACATATGTTACTCTATTGATAATAATAACGACAGGTGAAACATAAGTTACTCTATTGATAATACTAACACAATGACAGGTGAGACATATCACATATGTTACTCTATTGATAATAATAACAACACAATGACAGGTGAGACATACTGTATGTTACTCTATCAATAATAATAATAATAATAATAATAATAAATAATAAATAATAATAATAATAATAATAATAATAATAATAATAATAATAATAATAATAATAATAATAATAATAATAATAATAATAATAATAATAATAATAATAATAATAATAATAATAATAATAATAATAATAATAATAATAATAATAAATAATAATAATAATAATAATAATAATAATAATAATAATAATAATAATAATAATAATAATAATAATAATAATAATAATAATAATAATAATAATAATAATAATAATAATAATAATAATAATAATAATAATAACAATATCAATAATAATAATAATAATAATAATAATAATAATAATAATAATAATAATAATAATAATAATAATAATAATAATAATAATAATAATAATAATAATAATAATAATAATAATAATAATAATAATAATAATAATAATAATAATAATAATAATAATAATAATAATAATAAATAATAAATAATAATAATAATAATAATAATAATAATAATAATAATAATAATAATAATAATAATAATAATAATAATAATAATAATAATAATAACACAATGACAGGTGAGACATATGTTACTCTATCAATAAGAACAATAATAATAATAATGATAACACAATGACAGATGAGACATGTTACTCTATCAATAGTAATAACACAGCCTCTTTGTACAGCCTCCCCTGGTATCATAGATTTTATCCTAAGTCAACCTCATGTACAAATATATATGACTAACCTAACTCTACTCTGTACAATGTGCAATAGTCCATACAGAGTCTATAGTACTAAATGTATTAATAGTGATACGTATAGTCTACTGTCTATTGTTTGATGTACATAGTACAAAATGTATGGAGAGTGATACGTATAGTCTACTGTCTATTGTTTGATGTACATAGTACAAAATGTATGGAGAGTGATACGTATAGTCTACTGTCTATTGTTTGATGTACATAGTACTAAATGTATGGAGAGTGATACGTACTGTATAGTCTACTATCTATTTGTGTTGTTTGTGTTGTGGGGTCAGGCCATGTTGACATTGTACCATGTGTATCTGTCGTGTTGAGTAATACCATACAGTTATAAAATACGATTCCATTTTTATGTAGCTGTCACAACCCTTCTCATGTTGCTCTGTACACAAGGCCACTAGCATGGACAGCTGAGGAACCTAGCATGTCCCTTTGTTAGTGTCTCTCTCTCTCTCTCTCTCTCTCTCTCTCTCTCTCTCTCTCTCTCTCTCTCTCTCTCTCTCTCTCTCTCTCTCTCTCTCTCTCTCTCTCTCTCTCTCTCTCTCTCTCTCTCTCTCTCTCTCTCTCTCTCTCTCTGACTGTTGAGCTGCTGTCCTAATATTATACGAGACACATTCCTCACATGGGTCTGTGTGTCCATCATGGATGGCGCATAACTGAGTTCCTCTACACTAAATATAAATACATTCTGAAAACAGGAGGAATTATTATTGTGGGAACCTCTGAAATGTTAAGTTGAATCTGAATGTCGTGATGTGATGTGATATACTGTTATCTGCTTGAAAGTAATACAAGGTCCCACTCTTAAGACATCGCTTGCAGGAGACATGTACGACTCCCAAGCCAAAGGTTCCTGCTCCATCTTAACTATAGTTAAAGGAACGCGCCAACATTATGGGACATGCGCTTCCTATCTTCTCCAGAGTCAGGGCAGTTGTCAGGCCAGTACTAGAGTCTTCCTATCTTCTCCAGAGTCAGGGCAGTTGTCAGGCCAGTACTAGAGTCTGGACTGATTTTCAGGACTCGATTTGACCTTGAGCACTGATGACTCGGACTTGGACTCAACCATTGGCTGCATTTGGACTCGGAAGGTGCAGACGAGGACTCTGACTTTTTTATTGATAAATACAAAAAAAATATAAAATCTTTTGTAATCATCAAAGCATCAAAAGGAAAAAAAGGCATTTTTCCTAGTTCAGAGCAAACTCAAGGAGCCCTAAAAACCAATCAGTCATTGAACGTGTGGAATAGGTTCCAATATTCCATTCCAACAGTGTTGTGATGTAAGGGGTAAGCTTACCAATAAGGGCTTTAGGCCAGAGAAGGCCATCCAACCTTTTCATAAAGGACACAGTGGTGGGTATCATATCTGTCACCACCAGTAATAAATCTGAGGGCAGAATGATAGAGTTTAAGCCAATTTTATGCTAGTGGTCTGTATCTGTTTCCATGAATTTGTGCTAAGCTAGGCTAGCTTGCAGACAGATAGCTCTCTACTGAACACACAGAGAGGAAATGAGTATCTATCTTCTTGTCTGACTCTGGAGAAGACGTGAGCACATTTCATATAGTGTTGGCGTGTTCCTTAGTATTGTTGGATGCACCGCGCACTGATCCCACTGAACCGTACAGGCTTATGGCCTGGTAAAACATGGTGAGACCTGGCGAGACATGATGAGACATGGTGAGACATGGTGAGACAAGGTGAGGCATGATGAGACATGGTAGACTATGGTGAGACATAGTGAGACCTGGTGAGACATAGTGAGACTATGGTGAGACATGGTGAGACATAGTGAGACATAGTGAGACATGGTAGACTATGGTGAGACATAGTGAGACATGGTGAGACTATGGTGAGACATAGTGAGACATGGTGAGACATGGTAGACTATGGTGAGACATAGTGAGACATGGTGAGACTATGGTGAGACATGGTAGACTATGGTGAGACATAGTGAGACATAGTGAGACATGGTGAGACTATGGTGAGACATAGTGAGACATAGTGAGACATGGTGAGACATGGTGAGACTATGGTGAGACATAGTGAGACATAGTGAGACATGGTGAGACATGGTAGACTATGGTGAGACATAGTGTGACATAGTGTGACATAGTGAGACATAGTGAGACATGGTGAGACATGGTGAGACATGGTAGACTATGGTGAGACATAGTGTGACATAGTGAGACATAGTGAGACATGGTGAGACATGGTAGACTATGGTGAGACTATGGTGAAACATGGTGAGACTATGGACTATGGTTTCCTTGCATGCTGGGGAAATACCTACCTTGTATTAGCCTGGTATTGACCAGATACCTTGTATTAGCCTGGTATTGACCAGATACCTTGTATTAGCCTGGTATTGACCAGATACCTTGTATTAGCCTGGTATTGACCAGATACCTTGTATTAGCCTGGTATTGACCAGATACCTTGTATTAGCCTGGTATTGACCAGATACCTTGTATTAACCTGGTATTGACTCAATATACATTGTATTAGCCTGGTATTGACCAGAATACCAGATACCTTGTATTAGCATGATATTGACTCAATATATACCTTGTATATTAGCCTGGTATTGACCAGATACCTTGTATTAGCCTGGTATTGACCAGATACCTTGTATTAGCCTGGTATTGACCAGATACCTTGTATTAGCCTGGTATTGACCAGATACCTTGTATTAGCCTGGTATTGACCAGATACCTTGTATTAGCCTGGTATTGACCAGATACCTTGTATTAGCCTGGTATTGACCAGATATCTGATACCAGTATCAGTGCATCACATAAACACACTTAGTCAAGTAAGACCAGTTTTGAATGCAGCGAGTGGGTCGGTACTTACATGTGGTTCAGGCCTGCCTTGCGTACGGCCGAGGAGATGGCTTTGATGGCTGTCTGGATGGAGTTGATGAGTTGGGTCAGCTCACCCGTCGACCCCTTGACCTGACGACCCGCTTCCATGACGAAGCGGGTCAGGGTCCATACGTCCGTGTCAAACGCAGACTGGTCCGACATTTTGGGTCCTTATTCTTCAGCGGGAGAGTGTGTGTGTGTGTGTGTGCCTGTGGGGCAGTGGACAGCCAGTGTGAGCACCAACTCATTACTAGCAAAGTTCTTTTCGCCCCCCGCCCCCTTTGGGGCTGTGAAATCAAGCCAAGGCTTCTATTTTGGAGCTCACTCGGGTGGAACATGTATGTGTGTGTGTGTGTGTGTGTGTGTGTGTGTGTGTGTGTGTGTGTGTGTGTGTGTGTGTGTGTGTGTGTGTGTGTGTGTGTGTGTGTTGTGTGTGCGTGCGTGCGTGCGCGTGTGTTTGGGGTAGAGGTATCAGGTGACAGCTGTAGAGAGAGAGAAAGAGCAACAAGGCAAAGCAACAAGGCCTCTTTCAACATGTGGGTTAAGGTCAACTTGAACTGTGAATTCATATCATCTGGAAATACCTCTGTCCTCAGACTGTATCGACGGTAACGTTACTGATTCAGAACAGGAAATAACCCATAAGCACAACGTTAGGTTATGACTATAACCAAGTTCTGTTAGTTAGGGGCGATGCTTGGCATCGCCTTCTGCACTATCTCGCGTACGTGCACGCGTACTGAATAAACCACAAATGTACCTCTAATACCAGTATTAGTCTGACCACACCCCTCATCAGCTTACCTTCATAAGCAGGTGTGTGGTCACCTGCTCTCCTCCTTCCCAAGCTTTCACCACAAGGTGAGGACAAGGGCTGCAGCGGCGTCCGATGCCAAGCATCGCCCCTAACTAACAGAACTTGGTTATAGTCATAACCTATCGTTCTGTATCGTTAGTGGCTTAGCTTGGCATCGCCTTCTGCACAAGGGAGGCCAAGCGGAGCCACTTGGCTGACAAATACACCCCGCTGACAGCCCCCCAAAACCATCAGAACAGGGAGGGCCGAGCCCCCCCGACCCCCCCTAATGGAGGGTAGCCCCCCTATTAGGGACGTCACGGGAGGGCGACGGACCCGACCGTGCGAAGAGGCACTCAAGCAACTCAACGCACAGGGTGAGCAGACCGTGGCTTGACCCCACGACTACACACACGCACAACCCGCATGCCACCCGGGAACGAACGGAGGAACAACCTCGTTACTGCCCCCAGAATCACGGGGTCAAGGGCAAACCCAACCCCGTGGCAAGGCCGTAGCAGCGGAGCACGAAGGAAGACCCAGACCCACCAAAAGGACTGGACTCCCTGGAATGGGGGCCCGGAGAAGTCCATGATGCCAGCATCAAGACCCCACCAGGTGGGCACGTAGTGCCCCGCCCCCCACATCGCCAGCGTATTCGGACAAAGGCCCCTCAGTTACTGCACCTGGTACCCCAGGCGGAACCAACCAGGCCAGAACCTGCCCAGCTTCCGAGATCGGACGAGACCGGGCGTGTTCAGGTCGGTATGGCCGTAAGCCGAGCGGGCCCCGTCCCCCCAATAGTACACCGCCTGGCACACTGACCCTGCAGAATAGGCAGTCAGCATGGCCGTAAGCACACAAAAAAGGTTAACCAACGGAAGCAGGCAGCGCACCGGGGAAAAACCAGGCAACAGGCTGTTAACCCTAGCCTGGAGACTGCGGACGAGACAGGCGCCAGAGGGGACAGCTGAACACAGCCGCCCCGGCGGAAGGAGCGTAAGCTGGCGGTGTTGCATGACCAAGCCTCCATTTAACAACCCCCACCCAGAGGGGTCGAGGCAGAGAAGGCTGACACGATCGGCAGACGTCATGAACGTGCAGGGGCACCCTCAACCGGTGAACCCGGGAGTTGACACTGCTCCAACACACCAGGGAATCAACCACCTCGGTGTTACCCAATGCGGTGGTTGTTCCTATAACCCCTCAAGAAAAAACTCCAAAACACACCTGCGGGTATACACCGGCTATACCGCAGTACAAGTGTTTCAGTTTCCAAAAAGGGTTAACCCAGGCCTACGGGTCGCAAACATCACTTCGGACCGGGCCTGGCGGTACGGGAAGCACAGGGTCACCAGAGGAGGTCAAAAAACCACCCCCACAGGCCCCTCTTCGCCATGCGTGAGAGAGGAGCGAAAAATAATGGAGAACCAGCCCCTAAGCACACCGTACCTGGTATTCCCCGGCGGTCTCCCAACCAAGTACTAACCAGGACCAACCTGTGTAGCGGCCGAGATCCGACGAGATCGAGCGCGTACAGAATGGCATGGCTGTAAGCCATGACGACAGTGCTGAGTAAAAACATACCCAACCAGGGTCTCCATAGCGCTTAACCCTGTGACACCCAGACCGACCTGGCATTTTTCCCCCTGAAAAAAGCCCAAGTCCCTCAGGGTACCAGAACAGCAGATCTGCATCCCCGGCGGACAACGGGTTCAACTGATCTGGACCAGCGTGACCAGAACCAGTCCCGTGCCCTAACCACGCCGACATGCCTACTCCAGGAGAAGGGCAGATATGCGTGTTGATCTTAACATGAAAAGAAGGCGCCACCCAGACGTCGGGACGAACCGCGCCTGGTGGCCCACCCCAAGGGCGTGAGACCCCACTACATATGTTCAGATCCATCCCGTCATCATCCCCCAGACATGAACGAGAATCCGTCGACAACCCACCCAGGTCATGGGATGTGGTCGCCGGAAGAGGAAAAACCCCCATCTCAGTTGCTTTATAAAAACGCTGTTTCAACCACAAGCAACTAAGGCGTGCCAGTCAATCGCCTGTTTACAGCGAGCTAGCACTATACGTGCGTCGGGACACACCCCCATCAATGAACAGGCTATTTAGACCTGTCATTGAATCCCCAAGGCGCCCAGGGGAACGACAAGAGGGGTGTGACACTCCCTAACTCCAACACTTCTGGAATAGAAAGAAGGAAGCATCAACAGTATGTATCCCAGTCTACACAGCCGGGGTAAAAAATGTTCACATTTTTACATCCCACCACCCTCCCATAGGAAAGAGACGGGGATCCCCAGAGAGACTTCCCACGCGAGCTGTACAGATTGAAAAGAATATATTGCACCTTGAGCCATGTAAAAAACTGGTTTTAGGGCCTCCGGGGAAGAGGCACCGAACCCATACACACTCAATAAACGAATTGAATCGAATATACATACAATAGAAAAGGACCCTTCTAGAGGGTCCACTCACTTTGACAATCTGAGGAGGAAGGCTCTGTACTCTGATGGAGGCTTCCTCACATGGAAGAAGGAGTCCGAACTCACAGAAGGCCTGAGTAGGCGCTTGGTGAGGAGGAGCCCTGACCACCCCCCCTGAAAACAGATCCATCACATGGACCTGAACAGCACACGGAAGTCCTACCAACAGAGACGCGCACGGTGACGTACTCTATGGCGGGGGAATTCCTGCGGTGCACACGCCCAATATACCAGGCCGTGGGACCAGGAACTCCCTCCCCCCCCCCCCCCCCCCCCCCCGTAACGTGCCGAACCGCCACGTGACGGGAACCTTGAAGGACAGGGGGTGTACCCCTGACCGACAGAACAATGGGGAGAGGAAAGGTTACCAGTTCACCCCTTTACGACCCCACACCCATGATACGACGTAACGACAAAAAGAGAATATGACACAGTCATAGTCAGCTCTATGAAGCGTTTCACAGCTCCACACAGCGCACGAGCTAACCTGCTATCTGATTTTTACTAAGGAAAAACACAGAATAGAGAGGGCTCTAAGAACCCCGGTCCAACATACACATGTGCTTCTGTGGCCAGTACAACCCAGTTGTAGGTCACATGACACACACAACCCATCATCACCTACAAAAAATGGCAAAAACACTCAACAGAGGAACGCCGTTTTTTTCACAATGAGAGAATACATCATTCTTGATTAGTATCGACCACAGGCCTTGCTAAGCACACATGACAGCAACCAAACCAATTTCCCTTTAGGAAATAAGTTTCTCCAGCAGATTTAGCACAACCTCAGCAATCAAGCTGAGAGTTACATCGTATCCCTACCACACAAAAGACACAATTAATGCACAACATGTCTGATAGGAGGTGATAAAGTCCCCAGGGAACCGGGGGGGGAAACACAATCCTCCTATTTTACCCTCAATACGGCCAGTTAAAACAGGAAAACCTGTTAATGTGTGAACTCACTGTTCATTGTCATTACAGTCTGAGAAAGAACATTCTTTTACTCACTCGTCACCAAGCATAGCTTCATAGGTTAGTTGCCTTAGTAGTGAGTACACGGTACACATAAACACCATGATGTTTCTCACACAACAACCAGATCAATACATCACGATCTGCACGAAGAAGCTAACTGCCAGTGACAAAAACAGCTCACACACAACCCGCAACGTATCTCAAATGCATTGCAACAACACACGTTTTGGGAAAAAACACCGTTATTCACAATACATTTAGCAAGGTAAAACCAGAAGACGTGTTTATGAGGTCTGGCCAACCCCGTACCTGCCCGGAACGCAGATCAGCGAAGTGCAGTCACAAGCCACCGTAGAACACAGCCGTCCCGTGTTGTTCGATCCGGGCAGCGTCGCCGCTCCACCAGTCGCTACAGTCCTCTTTGTTGACGCAATCCCCGTCTAGGCTCAGGCAGGGTCGACGAACATCCCCTGTCAAGGATGACGTCGTGGTCAAGAGTGTAAAACATGTTAAAATCAAAGCACGTTCAACAGAAAAGCATCAAGCTAACGGCTGCTCCAACCGTTCGGGTGCTATTGCTTCCGCTCGCGAGACGCCGATCTACGACGCACGCGATCAGGAGCGAGCTCCCGGCGGCGCGCGAGAAGCCAAGCTACCCCGCGCCAGGCCACCGACCGGCTAACCGTAAGCTATGAACATGTAAACAATGACATAACACTCACCCAGACAGGCCGCCGTTCTGAACCCTCCTCACTTTTTAAGAGAAAAGAGAAAACAAGACGTCAACACCGCTTCACAACGGTGACATTAACACGTCCGGCGGAATCAGCACAGTACCAACTGGCCTGTATAGCTGACTTTGAACATGAATCTGCCGCTATCGCACATTACATGCACATATCCCCTCGTGAAGGAATACTCTCATTTGGATATGAAAGATGGGGTCTTAACACGGTGACAGAGAGAATCCACTCGTCCAGAACACACAGGGATCACCAGTGTCAATGGTCGCGGCCCACTAGTTAAAACTATAATGGTCGCCAGACCAAGGCCTTCTGTCGCCTAGACGGCTAAACAAAGGACCCTAGCCTGGGGCCGGTTTCCATAAACTTTGTCAAGTAGCCCCCATAGCACTAACAGACAAGTGGAGCCCGCCAGCAAACACTACTCACCCAACCTGGAACGCACCGCTCCTCACAACAGCGGCATGTCCGACAGTTCAGCTGTGGCCTGACAGGTTTCACCCCAACAAACACAGCAAGGAACTGCAGTTGAGAAGCATGCAGCGGCGTGCTCCCAATACGAAAACCGGTGGAGGGTTTGTAGAATGATCATCATCTTCTAGACACTCCAGTACGAAGACAATATCGCCGTATTTTCTCGAAAATAGTGAGAGAGAAAATAAAGATATGATGTCAACGTATCCTTGTTTCCCAAGCTGTTCCTAATCCAATTTCTTCCATCATGGTGTCAAGTGTGGGGATCTACCGAGGCACCTCTTCCTTGTGGTGAAAGCGAGAAGGAGGAGAGCAGGTGACCACACACCTGCTTATGAAGGTAAGCTGATGAGGGGTGTGGTCAGACTAATACTGGTATTAGAGGTACATTTGTGGTTTATTCAGTACGCGTGCACGTACGCAAGATAGTGCAGAAGGCGATGCCAAGCTAAGCCACTAACGATACAGAACAGAGAAACAGTCTAGTGCAATTTCAAAGGTCAGAGGTTTAATACAAGCAAGCAAGGGTCAAACCACCAGGAGATCAGTCAGTGAGACAAACAAAACCAATAGGGACCAGGCAGAGTCCAGGGATTAAGTAAAAAAATTAAATAATTAGATACAGACAGAAAAGCTAGTGTGCTGCAAAAACTGACCATTTTACAAATGGCAATGGTTATAGGCTAGTTTAAATGTAGGGGGTGTGGAACAGATGTGCAGGTGATGAGTAAGGCTAGGGTTACTGCAGGAGAGACAGGTGATGGTAGGACTATAGTTACTGCAGGACAGAGACAGGTGATGATAGTGTGGTAAATATTGACGTGTTATTTCATAAATAATATGTGTGAATAATCAGAGATCATCACAGCTACCTTTCAATAGCAGAGTGGACTCAGTGGCTAAATAAGGAACCATACTTGAGACAGTTACATCCGATAACAGCAGCAACAGTTATTTCAACCCCCACTCAAGCAATGACTAATTTAGAGAACAAACAACACCTTCTTGAATTGACAGTATGTAAATGTAGAAGTAGAGACAGCTGGGTTGAACACAGGGCAGACCAGTTTAGACTTGTTGAAGCATGGACACTAACTCACAAACAAAGTAATCTATTAATCAACTGTTTAGTATCAAAAGAGTAAACCATAATATTAGAAATGTGTAAATTCATATACACAGGAGATATAGTTGGTAAAAGGTTTATTGAAACAGGCCTCTGTACTCAAGTGGCCACATCAAGGAAGGGGGGGCCAGAAAGACCCCCCTTCTTATCACTGAGGGAAGATGACATCACACCAGCCCCCACCCGTGGGACAAGACCCAACCCCCCCCGTGAGAAGACACACAGAGAAACCCAGAGGGAGGGGCTGCCAGCGCCCACAGGAAACCGCTCACCGAAGACGCCCACGGACCAACTGTATTATGTAAAGCTATTATTGGCTAGAAATGATAGGATATAAGGGCCCACAAAGTGTAATTCTGGAGCCCAGATCCCACCCAGATCTGGGGGCTCCACCGACTCCTCCCGACCAGAGAAACTACTGCTTTTTGATGTAAGTAAGCCGGATGGAACCCGTATTGTTTGGTTAGACTAGAATGTAACTTAGCTTAGAAACCAGGCTTACTTATATGCAAAAAAGGGCTTACAGTATTTTCAATGTATGTTCAAATTATGTTAACCAAGTGACTGTTTGATGTGCAGTATTTAGGTTTGAGATGCAAACCTGATTGTTGATTCCTGTACACAGCAGCCATGTTAATGTTTTCTGATAAATCCTTTGTTCTATTCACCTTGGACTCCTGGCTCTGATCAAATAAATCAGTTGAGTTGAACTATAGTTCTGGTTTGTCTGGCGTACACGTTTTATTCCTCATCTGCTAAGTCAGATGAGGAGACCAACAATTCTATCAAGTATGAATCTTTCCTCCTCCTTCCAGATAATCAATCTCATTGTGTTGTACTACAATAACCTCACATTATTGTAGAAAGTCTGTGGGAATTTACCACAGTAGGACTATAGTTACTGCAGGACAGATACAGGTGATGGTAGGACTATAGTTACTGCAGGACAGAGACAGGTGATGGTAGGACTATAGTTACTGCAGGAGAGACAGGTGATGGTAGGACTATAGTTACTGCAGGAGAGACAGGTGATGGTAGGACTATAGTTACTGCAGGACAGAGACAGGTGATGGTAGGACTATAGTTACTGCAGGACAGAGACAGGTGATGGTAGGACTATAGTTACTGCAGGACAGAGACAGGTGATGGTAGGACTATAGTTACTGCAGGACAGAGACAGGTGATGGTAGGACTATAGTTACTGCAGGAGAGACAGGTGATGGTAGGACTATAGTTACTGCAGGACAGAGACAGGTGATGGTAGGACTATAGTTACTGCAGGACAGAGACAGGTGATGGTAAGACTATAGTTACTGCAGGACAGAGACAGGTGATGGTAGGACTATAGTTACTGCAGGAGAGACAGGTGATGGTAGACCTATAGTTACTGCAGGACAGAGACAGGTGATGGTAGGACTATAGTTACTGCAGGAGAGACAGGTGATGGTAGACCTATAGTTACTGCAGGACAGAGACAGGTGATGGTAGGACTATAGTTACTGCAGGACAGACAGGTGATGGTAAGACTATAGTTACTGCAGGAGAGAGACAGGTGATGGTAGGACTATAGTTACTGCAGGACAGAGACAGGTGATGGTAGGACTATAGTTACTGCAGGACAGAGTCAGGTGATGGTAGGACTATAGTTACTGCAGGACAGATACAGGTGATGGTAGGACTATAGTTACTGCAGGACAGAGACAGGTGATGGTAGGACTATAGTTACTGCAGGAGAGACAGGTGATGGTAGGACTATAGTTACTGCAGGAGAGACAGGTGATGGTAGGACTATAGTTACTGCAGGACAGAGTCAGGTGATGGTAGGACTATAGTTACTGCAGGACAGAGACAGGTGATGGTAGGACTATAGTTACTGCAGGAGAGACAGGTGATGGTAGGACTATAGTTACTGCAGGACAGAGACAGGTGATGGTAGGACTATAGTTACTGCAGGACAGAGACAGGTGATGGTAGGACTATAGTTACTGCAGGACAGAGACAGGTGATGGTAGGACTATAGTTACTGCAGGACAGAGACAGGTGATGGTAGGACTATAGTTACTGCAGGACAGATACAGGTGATGGTAGGACTATAGTTACTGCAGGACAGAGACAGGTGATGGTAGGACTATAGTTACTGCAGGACAGATACAGGGGATGGGTAGAGCTAGGCTAGGGTTACAATAAGTGAAAATGCCAAGGGCAAAGAAACAAACTGAATGACAGATAAATAAAGGGAGATCAGGAAGCATTCATAACAGTAACACTTACTGTGCAAACAGTCATGTCCACACCTCTCCAAGTAGTTTTTATCTAGTAGGAAAACACAACAGTGGGCAGGGACCGCTAACAGCAGCCGGAGAACTAACAGCAGCAGAACTCGAGAACTACTAGGAACGTCTGATCACTGAGTGTGTCCGACTCCCACCTAAACGGCACGGACTACAACGTATGACGTATATCACGCCGGTTAGGGTACCTTGTGTGTACTGCACCTGTGTTCTGTGTATACTGTATACTTTACTTACTCATAGTATATATTTAGATTCTAGTGTTTATTGTAACCAAATGTATTGTAATGTATAATATCTGATACATACAGACCCTTATATTCAGAGTTAATTATATTGTTTACACTGCCTATTTTTACTTTTCTACTGTACTATAATTTTATTGCCTGTATTTATGTTTGATTGATTGATTGAAAACTTTATTAACAGATTGCAGAATGGGTACAGTACAGTACGGCTCAATACATACAATTGTTAAGGGGATGCAGACCAGAGAAAGACTTTCGTCTTGTTTACATCAGGGTCCCCCATTTTCAATTAATCGTAACATACATGACATACAGATAGACAGTACTGCTACATCTATACATTTATGACATACCAGATTTGCAAATACAGTACTGTTTGTGATACGAAAAGAGTCAAGAAAAGAAGTATATACATTTGACGTAGAAACTGTACATTGGAGGAGGTTGGGTAGGTGGGGGGGGTACTGTACATTGGAGGAGGTTGGGTAGGAGGGGTGGGTGGGGGACACTGTACAACTGTACAAGCAACACTGTACATTGGAATATTGACAAGACCATACTTGGTCATTTTTACTGTACATTGGAGGGGGTTGTGCTAGGACATTTACAGGGGCCAGTTTCGAATTGCAGTCTCCCGTAGGTGTTTTTCGAGAGTGTTTTTGAAAGTGGGTAGTGATTCACATTCCTTTACAGCTTCGGGTAGTGCGTTCCACATTGATGTGGCATAATTGCAAAACGTGTTTAGTCCCTTGTTTGAGCCGAATCTGGGTTTAACATGATTTGTGGAGCTACCTCTGGTGTTGTGATCGTGGTATTCACTGACCTTTGGGAAGTATTTTGACATGTACATGGGTACCTTGGTCGTGTAGTGTATCTTGTAGACCAGGCCCATTGCAAGTTGCTGTACTCTGTCATCTACTCTAAGCCATCCTAGGTTGTCAAAGTGGGCAGGGGTGAGGTGGGTTCTAGGAGTAAGGTCAAGCAGTAGTCTGACCAGTTTGTTTTGAGATGTTTGTAATTTTGTTTTTAGCGCCTTTGAGGTGCTTTGGTACCATGAGGTGCAAGCATAGTTGTAGTACCCTTGAATGAGTGCTCCTGCCAGAGTCTTCAGGGTATTCTTGTTTACCAGAGAGGAGATCCGGTAGAAGAATCGAGTTCGTTGGTTGACTTTTTTTTATTACATTGGATGCCATTTTGTCACAGGAAAGATTTGCCTCTAGGATTGAATCTGCTACTATTACCATGCCCATACCTGTACCTCCCCTCCCCCACTCCCCCATGCCGCTATGATGCCTGATTTCCCCAAGGGGATCAATAAAGTAATATCTTATCTTATCTTATTCTGAATCACAGGATATAGACTGTGGGTAATGGGTATAAGCATACCATTGGCTGACTATTTCAGTCAGAATTCTCCTCCCCTTCCTAAGGGCATCATTGCTGCATCTTGGGCTTAGCGCTGCCCAGGATGATCGTGATTGGTTTAAAGAAATACAAACAAGCCAGATTTCCCCTATACTTTTATTTTATTTTTTTAATTATGTTTTTTTAGATTTGTATTGTTTTTACTACCGGGCAGTCCGGTAGAGAGAGAGAGAGAGGAAGAACGGGAGACAGAGCGGGGGGGAGACATTCGGCAAAGGAGGAATTGAACCCGGGTCGGCCGCTTCGCGACGCAGCGCGTTACATGATTCTCCACTTGGGCGCCCTGAGATTTGCCCTATACTTACCTACCTTCTCTTCTCACTCACCAACTTGTATGTTAGCCCTCATTGTCATATTCTGATACCGAGACAAACCTTCAGATGGATGTGTATATTAACAAGAAGTAGACAACTAATATCTGTCTCCTTGAAGCCACCATCAGGCACTAATACATCAGATGGATGTGTATATTAACAAGAAGTACACAACTAATATCTGTCTCCTTGAAGCCTCCATCAGACACTAGTATATCCAAATGAGTTACATGAAGAGTTTGATTGGGTAGGTCAATACAAATGACTATTTAATACAAATATTAAATAATTATGTTATGATTGTTTTTCTAAATTCATGAATAAAAATAATAACTAAGGGTGTTCCCTCTTAATCGTCGGTTTGGTCTTAGTCGGTCATAATCATTTCCCCGAAAAATTATAAGCACCTCTCTGGTAAAGCACTATAGATACACTGCAGTGATCACATGTGGGAAACACGATTTTACAGATTTGTCTATTCAATTATTTTATTAAATGTATTTGTTTGGTGGGAGGACAGGCCTGAAAAAGAAGTAGGGGATCAGAGAGAGAGGGAGAGGGGTGAATCTGTTGCTACATACGCTAGAGGAACAGTAACTCAGACTTGACTCAAAGGTCATGAGGGCTTCATGTGCTTCCCTTGACCTTTAGGGAAAGGTCAGTGGTCGTGGATAGAATATCTCTAGAATTTACTATGTATGTACACTATGTGCTCTGATCAGGGTGGGGCGTAATTCAAAATATAACCCATTTACATTTAGTCATTTAGCTGACACTTTTATCCAAAGCGACTTACAAGTCTTGTAGGACAAGTCAGCAGGAAGGGCACAACTCTATCAGCTGAGTAACAATGTTCATCAAAATGTTCAAACTTGAGTGCTGCAGTGTAAAGTGTATGTTAGTATATTAGGAAGAGTGCATGACTGTAGAGGACAGTAAGAAGGTTAGTATATATGTATATATGTTCTGCCTCCCAGGCAGTGTATATAGTTTTGATTTGCTTTGGCACCACCTGTTGGTCGAATGTGGTATATACAGGAAGTGGGACCTCATGGCCAAACAGGAAGTGGTAGCTCACAGATAAACAGGAAGTGGGACCTGCAGCTTCACCAGGAAGAGAGTTCTCATTATGAACAACATGCTGTTCTTATCTATAGTAATCCTTTGATTTGCCCCATCGTAAGCATTGTCTGTAAGTAATCCTCGCCGTCTCAGGACACGCCCCCATCGTCTCAGGACATGCCCCCACCAACTCAGGACACGCCCCCACCGTCTCAGGACACGCCCCCGCCGTCTCAGGACACGTCCCCGCCGTCTCAGGACACGCCCCCGCCGCCTCAGGACACGCCCCCACCGTCTCAGGACACGCCCCCACCAACTCAGGACACGCCCCCACCGTCTCAGGACACGCCCCCGCCGTCTCAGGACACGTCCCCGCCGTCTCAGGACACCTCCCTGCTGTCTCAGGACACGCCCCCGCCGTCTCAGGACACGCCCCTGCTGTCTCAGGACACGCCCCTGCCGTCTCAGGACACACCCCTGCTGTCTCAGGACACGCCCCCGCTATCTCAGGACACGCCCCCGCTATCTCAGGACACGCCCCCACCGTCTCAGGACACGCCCCCGCCGTCTCAGGACACGTCCCCGCCGTCTCAGGACACGCCCCCGCCGCCTCAGGACACGCCCCCGCCGTCTCAGGACACACCCCCACGTCTCAGGACACGCCCCTGCCGTCTCAGGACACACCCCCACGTCTCAGGACACGCCCCTGCCGTCTCAGGACACGCCCCTGCCGTCTCAGGACACGCCCCCACCGTCTCAGGACACGCCCCCGCCGTATCAGGACACCTCCCTGCTGTCTCAGGACACGCCCCTGCCGTCTCAGGACACGCCCCCGCCGTCTCAGGACACCTCCGCCCCTGCCGTCTCAGGACACGCCCCCACCGTCTCAGGACACGTCCCCGCCGTCTCAGGACACCTCCCTGCCGTCTCAGGACACGCCCCCGCCGTCTCAGGACACCTCCCTGCCGTCTCAGGACACACCCCTGCTGTCTCAGGACACGCCCCTGCTGTTTCAGGACACGCCCCTTCCGTCTCAGGACACGCCCCCGCTGTCTCAGGACACGCCCCCACCGTCTCAGGACACGCCCCTTCCGTCTCAGGACACGTCCCCGCCGTCTCAGGACACGTCCCTTCCGTCTCAGGACACCCCCCGCTGTCTCAGGACACGCCCCTGCTGTCTCAGGACACCCCCCGCTGTCTCAGGACATGTCCCCGCCGTCTCAGGACACGCCCCTGCTGTCTCAGGACACCCCCCGCTGTCTCAGGACACGCCCCCGCTATCTCAGGACACGCCCCTGCGGTTTCCGGACACGCCCCTGCTGTCTCCGGACACTCTCCCGCTGTCTCAGGACACGCCCCCGCTATCTCAGGACACGCCCCTGCCGTCTCAGGACACGCCCCTGCTGTCTCCGGACACTCCCCTGCTGTCTCCGGACACGCCCCTGCTGTCTCCGGACACTCCCCTGCTGTCTCAGGACACTCCCCTGCTGTCTCCGGACACGCCCCTGCTGTCTCAGGACACGCCCCCGCTATCTCAGGACACGCCCCTGCTGTCTCCGGACACTCCCCTGCCGTCTCAGGACACGCCCCTGCTGTCTCAGGACACTCCCCTGCTGTCTCCGGACACGCCCCTGCTGTCTCCGGACACTCCCCTGCTGTCTCAGGACACTCCCCTGCTGTCTCCGGACACGCCCCTGCTGTCTCAGGACACGCCCCTGCTGTCTCAGGATACTCCCCTGCTGTCTCAGGACACCCCCCGCTGTCTCAGGACACGCCCCCGCTATCTCAGGACACGCCCCTGCGGTTTCCGGACACTCCCCTGCTGTCTCCGGACACTCTCCCGCTATCTCAGGACACGCCCCCGCTGTCCCCGGACACTCCCCCGCTGTCTCCGGACACGCCCCTGCCGTCTCAGGACACGCCCCTGCTGTCTCCGGACACGCCCCCGCTGTCCCCGGACACTCCCCTGCTGTCTCCGGACACGCCCCTGCTGTCTCCGGACACGCCCCCGCTGTCTCCGGACACTCCCCTGCTGTCTCAGGACACTCCCCTGCTGTCTCCGGACACTCCCCTGCTGTCTCAGGACACTCCCCTGCTGTCTCCGGACACTCCCCTGCTGTCTCAGGACACTCCCCTGCTGTCTCAGGACACTCCCCTGCTGTCTCAGGACACTCCCCTGCTGTCTCCGGACACGCCCCTGCCATCTCCGGACACTCCCCTGCTGTCTCCGGACACTCCCCTGCTGTCTCCGGACATGCCCCTGCTGTCTCCGGACACTCCCCTGCTGTCTCCGGACACGCCCCTGCTGTCTCAGGATACTCCCCTGCTGTCTCAGGACACTCCCCTGCTGTCTCCGGACACTCCCCTGTCGTCTCCGGACACTCCCCTGCCGTCTCCGGACACTCCCCTGCTGTCTCAGGACACTCCCCTGCTGTCTCCGGACACTCCCCTGCTGTCTCAGGACACTCCCCTGCCGTCTCCGGACACTCCCCTGCTGTATCCGGACACTCCCCTGCTGTCTCCGGACACTCCCCTGCCTCCTCCGGACACGCCCCTGCTGTCTCAGGACACTCCCCTGCTGTCTCAGGACACTCCCCTGCCTCCTCCGGACACGCCCCTGCTGTCTCAGGACACTCCCCTGCTGTCTCAGGACACGCCCCCTCCCCTGCTTCAGGACACCCTTCCAACTTCACAGACCTGAAAGAGAGAGAACAGCACGGCGGGGAGCAACAGAACGGCCTGATCAGTGAGAGAGTTACAGAGGACAACCTGGGTCGCAGTGTGTCTAACGACAACAGGCTTGCCTTATCCATAGAAGATACCGTCATTTTAAATATTATGGTTATTATTAGAGAGACGTACAGGGATGAGAGGAACAGCTGGGTTCCCCCACTACCTTTCAAGATGCCACGAAGACGACTCCCAAACAACCGCAAGCAGGCACTCAATCGCCCTACTTCACTGTGTCGAACCTTCGACAGGAAACCTGGAGATTTCTCAGACAAGGACCTCCACCGAAGCCAATGGAGACAGGTGCAAGCCCTTGCCAGCACATTCTGGACCCGCTGGAGACATGAGTACCTCCCGACACTGCAGAGTCGTCGCAAGTGGGTCGAAGATCACCGCAACTTACAGGAAGGCGACGTTGTGCCGTGAGAAAGACAGCCAAGCTGCAAGAAACGAGTGGCCTGTGGCACTGGTAATTTCCACCTTCCACTTCCACCTTCCCAAGCCAGGACGGAAAGGTGCGTAAGGTCGAAGTAAAGACCACAGCTCAAGGAAGTAGACCCGTTTCAGAAATCGTTCTTCTTTTGCCTAAAGAGGACAGAAGTTAAGTTAACGTGTACTATAGCGTACACACTTAATGTGGGGAGTGTTCTGCCTCCCAGGCAGTGTATATAGTTTTGATTTGCTTTGGCACCACCTGTTGGTCGAACGTGGTATATACAGGAAATGGGACCTCATGGCCAAACAGGAAGTGGTAGCTCACAGATAAACAGGAAGTGGGACCTGCAGCTTCACCAGGAAGAGAGTTTTCATTATGAACAACATGCTGTTCGTATCTATAGTAATCCTTTGATTTGCCCCATCGTAAGCATTGTCTGTAAGTAATCCTTTATTGTTTGCAAGGTTATCTTTCAGTTTTGAAGTATATTGTCGTAGATGGGTCGCTGTTATGTTCGTATTCTATTACCTATGATACATGCTAATGGCAGATATAGTAGATGTTCATAATACTTGGAATGTTTAGTACAACATGTCTACATATAATCATTTAGTACACTTACTGTATATCTATACTTTTTACATGCACTAGTAGTAACACTATGCACTTCATTCTGTTTCAGTTTTACTCCTATCCTAGCAACATGTCAACAAGAACTACATTAAACAAGGAAGCTACGTTTGACTCTTGTGTTGCTTATTGAAGAGTTTGGCTGGCCGTCTACCTTTGATTAAAACATCATTGGGAGGACAGCACAATATATATATATATTATATGTTAAAAGTTTCACTTAAATTATTTACCCATCAGCCATATTTTTAGGCCAAGTCAGACTTGAAAAATCCTGCTATTGGAGATGTTCCAGGTGTTATTCATTCTAGCCAGGACGATTGTTCCTCTCAGGTGGAGCCTCTCTACAAGTCTCTAACCCAGTGTAGTCGAGTCTCAAGTCCCTAGTGTTTGAGTCCGAGTCCAAGTCAGAGTCACCAAAGGAGAGCCCGAGTTGTGTCCGAGTCGAGTCCCCATTACCCTAGTCCAAGTCAGAGTCCCAAGTCATCAAGGTTGAGTCCACTCCACTCTGGCAGTCAAAGAGCTGACATACAAATAATAATTGATTGATTGATTGAATTGATTGAACATTTTATTAACAGATTGCAGAATGGGTACAATACAGTACAGCTCAATACACACAATTGTTAAGGGGATGCAGACGAGAGAAAGACTTTCGTCTTGTTTACATCAGGGTCCCCCATTTTCAATTCATCATAACATATATATGACATACATGACATGTATACAGATAGACAGTACTGCTACATCTATACATTTATGACGTACCAGATTTACAAATACAGTACTGTTTGTGATACAAAAAGAGTCTAA
The DNA here is from genome assembly GCF_963971535.1 of Notolepis coatsorum. Lineage (NCBI taxonomy): Eukaryota > Metazoa > Chordata > Actinopteri > Aulopiformes > Paralepididae > Notolepis > Notolepis coatsorum. The sequence goes on from NC_140166.1 coordinate 5,991,911, forward strand.
AAAAGTACTGTACATTGGATTATCGACGAAACCTTACTTGGTCCCAAGAAGAGTGTCTCGTGTATTATTGTGTTTAATAGGACATTTATTGTACATTGGAGGGGGTTGCGTTAGGACATTTACAGGGGCCAGTTTCGAATTGCAGTCTCTCATAGGTGCTCTTTGCGAGTGGTTTTGAAAGTGGGTGATTCACATTCCTTTACAGCTGTGGGTAGGGCGTTCCACATGGATGTGGCATAATTGCGAAACGTGTTTAGTCCCTTGTTTGAGCCGAATCTGGGTTGAACATGATTTGTGGAGCTCCCTCTGGTGTTGTGGTCATGGTATTCACTGAACTTTGGGAAGTATTTTGACATGTACATGGTAGTGTTGTCAAAAATATCGAAGTATCGATACATATCGATACTGAATATTTAAAACGGCTTCGATACTCATTTCCCGAAATACCGATACTTTCTGCAGTCGGTACCAGCTGGCGAGTGTTCTACAGCAAGTTGTTGACACGCTGTTCAGAGCGCGCTTGCCCCTCCGCCTGCTCCAGCGACCAGCCCTCCCCTCACAGAGTCACAGAGCCGTCTTCAGTTTGTAAATAAACATTTTAGCAGTGCCAGCGCGGATCTCCATAAAGAAATGAAAGAGGTTCGTGACAGCTGCTCTTTCAACGTCACTGTGACTGAAGCATTAAACCATTAACTCTAGTTTAATACATGATACGTTGTCTACTGATGGCGCATAATATCAACAGCTGATTCATTGTAACGTTACAGCTACCAGCTAACGTTAGCTACTGCTAGCAGTTAGCTCCGTTAGCTTAGCTGGCCACCGTTATAATTACTGCATGGAAACGGAGTAACGTTAACGTTTAAACGTTATGTCGAGGTCATACAATACTACAGTCGACATAAGGTTAACGTTACCCCGTTTCCATCAAGTGTTTAAATAGCAGCAATCTTGTTGAAAATGTAACGTTACTAAAATGCTCCGAGCATAGCCTCCCCCTCTCTCTCTCTCTCTCTCTCTCTCTCTCTCGCTCTCGTTATCTTTAAATAAAAATCGAAACTGTTACTAACTGTAATACAAACAGTTCAGTTTGTCAGGTACATGCAACACAGATTACAGTGTTTACATCTGTCTGCTTGAGAAAATACCATGTTCTGCATTTGCAATAAAAATTATTGAAGTGAGATGAACAGTTATTTTTAAATGTGTGATCTAAAGATAAACAAAGGGTTTTAAAAGTGTTATATTTATCTTCTCTTATAGTACCAGAGAGAAGCTGAGGAGAATCAACCAGCAACAAAAGCTAAATTTGTTTAAAAAAAAATATATATATATATCGAAGTATCGATACTTTTCAAGGTATCGTATCGAAGTCGAAATTCCAGTATCGTGACAACACTAGTACATGGTGTTAGATGTTTCTGTAATCACCCAATCTCATCTCGTCATCTCCTTCGTGACTCTCCCTGTTCTGCGTTGTGTTTGTATCAACCCCTGTTAGTACATCCCTTAGTCATAAGAAACTACACTGCAACGTGATCTCTTTCCTTAGATCCTCATGTTTATTTTCATAAACATAGCCTCTGTACCCGATGTAACCCATTCTGTATTGTCCTTGAACAGTCTTAATTCTCTTTAATCCAATGGTTCTCTCTCTCGTCGTAGCCATGCATGATGTGATGATGTGGCATATTTCCCCTCCCCCACCCGGCGGGGGTGAGGAGGGATGAAAGTCTCTAATCAACGCGTCCAATCCCCCTCAGATCGCACAGCAACCAGAATAACAAAAATACTGGCTGGTGATTTGATTAAACAGCTTTGTGATTTAAAAAAATGCACAGTGCATTTCCATAGCTGTGGATGAGTCCACTGACACCACTGAGAAGCCTATGTTCTGAAGAACAGTTCATGTTCTGAAGAACTGTTCATGTTCTGAAATGTTATTGCTAAAGATTGAGAAGATTGGATCAGTTGTACTTTTTTTTTGAATACTTGAAACCCTTTTTTTGTGGAATATTTGATGCAGCCCAGCCTCACCCAGACTCTACCTCCAGCGGTCCCCAGGTAAATTGAGTTTGAGACCCCTGCTCTAGATAAACACATTTTTGCATTGTCATAGCTAGAAACATACACTCAGCTTCACTGGCTGATAGTATCCCTGTAGGCCCTAAGCCCTTAAACCTTTGTTGTTTGTACTTTCTGAAACACCGCTGTCCGTCTGCAGCACCTCTGGGATAACGAAAAACATTATTCTTTAATTATTCTCTGTGGGGTCAACAAACATACTCCGACACTCTTACTCACTACAGAACATAGGTCAGGGCAAGTACAGGTTGTCCAACAGAATGAAGCTACCCACAGTTTATCTATACATTTCTTACTTTAGTCAAAAACATCTCAGGACCTTTCCCCACATATCTCTTCTGGGATATTTTTACACAGTTGGCAGACTGTTCGAAGTCCATATGTTGTGAAGGGCCAGATTAAACTGAATATATATATGTATCGTTTGATATACTTTGTATATTATTTATATATATACACGGAATATCCCTTTACCTGCGTTCAGACCAGAGTAATATTCGCTCTCCTATTGGACAGCGCCCCCAGGCGCCAGCGCGCAAGCCCCCAACGGCAAGTTCAAAGACAACTGCAGGCATGTCAGAACATGCCCAGAGTCAGCGTAGTAATACGAGACAAGGACTGAGGTTGGGACTAGATATTCACTTAAGTATAAATACAGCGCAAGGTGCGCACACCGTGCTTAGTTCAATTCAGTGAGAACGTTCAGTACCTTACCCACCTTCACAACGTGCAGTGAAGTGAGCAACCTTGCGTCTAAATAGAGCATTGAGAACCGCGTGCGAATAGAATGTTAAAGTGTCAGAGTTTAATGAAGTAACGTTGAGTTCGACTTAATCTAATGTGAAATAAATAGTCGATCATTTATTGTATATCGTGCGGCCACAGTTCTTCCGTGTGTAGCATTACCCATCGGTTCGTCGTGTCTTTAGCTAGTGCACTTAACCAGGCTGTGTGGCCTAAATACGTCGCCCACACCCGAGGAGTCCTAGGCGGAGAACCGTTGGACATGTACACAGGAGAATCGGCGCCGGCGATTGCAGAACCATTCCTGGTTGGATTATATTGCTTTGGGACGTGACTACCGGAGAAGAGCATCGTTGATTTCCACTATCGTTTGGGATTCAACCTCGTGAGGATTACAACTCGGGCCTGCCTCGTGGACGGGGCTGGCTAGCTGTCATCAATGCTGTCGAGCATTTTGGATTACAACTATTGCTTTTGCTGCTGATCAAGGGAGTTTACAAGCACCGACTCCTGTACCTGGAGTCTCTTTATTCCCCATTGAATCAGACGGAGTACCCGAACATTCCTCTACCCTCCAGGCCTTACACCCCGGAGGGAACCCATTGTCTCCAGTTGGTACCAGTGTTGCCCTATATAATTGCTACTATACAACAGGTGGCGTCAGCTTAGACCCATCGTAGGATTCCTGCTATTCTTAGTGACTTATGCTCTTGACTGACTTTACGTATATTCTTCGCCATACAAGCGCGACCCTAATTCTCATTCTGTAACCTAACGTTGCCTAATAATAATAAATTACCCTCCAATAGTATTTCTGTGTCAATGCCGTGTTCTTGTGGGTGTTCACCATCTATATTTGATGTACTGTCTGGCCAGTAATTAAAGTACATAACTAGCAGTGGTTTAATCTATCACAATCTTTAATACAGTCAGGGTTTTGTAACCCCTCAGTTACACCATACCTATAAAATGGTTTAACCTGCCTAGGTCTTTCTTTTGTGGCCTGGAACGATGATCAAATCCTCCACTTCTGTATTTTTAAACATTGAATCACCTCTGTAATTTAACATTGTAAACCACCCACCTTTGTACTTAAACATGGGATTAAACATAAGATCCATTTCAGTATTTTAAACCTGGTAACTCATCCACCTCTATACTTAAACATGGGACCAAACATATGGCTCAATTCTTCAGCATTCAATCAATTTTCTATGAACCATACTTTGTATTTACCGTGGTCTTCAATACCCTCCTGGATCGAATGCAACCATTTCCCTCCCACTGTCTGTCTGCCCTCTTTGGGGGACAATGTGGCCTCCTTAAAGGTCGGGTTTATCCCACTGGCTACCCTGTAGTAGTAGTTAACGGCCCCGAGGGAGTTAACGGCGATCGTCCTGATCGGAGTGTATATTCCACCGCAAGCCAGCAACAAGGTTGCGCTCTCCAGACTACACGACGAGGTAAATAGAATACAAGTGGCGAACGTTAACGCCGCCATTTTAGTGCTGGGTGATTTCAATAGCGCCAATCTGAGAAAGGTATTACCTGACTTCTATCAGCATGTGACTTGCAACACCAGAGGCGGTAACATCCTAGATCACTGTTACACGCAATTTAAAGGTGGCTACAAGGCTCATTCTGATAGTGGCTTTGGTAAATCAGATCACGCGTCAATCTTTCTTTCACCAAAGTACAAACAGAGAATTAAAAGTACTCCTGTAGTCTCGCGAGAGGTGCAGAAATGGGATTTGACGTCAGAGGAGACGCTCCGGTCTGTGTTTCACGGCACAGACTGGAATGTGTTCCGCGACACAGATAACATTAATGTCTACACGGAGACAGTGCTGGACTATGTTTGTACTAGGGTGAAAGAAACAATCCCCACTACCACAATGAGAGTTTACCCAAATCAAAAACCCTGGGTAGACAAATCCGTCCGTGAAGCTCTGAGAGAGCGCACCAAAGCATACAACGACGGCCTAGTGGCAGGCAACATGAATGACCACAAGGTGGCGCGATACAACGTAAGGAGGACAGTGTCAGAGGCCAAACGGCGCTACAGGGATAAAATTGAACTCCAGTTTGAACAAGCTGACTCTAGAGCTATGTGGCAGGGGCTCAAAACGATGACAGACTACAAAGGCGCCTCCCTCAAACTGAACAGTGACATCTCCTTAGCAAATGACCTCAATACCTTCTATGCGAGGTTTGATGCTGGTAATAACAACACCAGCTCACAAGCCACGGCAATGGGGGGGGGGGGGGGTCGGCTGCTGATGGAGGCGCAGTGTTCAGGGTAACAGAGCATGAGGTGAGGCGGACCTTTAAAAAAGTGAATATCAGGAAGGCAGCAGGTCCGGACGGCATCCCCGGCCACGTCCTAAAAGTCTGTGCCGACCAACTGGCCCCAGTATTCACTGACATATTTAACCTGTCCTTAGAACAGGCTGTCATCCCCACCTGCCTGAAGAAGTCCACTATTATCCCTGTACCCAAAAAATCCAAGCCTGCTTGCCTCAACGACTACCGCCCTGTAGCTCTCACCTCCATAGCCATGAAGTGCTTTGAGAAGCTAGTAAAGGGCTACATCTGCTCCTCCCTCCCCATCAACATGGACCCCCTGCAATTTGCATACCGCCCCAACAGGTCCACGGAGGACGCCATAGCCCATGTGCTGCACACAGCAGCATCACACCTGGACAAGAGGCAGGGGAACTATGTGAGAATGCTATTCATCGACTACAGCTCGGCATTCAATACCATAGTCCCCTCCATACTCATAGCCAAGCTCAGGGACCTGGGCTTGGGCTATGACCTCTGCCAGTGGGTCTTGGACTTCCTGACTGGCAGACCCCAGGTGGTGAGAGCAGGCAACTGCACCTCCTCATCCATCACCCTCAACATAGGGGCCCCCCAGGGCTGTGTTCTGAGTCCCCTCCTCTACTCCCTGTACACACACGACTGTGTGGCTCAGCGGAGTAGCAATACAATCATCAAATTTGCTGACGACACAGTGGTGGTGGGCCTGATCTCTGCCAACGACGAGAGGGCCTACCTGGAAGAGGTCAAGGTCCTGGCGGGATGGTGCCAGGAAAACAGCCTCTCCCTGAACGTCAGCAAAACAAAGGAGATGATTGTGGACTTCAGGAGGTCGGGGGTCAAGGACTACAGCCCCCTCAGCATCGACGGGGCACCGGTCGAGAGAGTCAACAGCTTTAAGTACCTCGGAGCCTACATATCCGAGGACTTGACATGGACCACACACATTGACAGTGTTGTGAAGAAGGCACGACAACGCCTCTACTTCCTCAGGCGCCTAAGCAAGTTCCAAGTCAGTCAGAAGATCCTTAAGAACTTCTACTCATGTACAATAGAGAGCATCTTGACCGGCAACATCACCTCCTGGTTTGGGAATAGCACTGCACAAGACCGAAGCAGACTACAAAGAGTGACACGTTCAGCCGAACGCACAATTGGAGGGGGGCTCCCCACCCTCCAGAACATTTACAACAAGCGTTGCACGGGCAAGGCTAAGAGAATCATTAAAGACTCCAGTCACCCGAACAACTGCCTCTTTGAACTGCTGCGGTCAGGCAAGCGATACCGGAGTCTCAAGGCGAGCACAGAAAGACTCAGAAGAAGCTTCTATCCCCAGGCCATCAGGCTGCTAAACGAACAATGAATGAACACTACACAACAACAACCACCAAACGCACATAGCACACACATCCACACGCACACACTCACTTTAAACAAACACACTGTAGCACCCACTCCACACACTTTATAGCACACACCCACTTTAAACAAACACACTGTAGCACCCACTCCCCACACTTTATATTTATTGATGAAGGATTGCACTACAACTCGTACACCTTACTGTAAATTGTACCTAAAATTGTACCTCATCCCATTTCTGCTTTGCACTAGATAGTACTGTACATTAGTACACTGCATAGTATTGTATATTATATGGTAACTCAGAACATTGTACATATGTCTATACCGAACACTGTGACCTCATTTTTCTTCTTCTAAATTACATGTTTATTATGTCATTTGATACTATCTTGTCTAGCACAGTCTCTGGAGCGTAACAGTAAGAAGCATTTTGTATGAAAGTATTCTGTACTTCTGTATGACAACTATTAAAGAACTTGAACTTGAACTTGGGTAGGTGTACTGTCCTCCTCGTCACTCCCTTTCCTGGCATAGTCTGGCAGATATTCTGGGGGTTTGTGTTCCCTTGGGGGATACCTCCCACTGCTTGAGGCACTCGACGTCACCCTCAGGTGCTTCTCGTCATCGCCCTCTGGGGGTTGCTGACTGTCTGTCTGCACAACTGTACTAAGTACACTGGGGTGATGTGTTTCTATTTCTACACACCTTGTTCTGGAGTCCAGCTCTGGCTCCTCTGTCTGTGTCTCGCTCTCACAGGTTGCCTTCGTGACAAACTTGACTAGCATGTGTTTCTGCACTATCCCTTTACCGGGATGATAAACTAGGAGAGCAGGACTTCCCCTGTCGTGTCCTACGAAAAATTCTTTTACATCCTTGGACTTGGGTTTTCCCCTGTCCTGCAGGTACACATAACACACTGATCCAAATCGGTGCATTCTGGCTAGATTACACTTCTTTCCTGTCAGCGCTGTATACGGAGTGGTGCCCGAGTGCTTATTAAAGCACCCGTTTCTGGTGTAAGCGGCTTCTTGCACCGCATAATGCCACAGGCTCTTTGGTAAGTTACTATCTGCTAGCTTACACCTAGCCATTTCGAAAAGGGTGTGCCATTCCCTCTCTGCCACCCTGCTCTGGTGCGTGGGGCATGGACGTGACGTCTCGTGTCTTATCTTATACCTTCCCAACAGTGATTGGAACTCTCTGTTTGTGAACTCGGTTTCGTGGTCTGACCTCAAACATCTTACTGTACCATAAGGGGCTACGTCTGCCAGGAATTTTTCTGTGGCCTGGAGTGTGTCACTCTTTTCTTTGATAAAGTAAACAAACACTGCCCCTGTACACACGTCTGTAAAATACTGTACATATCTAAAACCTCCTATGGACTCGTTGCTTACTGGGCCTGCTAGGTCCATGTCAACTAGTGCAAGTGGTACCCTTACTCTGTCTGTGGGATTTCTGTATCTCGGTTGGGTAAACTTGCCCGTTTTGCACATTGCAAATTTTTTGTCAGGTCTACGCTTCTCCCCCTCAATGTGCATGCCCTCTGACACTACTTGCAGTTTTAGTAAATCCTCGTAATTACAATGACCCATAATCTCATGCCATGTCTGAATATCGTGACTGGCCGTCCCGCTACACACATCATCATTATCGTTATCGTTTGCAGATAATATATTCTCTGGTACATCTTTATGTCAAACCGGGTACCGTCAGGTTCTACAAGAAAATGTTTACCTTTATCGAAGAATACCTTGGCGCCTCTTGCAGTAGCGGCTATTACAGAGAATAGTCCTTGTGGGAGCGATGGTACATATAGAGCGTTCTTTAGCGTCACCATACGCCGGCGCCCCCTGCTGTCCGTTAGGCATACCTGTGCGTCTCCCCTCTCTTGTGCCAATCCGTAGAGGCGTCTACCGTCCGCCAGCTCCATGCAGTGCCTCTCCGAGTGGAAAATGTCGTCAAAGTTCTTGAACCGACTCCTGTCATTGATGACATGGGACGACTCGCCCGTGTCCACGATCAGTCCCCTTCTCTGGGCCCGCTGCATCTGGGCCAGTCCGGCGATGCCCGCCGTCCACACTACAAAAGCGCAGTCTTCTTGTCCCGTTATCCTCCGGGCGCCGTCTCGACTCATCTCCCGTCGATAGTCGCCTCCATCGATTCTCCGGGCGTCATCTCGATTCATCTCACGTCGATAGTCGCAGCCGTCGTCATCCTGTCCACAGCCGTTATCTTGTCTGTAGTCGCCATTTTGTCCGTGGCTTTCGTCTCGCCTGTAGTCGCCATTTTGTCTGTGGCTTTTGTTTCGCCTGTAGTCGCCATTTTGTCCGTGGCCTCTGTCTCGTTCATGGCCGTCGTCTCGTCCGTAGCCTCCATCTTGGCCATGCGCGTATCGCTCGCTCTGGTTGTGTTTCTTCATGCACACTCTGTCTGTGTGCCCCGTGGATTTGCAGAAGCTACACCAGACAGTCTTTGTGCATTCGCTTCTCCGATGGCCTTTATCTCCGCATCGCCAACACGCCAGGTCCGTCGTGGTCCTGGTTCTCCCTCTTGGCGTCACTCGAGCCTTTAGCACCCTCTCCTCTTCCTCCGCGGCGGCTGGGTGGGTGTCTTCTGAGGCCTCGAAGTTCCTTAATTTAGCCTTGAATTGGCCCAACGTAATGTCCGTTGAACCGTGTGTTATCAGGAGTGTGAACGGTTTGTACAGCTCCAGTAGTCCTCTCATTATCATTGCCATCATTAGCCCATCGCTCGGTGCTTCTCCGGCACTCCTCAATGGCGTCGTGATTTGCTCCGCTCTGTTGACTTATTCGGTCACAGTTTCGGTGGTCCCCTTCCTCAGGCCCATTAGTGCTGTGTAGAGGGCCACGACTCTGGGTCTTCCTCGCCCGATGAAATGCTCTCTCAGTACCGCCAGGCTTTCTCGGCCTCTGTCTTTAGTGTCGCGGAATATCAGCCCCAGGCTGGTGTCGTCAAGCATCGGTGCTAACTCACAGTACGCGCTAGCATTCCGCTGGTCGTCCAGGGCTTGCTCTTCCGCTGTCAGTTCTCCGGTGGGGGCCCCCAGGATCCTCTCCTTCAGCCCCGCCCTGTGCATGCAGCACAGCATGCGCTTTTCCCAGAGCTCTTAGTTCTCTGCTTTTCCATTGAATGTCGGCCACTTGTCTCTTCTCTTGTTTTCCATCCTCTTCGTTCCACCGATCACCGATCTCATATTTATACTGAATATCGGCCGATACCGATCGCTGGCCGATCGATCGGGGCATCCCTAATTTATATACATTCATAAATGATTATTAAATCATTTATAACTATATTTGTATAACATTTACAGATTAGTTCTACATTATTTATAACTCATTATCAACATTGTTTGTACTTGATTTGTTCATCATTAAATAATGTTGTTTAATGTGTAGTAACACATTTGTAGATGCTTTGAAAAATGGATATGAAAAAAACGACTATACTGTATCTCCATTTATTTTTCATGTTCAACAAATGATTTGTTAAGACATTCATAAAACATCTATAAATCATTTGCAGATGCTATTGTGGGGGCCAATCTCAAGTGAAGCCTATTCATCATTAACAAATGTCTAATACAGTTCATTATTTGTTTACTTTTTCATCACGTTACAAATGTTGTAGACAGCTTTCGGATACACCCTTCTTTGTGACATCAAACAGTGACAGAATTAGGACTAAAGATAAATGCAATTGTATTAACATATAAAATACATGTGCATGACATATAGTGTAACATGGGAGGGCACTAGGACCCAGGAGTACCCTGGCCAGGTAGAGTATCTAGAGAGGAAGTCTCACGAGAGTGAGACTTGACTTCACGTGTGTTGCCGTCTGTTTGAATGGAAGCATGATACATGCAGAACCAAGTTATCCGTGTATGAGCAGTTTAAACATCTTTTTTGTTGGTAAATCTATTCCACCATTTCCGACCTACAAACAACTCTTATATGTTGTGTAGACGTACTTGATGTGGTGGGCGCTAACGTTACATTTGTTCCTAATGTGTGCTCAGTATATTGCGGTATGTGATGATGACACGACACACAAGGGTAATAATAATTTGTATTTTCAGACTGTATAGGCGCCGATACTGATCTGATATGTCCGTCACCCCTATCCTGCAGTCTTCTACCCTGTATCTGTCCCCTGTTGTCATGAGAAAATAGTCTATCGTTGAATATGTTGTGTGTGGATGCGAATAATGTGTGTATTCTCTATTTAGTGTGTGCATTTCTCTCCATATATCCATGATTCCTAATTCATATATTTGCTAATGTTTGTCCTCCATTTCTTTGTGCTTGTCGTGGCTATGTCATAGTTCAGTACTACATTAAAATCACCTGTACAGATTAGGACCCCTTCCCCTTCCATCGCTATGATATCAAAGATTGTTTCAAATAAATATTTCTCACTCATTTGACCTTCCATTTTCCCCTTGACCATTACATACCTCCCCTCTTTATCCCTTATTTCCCTGATCATTTCAAACTTCACTGTGTTCTTAATTAGTATAGCTACTCCTCTTTTAAGGTTCTGTCTCTCCTCTTCTCCTCCCGGCACCTTCCATCCTCTCCGGTCCATGTCCCTTGTCGCTTCCCTCACGTCGTTGTACACCTTTATGCCTTCTTTCCAATGGTTGAAGGTTATTCTCTGCCCCTCCATCTTCGTCTGCCAGGCTGCTCTGAGAATGTTTTCTTTGACTTCGAATTTCAAGAAATTAACTATAACTGCTCTCGGTGGTCTGTTTATCTGTGGCTTTGGCGCTAGGGTCCTGTGTGCCCTTTGGCGAGGTCTGACACTTCCAATTTTCCTCGAATTAGATTGTCTACATATTTGGTCATCGAGTCTCCTTCTATCCCTTCTCTCAGTCCCCATATTCGTATATTATTTCTCCTCGACCTCCCCTCCAAGTCCGTTAGCTTTTCTCTCAACATATTTTGTTCGAGCGTCGCTTTTAGAATTTCTTGTATTTCTGTATTCCATTCCTCCGTTTCAGCTGTCCTTTTTTCTAGCATCCTTATATCTTTCTCTTGTTCCTGTAGTTTTCCATCAATTGTCTCGAGTCTCTTATTTATTTCTTCTCTGAGCTCGTCCTGACCCTTCTTTAATTCTTCCCTGAGTCTGTCGATGTCGCTCCGAATGCTCTGCGTGTTAGCTTGGTTAGCTATTGCGCTAGCTTGTATGCTAGCTTGTAGCTCCGCTACCCAGGTGGGCATCTCTGGTCTGTCGCCCTGCGTCATGCTAGCTTGAATTACCTCCTGCGCCACCTCCTTGTGTCGATAACTTTCCTCCGGTGTTTGTACTTCTTCTGGGGTCCCTTTTCTCTCGCTTTTTCTCGTGTTCATCCTTCCTTTTCTCTTATATCCTTGAATTGTCACTTTTTATTTTGTTTTAGATAGTTGTACTTCCTTTTTTCGATATTCTTTGACCGGGAGCTCTTTTCTATGGTCGCTTACCCGAACATCTCAAACCGGAAGTCCAATCACATCTATATTATCGGTATTATGTTTCATCAGGTCGTTTTTTGATGCTTTGATCGTCACCAACGGCACACGTTGTGGAGTAACGTTAATTATTGTGATCATATATTGTGATAGAAGTGAAATCATGGTTGGATCACAGCAGGATTGATACCATATAGGCCTTACCTTCACTAGGATGTACCCCAAAAAGAATATTCCAATTATCTGATCGCGAGTCCCAGTATTGGTGTCGATCGTGTCGCCAACATAATCCGCCACACATCATGCACCGGGAGCAACTCATGCTTCTCAATCCGACCGTTATAACCGCCCCACTTGCCCAACCAATAAAAATCCGACCGGAGCAGTGGTGTCGCGTGGGTAAAATAACAGAGGATGCCAATATTTTTTTATACATTTTTTTTATTAAAAAATGCAGTAATAAATAATCATTTTTATACGTTTTTTTATATTTAAGCCAAATAATATTGTGACAAAATAAAAATGCACACTAAATAAAAATACACATTTCAAGTGTAAACAATAGATACAGCTAGCTACTATAGTCCATGGGCCAGACCAGATATCGGTACCACTCAAGGTGACGAAACGTACATATAATTTTTTCAAATATCTATGTCTGTAGATGATATTTTGGTATGATAGCCCTTTCCGGAGTGGTAGCTTTATCATAATTATCAAGTCATGAAGTATACTAGGCCGGGAGCCAGGTCCACCCCTCAGGATGTTTTTTCACTATTATTTCCTGTTATCCCATATCTTGGGCCATAACCAGTTGATAATGACCACCCCCAACTCATGCCCGTTTGGCCTCAGGGGCCAAAAAACCCTCTTTTTGGGAAAAACTTCTGGCGAAATTATGTAATTGCAAATATTAGGGTACTGCAACTGCATAAATCGTCAGATAAGTCTGAAACTTTGCATGAAGTATCCTGACACATAGGGGAAAGTATCAGAATAATAATCTGGGGCATTCTGCCTTTCTATTGTCAAATATCACTCTCAGCATACCTCAAAAGACAAAAAAAATTCTGTCCGCCTCACAAATTGGCATCAAAAGTGATCATTTTCAAGTATTTTATTAAACATGTCACTGCCTCACATGGATATGAAAAACATCCCACATTTATCCGCTTCAATTTAAGTCCAAGATGACCTTTCTATCTAAATGATTACACCTGCCATGACCAAAGTTCTCCACTGTACCTTAAATCGAGAAAATAGAACATTCAAGCATTACCCTTATTTCTTCCATCAAAAAAATATATTAAACAAGAGTTGAGACTTGAGTAATGTAATGCTATACTATCTGAAGTTAATAATAATAATAATAATAATAATAATAATAATAATAATAATAATAATAATAATAATAATAATAATAATAATAATAATAATAATAATAATAATAATAATAATAATAATAATAATGCAGGACTTTTTAGAAGTCTTTATTCGGCATGCAACGACACACTTGCGATGGGCTGCACACACACACAGGAACACACACACACACATGCATTGTTTTTAGGGTCACCAATGCGATTGTTACATGATAATGATAATTATGATAATTACATGAAAAGTTAACAATGTTACGCCCCCTGGTGGAACGGGGTATCACAGTGCAACATAAAGCAGGGCCGCCTCAGGGGGTGTGCGAGCAGTGCGGTCGCACAGGGCCTCGCGGGAAGGGGGGCCTTGCACAAAAACAAAAAAAAACAAAAAATATTTTTTATTTATTATTTTTCTTTATTCTTTTTTTTTTCTTTTTTTTTTGCAAGGCCCCCCTTCCCGCAAGGCCCGTTTTCATCACGGACCTAACATCTAGTTTTGCTTATATGCTTATATATTTCACATTAGACACGTTTGTAGAATGTTCCTGGCTCTGCACTATTCTCTATTGGAGCTCTGGGGCTCTGCAGATTGGTTTCAAGAAGGGAGGGGTTACATCATGTGTATGCCGGCGTGCGTCAGCTGCGTTTGACTATTTCGCTCGTGCAGCTTTGGAGGTTATGCTTAGTTATGCCAGCCAAAACGAAGAGGACGGTCATTCGGCAGATGGACTGAAGATGAAAGTTGTTGCATGTTAGACAGTTCAGTCAGGCTAGCCATCCCGGCTAAGGCAGGGACAGCTAGTTAGCTTTAGCTACGTTATAATATTGAGTGCCAACGTGTGGTTCAGTCGGGATAGCCATGATGATGTCGGCTAGTAGCTAGCTTAGCTAAAGGCTAACTAGCGTTAGCTAACCTAGAGAGAGCGCGTGCAGCATTGTTATGCCAAGATGAAGAGGACGGTCAGTCGGCAGATGAACTTCGTCAACTCCACGCGGTTGTCTCCATCCTCTTGGACGTTTGGTGAGTTTTTAATGCACTCTATTCTATTCCCGCCGTGGATATATATCTCTCTCTCTCTCGGGAGCCAAACGGGCCGGCTAGCTGTTGTAGTAGCTAACGGTGTGTGGCCTGGTGTCAGCACCTGGTGCGAGGGAGGTGAGCTTGGTGTTTCATTATGAGAATATCTCCATGCTCAAGTCGGCTATAGTCCGCGAGGGACTTGTTGCCGGCACCGCTATGGTAAACACCACTCTGTAGTGGGACGTGTATTGCCTTCTTTTTCCCTTCCCTCTTCGGATGAGAAGAGGAAAACACAGCGGCTGTCTGAAGTGTTGGCCTGTATTGCTTTTCTCACGTTGTACAGTTTTTCAGTGGTAGCCGCATAGCTTGCTTCTGCGTTAGCTAGTGGTTAGCGATAGCCGGGTTGAGCTAACTGTTAGCCAGTTAGCTGTTTAGCTACGACGTTAGCTGCTCGTTTTCGCTCGGCTGGGAACGTTAGCTTGATGCTATCAGTTAGCCTAGAGTTAGCTGTTAGCTTGTGCTACGACCATTGACATTAGCCGTGAGAATAGCAGGCCCTGGCACTCTGACTACGACATCATCTTTGACAGAAGATGTAGTCGGGCCTGCACCATGACAAGGCTCCGGCCATAGCTTCTTTTTGTCCCGCCAGCAAGAGGCCTTTCGTCAACGTGGAGACCTGTGTTGCGGCCTTTCGCCCTGCGTTCCTTGGTGCAGGTAAGATGTCCACCATTGGACATGACCCCACTCTTCCTTCCTTCCCCTCCCGAATGTTTTGTTAATAACGATGTTTTTTTCCAGGCAAAACATATGTTACTTCACAACATTTGGAGATACGACATGTGCTGTGTGTGAATTGTCTTGGTCGTTTGTGTAGCTTGGGTAGCGTTGGCCAAAGCTGTGTGTGGCCTGGTGTCAGTAACTGGCTACTCTATTTGCAGTTAGCTATTTAGCTGATGTCGGCCATTGGCTCCTTGCTACTTTGTTTTCTCTGGTATATACCCTCTTCTCTTTGGATTTAAGTGTTGATCTTTGTCCTTTTGGATCTATGTATATTCATGTTGCCTTTGTGAAGTTATCTTTTCCTTCTGTTTTGTTCTTCCATTAAAAGTTGAATATCCTTTAGGGGCTCATCTTTGCTTATCTCTCTCATACATGCTCTCTCTCTAACACACACACAGACATGCTCTCTCTCTCTAACACACAAACACACATGCTCTCTCTCTCTCTCTCTTTCTAACACACAGACATGCTCTATATCTCTCTCTAACACACAAAATGACATGCTCTCTCTCTATATATTTCTCTCTCTTTCTAACACACATATACATGCTCTCTCTCTAACACACACACACAAACAGACATGCTCTCTCTCTATCTCTCTCTCTCTGGCCTTGCTCTGGTGGAGGGTCAGGGGCATTGCCGGGTCTGTGCAGCGATAACACTGTATATTGACTGTAGAACAGGAGCTCTCTCTCGCTCTCTCTCTTGCTATATGTTGACTGTATCATGCCCAGCCTCGGGCAGCGCTATTATTTAAGAATATGTTGACTGTATGAAAAGAAAAAAAATCTCGCACAGGGCCTCGCATTTCTCCCAGGCGGCCCTGACATAAAGCAGTGCTGACCGGGTTACACACACCAACCAACCAAAACCCTAACCCTGTTTCATGTCACATGATCCCACCTGAAGTTATTCAGCAAAGAATTTTGGGTAAGTTGATCTATTTTTCTGGCTGTGGGAATAGATTGAGTATATTAAGAGATTGGTGTCCAATATTTTTCTACATGAAAGGGGGCAACTCTACTTCTAGAGTGATACCATTAATGTCAGCTTGTAGATTGTTACCTAATATAGCCAGCCCAATGTAGCTAGCTAATGATAGCAGGAGCGGCAGACTAGCTAGTGAGAGTAGAAGTGGGAGAAAAATTATGAAATTGTAATTATTAAGTAATTATAATTATTAGCAACTACTTCTAGAGTGATAACATTAGCTAGTTAGCTTGAAGATTGTTAGCTGCCAGCCCAATGTAGCTAGCTTGTGAGATCGGGAGTGTGTACAATATTTAGCTGTTGTAATGAATATACTGACTTTCTGATGGTGGCAATGCTACGCTATAGTCAAGGTGCCAAAGAGACGACAAGATGCCTGGATACCTTACCAGAGTGCTTCCATGCTGGAAGCTCTAGAGACTCCTCTATAACAACAAGTCTCTGGAAACTCATGAACCACTCTCTGCAGAATGGACTGCATTTCTGGATCATCCAATCTGGCTTCAGAACATCCCACTCCACTGACACATGCCTTCTCTATTTGAACGACCACATCAAACAAGAGGTGGACGCAGGCAAATACTGCGGCATGGTCATGCTGGACCTACAAAAGGCCTTCCACACTGTCAATCACTCCATTCTGATTGACAAGCTAAAAGCAATTGGTTTTGATAGTCTATCAGTGAGCTGGATGCAATCCTACCTGGAGGGAAGAGAACAGATGGTGGAGGTAAACGGTACTCTATTCCCCCCTCCCAGTGAGCTGTGGTGTTCCACAAATAAGCATACTAGGACCGTTACTGTTCCTAATTTATGCAAATGACTGCAACTTGATCCTGTTCGCGGACGACTCAAACTCAGCAAGACCGACGGCTTCTCAGTTACAGTGGGTGACAATATTGTCACAAGGAAAGATGAAATTACATACCTGGGTTCCATCCTAGAGGCAAACCTTTCCTGTAACAAAATGGCATCCAATGTAATCAAAAAAGTCAACCAACGAACTAGATTCTTGTACCGGATCTCCTCTCTGGTAAACAAGAATACCCTGGCAGGAGCACTCATTCAAGGGTACTATGACTATGCTTGCACCTCATGGTACCAAAGCACCTCAAAGGCGCTAAAAACAAAACAAACTGGTCAGACTACTGCTTGACCTTACTAGGGCTGTCTTAAATACTTCGAAGCTTCGAAGCTTCGTTCGATGGCACAAGCTTCGAACATAAAAAAAAAAATCGAAGTTTAAAAAAAAATAAAAAAATAAAAAAAAAAATGTTTTACTTCGGTGTGTGTGTGTGTGTGTGTGTGTGTGTGTGTGTGTGTGTGTGTGTGTGTGTGTGTGACTCAGCGTTTCCGTTAGAACATATTCGTGCCGGTCTGGGTGTCCTGCAAGATTTCTATCCCCGGACATATTCGAGAAATTCCGGTCAGCCTGGTTTTCCTTTTTACCGGCTGAATGCCACCATCGGCGCCAATGTTAACGTTAATATCGCCTAATCTATGTTTTAAATTATGGCTATGTGTCTGTTTCAGAGCATTTAGAAAAGCCCCCGTTTTCAGATAAAAAACAGCTCATTCTGGAGCATTCTATGAAAATCGTCTTTTAGTGGAATATTCCACAACGTTGATATTCGTCTGCCTTTTTATGAATCGTTTTCAAATAAACGCTAGATGATGAATATTATACGTGCACGCAAGCACATTCGGGCCGCGCACGGATAATCGCTCCGTTGATTTCCTCACGGACTTTTACAGTGAAACCGAAAGAAGACATTTCACAAAACAGCTTATAACTTCATCAAACTTACTCTGATTATCCTAACACTGATAACATAGAGTCCTTACCTGACATCAGATGGTATCCAACTGGTATATTCCAATTCCTGATCACCATTCGAAAAAATCGATACGTGTATGGATCCAACGCGATACTGTAGAACTCCATGATCAGCGGGGATCTGAGGTTCCAGAATGAACTGTGGTAACCCCGGCTGGATCAGTGAACTGGAAAATGTGGATATAATGTCGCACCTCAGCCAGGAGAATTAAACTTTCCACTCGGGCCTGAACGCTCGACATTTCTGTTTCTGTTTTCTTTCACCACGGCATCAGCGGTCTCTGTGACTTCAAGTTCAGAAGACTCATCTTCGTTGTCATTATTATTAGACCTGCTTGTGCTTGGTTTCATGAAATATTTGTTAAGCTTAGCTTGTTTGGCCATCTCTCTCTCTCGCTCGTATACCTGTTTGTCGTTATGGTGGCCACTGGCCAGACAGGCTCAAAAAAAGAAAGAAAAAAAGATTCACATCCGAGCGGCGCCATCCGCGCTTTATCAGCGTGAAGCAACATGTAATGATTGTTTCGTTCATCGCATAGGCTATTTAATTTTAGCCTATTTTAATACAATTCAAATAATAAAATTGTGCTTAGAGAAATTATTTTCACCGGACATTATGACCGGAGAGATTTAAATATTCGGACTTCAACATATTTTGCCGGTCAAATACCGGTAATTACCGGCTAACGGAAACGCTTGTGTGTGTGTGTGTGTGTGTGTGTGTGTGTGTGTGTGTGTGTGTGTGTGTGTGTGTGTGTGTGTGTGTGTGTGTGTGTGTGTGTGTGTGTGTGTGTGTGTGTGTGTGTGTGTGTGTGTGTGTGTGTGTGTGTGTGTGTGTGTGTGTGTGTGTGCATGGGGCCATTGGGTGGGGCCGGGGGACAAATACACTGGAGGAAAGTAACCCAACTCAGCCCAAATTATATCATCACTATTGCCTGTTTGAAGGATATCATCCTCAAACACATATACACCACCTACACGCCTATTCTCAGTCCTTGCCCCACAATGGTGGAATGAACTACCCACCCCAGTTAGGACAGCCGAATCCCGTCCAATCTTTCGCCGTCGACTAAAGACGCACTTCTTCAACCATTATCTGAAATAAAATAAAATAAATCTAACCCTAACTAACCTTACTCTCATGCACTTGTCCTAATAAACTAACCTACACTGTAACACGCAACACTTTGATGAATATTGTTACTCAGCTGATAGAGTTGTATCCTTCCTGATGACCTGTCGTACAGAACTTGTAAGTCGCTTTGGATAAAAGCGTCAGCTAAATGACTAAATGTAAATGTGAATGTAAATGCCTTGTAGAATTCCACACATAAGAAAGAAAGATACTGGGATGAATAAACAAAATAGGAAATAAAATTTAGAAATGCATGCAATACATAAATAAATATGAATCTCCATATATGAAATAGAACATTTAGATAAGGTGCTACTGAGATGTTTTGGTGAGTTCTTTGTTTTTTTGTGGAAGTAGCCCTTCTTAAAAATGCATGAACATTCACTGATAATTGGTCTGTAGTGGAGTCTACAAGGTCTACATTGCTGGACCTTGTAGACTGACATAATTCTGTGCATAGTTTAGTCTACACAGGCCATATTTCAAATAATCAAAATCTTACTTCATTCATCTTAAACATTCTTGATTTAGGGGATTGGTAGTTCCCATGAAATCTGAAGTTGTTCAAACGACAACAGCGATCCACCTTGAATTAAATCACACAGCCGTGTTGGCTGCGTCACAGTCACGAAAGGGGCTACTTAATTCATTAATCCAATCCACTTTATTTATAGAGCCCATATAAAAACAACAAAGTTTACCAAAGTGCTGTACAAGTCCCACAACATAAGATAAAAAAAAAAAAAAAAATTATATTAAAAAAAAAATTATAAATTTTTTTTTATTCGAAGCTTCGAATTAAAATCGAAGCTCGGCTCCGAAGCTTCGATTGCCAAACAAAAATTCGAAGGTCAGCCCTAGACCTTACTCCTAGAACCCACCTCACCCCTGCCCTTTGACAACCTAGGATGGCTTAGAGTAGACGACAGAGTACAGCTACTTGCAATGGGCCTGGTCTACAAGATACACTACACCCCTAAGGTACCCATGTACATGTTAAAATACTTCCCAAAGGTCAGTGAAACCACAACACCAGAGGGAGCTCCACAAATCATGTTAAACCCAGATTCGGCTCAAACAAGGGACTAAACACGTGACGTTTCACAATTATGCCACATCAATGTGGAACGCCCTACCCACAGCTGTAAAGGAATGTGAATCACTACCCACCTTCAAAACCACTCAAAGAGCACCTACGGGAGACCGCAATTCGAAACTGGCCCCTGTAAATGTCCAAACCCAACCCCCTCCAATGTACAGTTTCTTCCCCCTCAAATGTATATACTCTCTTTTTAGACTATTTTTGTACTCATAAACAGTACTGTATTTGCAAATCTGGTATGTCATAAATGTATAGATGTAGGAGTACTGACTATCTGTATGTCATGTATGTCATATATGTCCTGATGAATTGAAAATGGGGGACCCTGATGTAAACAAGACGAAAGTCTTTCTCTGGTCTGCATCCCCTTAACAATTGTGTGTATTGAGCTGTACTGTATTGTACCCATTCTGCAATCTGTTAATAAAGTTTTCAATCAATCAATCAATCAAGTCTGTTTACTGCAGAGTGGCAGCGCTAACAGAAATAAAAACAACCCAGGCCTATGTTAAAGTGCAGCTTGGCTTAGAGGATAATGTTTACATTTACATTTACATTTAGTCATTTAGCTGACGCTTTTATCCAAAGCGACTTACAAGTTCTGTACGACAAGCCATCAGGAAGGGCACAACTCTATCAGCTGAGTAACAATGTTCATCAAAGTGTTGAGTGCTACAGTGTAGGTTAGTTTATTAGTCTTGTATGAACTACTCAATCAATCATGTACCTCGGCGCGGCTGAATAACAGTAGCAGTGATCGCCTGCTGCGTCCATCGCGTGTATATATGTGTGCTAATATGGCGCGTTAGCGTTAATATGTGATTAATATGAACCAAAGCGTGTTAATATGTGATTAATATGATCGCCCTGCTGCGTCCATCGCGTGTATATATGTGTGCTAATATGGCGCGTTAGCGTTAATATGTGATTAATATGAACCAAAGCGTGTTAATATGTGATTAATATGAACCAAAGCGTCGAACCAAGCGGGGATCTCATGCGCATGCGCACGCGCGAGCACCTGGGCGAAGGAAAAGGAAATGCGCATTACCGTACTGGCGTATGGCGAAGAATGCGGAAGCGCTCTTGCACTCTTCCGCTGGGATTAAGCTACACGCGCCCCACACAGCGTGTCCCGCAGCCGCAGGTGAGTGACACAGACATGAGAGGAGGACTGCACTGGGTCTGGATCACTACCACTCGCTAACAATCTTCATACAAATAACGCAGTAACGCAGTAACGAACCATGTTACTGAATTTCAAAAGTAATGCGTTAGAGTACTAGTTACCGCCAAAAATAACGGCGTTACTGTAACGCGTTACTTTGTAACGCGTTAGTCCCAACACTGTGAATGACACTTAAGCTAGGCTAACAGAGCGGCTGTTCCCTAAGCCTAATGCATGCACAGAGAAGAAAAGGGTATATATCTGCTTGTTTATCTCCAGGGTAGATGGCAAATAAGCTCATTTCGCCAAAAGTTGGCGTGTTCCTTTAATAAGAGGTTAAAATAACACAACCACATACACAAATGTTACACCGCATACATGTTCAATTAAAGGCCTGACTATATAGAATGGTTTTTCTCTCCCCTCCAAACTCCCACAAATGATGGCGTAGTCGGAATAAAAGGTGTTGATGTTGCTTTTATTGCCCAGCCTCCAGGGTGCAGAGGTGACATTTCAAAACAAGTGACATAAGCAAACTAACAAAATAACAAAATACTACCTGGTCTATCAGATGCGCTCCACAATAACATCGTATTGATAGATGACACTCAGGGCTTGACATTAAGGCTTGTCCTATTGTCCGGGACAAGTATATATAATATATATATATATATATATATATATATATACCGTAATAACAACTATACAACTATAGGCGTAGACCAGGGTTTAACCCCTGGTCGTCAAGAGAGAGGGGAGATGAGGAAGATGAGCTGGTGCTGATGGGGAGTGAAGATGAGCTGGAGGACTGATCATAAAGTATATATTATACCCCACACACACAAAATGCACACACACTGTGTTTAAGTTATTAAATCCTAATAATTGTCCAAATCTCTTGTCGTTTTATTTATTTTTTAATAGGCCTTTATTTTCACACAAGTACATTTCGGACAAGTAAGTTTAGCTTTCGGACAAGTAAAATATCTGAGCCACTTGTCCGAAGGAAGTTAATGTCAAAAAGTTAATGCCAAGCCCTGACGCGTCTATTCGAATACCAACCGGTTTGTGCGTTTTGCGAATCTGATTGGCCACTGACGTTTCTGGTCATGTGACATGTGCACCAATCGTGTGACGGCAAGTTCTTTCGCCGGTTAAGCTTAGGCACTCTTTCGAAGTTGGTTAAGGTTAGAGTTTGTCTTAGAGCATGGCGATAGAACGCCAGCCCTGATTCCAAACTCTAACCTTAACCAGGAGTCGCCTAAGCTTAACCAGTGATAAACTAGGCGTTTGGTAGTTTGCTGCTGGTCGGGGCGGAAATGGGCGCGTCACGCGATTGGGCGCACATGTCACATGACCAGAAACGTCAGTGGCCAATCAGATTTGCAAAACGCACAAACCGGTTGGTATTCGAATAGACGCAGCCCTGACACTTACTGCGCGGCATTTCCCTAGTTACTCATTTTAGCAACCTTTATCTGGTGAAGCCCCGACACAGAGACAAACAGACTAACAAACAATCACGGCGCTTCCCTCAGTCAACTTCATCGTAACTGATGCAGGGCAAGAACAAACTTCCTTGGGCACGCAGCCCTCATAACACCTGGACTCCCCCCCTCCACAGGTGCCACACATAATTAATTAACAAGACTAAACAGGTGCTACACATCAATACATTTTCCGTTTCCTACACACATTATACCAAACAACCCGCAACACCAATACCCCCACAACAACCCAATAAATAAATATATAAACATAACCCAATAAATAAATGTATGAATGTATATATGAATGTATGGTAATATGTAACTATGAATGCATGTATGATAAGATGAATATGTATGCATGTTTGATTATGCATATGAATGTATAATATATGATAATGAGTGTGAAGCAGCCTCTGCCTGGGTCCGCTTCTGGTGGCAGTCGGGAGGGTATTCCGTACACTTTCAGTTCCGTTGTCAGATATCAAGGGATATCCGATTTATTTAGAAAAGCTATTTACATTGAAGATGGGACCGTAGACAGTGCCTTTCAGGCAAGTCAGGTGAACCACAGCCCACAATACATATAATAATATAATTTAGGACCTGCTCAGAGGTCATCAATCGGCACACATGCGATGCATGCATGCAATTCGTATCTGCGATTAACCCATCCCATCGTCCTTCCCCCCCAAGGGCAGCCGGGAGCAGACAGGCGTCAACGTGAGCCGCGCCAGGGGACCAATCCAAGTGCTCCTGTCCGTCTTCGTCAAGGACGCCACAGCGTTAGCGATCTGTTGTTGTGCATGTTTTTCCATTGGGTTTATCTTATCGGGGGGGAAACCCTTGCGAGCACGGGGAGAACATGCAAACTCCACACAGAAAGGCCCGGGAGATACCCCACCTGGGTAACTGGCATCATGGAAACCTGGTCCCCAAGCGGTAATCGAACCCTGGACCTTCTTGCTGTGAGGCGACAGTGTTAACCACTACACCACCGTGCCGCTATTAACTGAGGCCAATACAATTTCCCCAGAATAGACAAACACTGGGCAAGCATTCCCTTTTTGGCTACACAGATCAATCATAACATTCACATATCCTTCTATTTGATATAATAATAATAATAATAATAATAATAATAATAATAATAATAATAATAATAATAATAATAATAATAATAATAATAATAATAATAATAATAATAATAATAATAATAATAATAATAATTATTATTATTATTATTATTATAATAATTATAATAATTATAATAATCCATAACAAAAAACACTCATATGGCTCTTACAGAGTGAATGTATGTATGTATGATAAGATGAATGTATGTATGTATGATATGTCTGAAGGTATGATAATATGAAATTAATGATGGGCGGGGTTGCAGTTCTCAGTCCAATCTGATCCAGTCTCCAATCTGATCTCAGACCAATGATGAATGTTTGGTGTGTGTGTGTGCGCGTGCGTGCGTGCAATGCGCGCGCGCTGCTCGGAGTCAGTGACGGAGCCTCACCCTGTTTAACTCATTCTGCGCCAATCACGAGAAAAGTCGGGTTTTAATCGTTATTTCTTTTATTAGCTATATCCATTCATTTTTCATCCATCCAGCCTGATGTTATCATTGGGAATGGGTCTGAGCTCGCAAAAGGGCAAATACCGCCGCCTACGCCTTCCAGCCGGTATTGCACTCCATTAGAAACAATGTAGTTTCTTTTCTGGCCAGATCTTAGCCGTGCGGGCGGGGTTTAAATACTCCGGCAGGACGAGCGTTTACAACGATACATCTGCGAGGCAGCCCCCCCCCCCCCTTCATATGCAATGCCGGACAACGTGGGACGGACCTCCGCGAGCAGTATTTGGAATGGCGATCAGATAATTGGATTATTTTTTTTGCATTACATCAGAGACAAGGTAAGAACACTATTATATCAAATCTTGCGTTGATCTGATATTTCTTTCTCCCGCGATCGAAGCTGTGTGTGTGGACTGTGTTGTGCTTTTTACCATTGGTTGCGGTGGGGGGGGGCGGCGAGCGCCCCGCTACAAGCCCCATTTCATGGGTGCATGAGGAAGCATAATAATGATAATCTAGCGTTGATTTCAGGAAGATTCGATAATCAGGCGAAAAATTACGAAGTGATAAGTGGATTCCACTAAAACACTATTATCGCGGATTTTCCTGGGATTACTAAGAATCGCCAAAACTATACTCATATTCAAATTTCAAAACGGTATAAAACGGAAATGTACGGATGAAAAAACAATCTTTTTTGCATGTTGACCAGAAGCAACTCACTGACAATCAACGGTGTTATTAGACCCATAGCTATAATAAGATATATTTTAAGCACTCGCAAGTTTTGCAGGAGTCCGACTTTAATTAGCTGCACTTCAAAACTCTTGACAGGATCCGAATTTAGAGCGAGAGAATTAAAATGTTTAAAAAAAAACAGCTGCTATGCCGCCTCCGCCGCCTCCTGTGAGACGAGGGGTGTTAATAAAGTTGCAGTCCGGGGGACAAAGTTGAATGAGAGGAGTAGGCTGCTCACCAGTCTGTATCCACGTTTCAACCACCAGGAGAAAATCCAGTTTGCGGTCCGTGAAGAGAGCGTTCAAGTTGAAGGCCTTGTTTGACAGCGAGCGAGCGTTGAATAGGGCCAGCCGCGGGGGGGGGGGGGGGGGGGGGGGGGCGGGAGGGGAGCTCCCGGGAGGCTGCACCTGTAGCAGGGAGCGGAGGCTATAGGGGTTTGCGCCACGACATCCATGGGCGATGAAACACAGGGAGAGACAGACTCTGGGCTGGGCTGGTGTATGAAAGCCGGCAGGGAATAATTCCACACACCGGGTTGGACGAGCGACGGGGGCGGGGTTCTCTGGAACTCCACAGGCCGCCGTGCCTCCTCGTTTTCTCCGCTTCCTAGATCGTCTTTTGCGATGGGGGACACCGAGGCACGGACGTATTAGCTCGGCTGGGAGTTTGGCCAGCCAGGGATGGGGAAGAATCCTTTCTCCCGGTAGTGTTCTCTCCATGAAATCCCCACCACTGAGGTCCATAAAGTAGTACAACTACACGGATATCCAAAAGTAGTTGTCGGTCGTAGATCATTTTTGTCGGGTGAATACGAGACACAAACAAAATGAGGACAAACAGTGATAGTAGGACGCAGCGGCAGGCAGCCGAAAACAGTGGCACAGCCATCATACTCAGCTGTCACCGAGCAGAGCCTTGTACTCCCCTTGATATCAAATAAATAAATACAAATATATTAAAAAATAAATATAACCCTAACTAACCTTACTGTCATGCACTTGTCCTAATATACTAACCTACACTGTATCACTCAACACTTTGATGAACATTGTTACTCAGCTGATGTGTAAGTCGCTTTGGATAAAAGCGTCAGCTAAATGACTAA
Organism: Notolepis coatsorum; assembly: GCF_963971535.1. Classification (NCBI taxonomy): domain Eukaryota; kingdom Metazoa; phylum Chordata; class Actinopteri; order Aulopiformes; family Paralepididae; genus Notolepis; species Notolepis coatsorum. The sequence goes on from NC_140166.1 coordinate 6,018,231, forward strand.
ATGTAAATGTAAAATGTAAATATCAGTCACCAGGCAGAGCCTTGTACTCCCCTTGATATCAGTCACCAAGCAGAGCCTTGTACTCCCCTTGATATCAGTCACCAAGCAGAGCCTTGTACTCCCCTTGATATCAGTCACCAAGCAGAGCCTTGTACTCCCCTTGATATCAGTCACCAAGCAGAGCCTTGTACTCCCCTTGATATCAGTCACCAGGCAGAGCCTTGTACTCCCCTTGATATCAGTCACCAGGCAGAGCCTTGTACTCCCCTTGATATCAGTCACCAAGCAGAGCCTTGTACTCCCCTTGATATCAGTCACCAAGCAGTAGGGATGGGTACCGAATTCGGTACTTTTGAGGTACCGAACCGAAACACGTCGGTACTACAGAGTATCGAATCAAGTGAGATACAGAAAAAAAAAATTAATTTTTATTTTTTTTAACTTTGTTAATTTTTTTTTTAATTTGTATTTGTTCATGTCAACGTTCACACGCACAATATATGCTTACCTAGGATTTGACTTGATTCAACAACAAAGCAGTCGGAGCAATGGCAAGCCGAAAACTGTCGAAATTGTAGTTATTTGAAGTTTGGATTTTTTTTTCACGACTGAGGTAGGTAAATTACATTTCTTGAGACTAAAGTACCGAAAAAAGGTACCGTTGGGTACCGGTATCGATTCACAGGTACCGGTATCGGTTCAAATGTGAAAGGTACCCATCCCTACCAAGCAGAGCCTTGTGTCTGAGGTGCGTCTCCAGGCAGCGGACGGCGATGGGATCCATGTCGGAGTCAAACTTATTGGCGAAGAGGTGGTGCTGCTCCATCAGCCACTGCAGGTCCCCGGCGCCGTACACACAGATGGACCTGACGTGACTCCCGTGACACACCGGATACACCGGGTCCTCCCCCCATTCGTGCAACTCCCACTTCACCAGCCGAACGATAGCGTTGATGTCCGTCATGTCGTACTTGGCGTTCGGCCGCGTGGAGCCGGGGACGCTGGGCATGCGCTGGATGGTGGCCCAGAGGAACTCGTCAGGACTGTAGGTGTCGTTGGCCCACTGGATCAGCGTCTGGACCCGCCAGTCCTGGAACACGCTGCGCACGTAGCCTCGGCTGGCCACCATATAGGCGTTCCCCGACAGGATGGGCAGGTTGAAGGGGGGCGGCGCCTTAGTCCTGTTTGTAGTCTGAAACCAATGAAAATATTAATTCATATTTGTGTGTATATTTTTTTTAAGCATAGCCTGCATTATCTTTCGCAACCATGTTTCAATGCCAGAGTCAGGATGGGCAGGTTGAAGGGAGGCGGTCCTGTTGGTAGTCTGACACCAATGAAAACATGAATTATTGAACTACTCCAGGTTATAGCAGCATTGTGGCACATCTGTTGATAGCCTGCCACTACCACCAGCAGCATAACATTGCGACATACACCACATGTAAAAACAAGACCAACACCACAACATCCCATATGTCCACTGTGGAATTATAGACGCCCCGCCCCCCCCCCAAACATACTACCATCCCAGATTCCCTTGTCCCAATACCCAAATGTGCTGTCTTCCAGACAATCCCATTGTCTTCCCTGATCAATCAGTCACCACCCTTCGTCTCTCACCTCCTCCCCCCTTCACCACCACCCCCCTTGTCTACCCCCTTCTCCCCTTCCTACAGTAGCTCCTGTCACCCCGCCTCCCTCCTTCACCCTCCTCCAATTCCTCCCCCTTTCACCCCAAATCCTCCTATCACTTTCCTATCTCTCACCTGGCCACACCCTAGTATAAAGGTCTACGTTTAACATGATTCCAGAGCTCTGTCGAGATTACTGGGCCAGTATCTTTGTGGAGTCATCCGCCATAACTCTTGTATTCCGATACTCTGTTTGAGTTAAATAAACCTGATCCAGTACATCCTTGATCCAGTTAAATTCCTCTAAACCACCTGCTTGGTCAAAGGTAATAGGTTACCTGCAGCACCAGTTGCATGAAGCATCTTAATTTAAGTTTTTCCTCAAAGATTCACTTAAGAATCTTAATTTCATTAAAATAAAACAAGTTGAACAAATTCACATGAAGTCCTTTCCTTAAGGTACTTAAGTTTTCTTCCTTTGGTCTTATTTTTTGTATCCTAACTAGTAACTCATTAAAAACAGTTAAGTGTTGCACAATCACCTTTAGCAACAAAACATAGAAGAAATGTAGGACTGGTTTATTTTCATGCTGATGTCATGTTGTCATATATATATATATTTGTTTTATATTTCATAATTAGTTCCTTTCACTGTGTTTAGTTTATGTGTTATCTCTAGCCACATTTGTTGTTTCAAGTAGAAGAAGCTTCTTCTTCCTCTGTCCAATTTTGTCGTCCTCTCCTTTGATCTTTGGACATTATAAGCTACTGCTGTTTGCTTAGTGTAATGTTATGGCTACTGTAACAAAGCACTAAAGTTATTTATTCATGCCATATTTAGGTTGAACTGTGGTAAACAGTAGTAGTGTTTTCCTTACCTAAGCAATCAGTGTTGTTTTGGTGTTCTGCCCTGTGCGAGTTAGCTGGCTAGCTGTGCCGTGTTGACTGAGCCATTTCGCCCCCAGGGCAGCCGCAATTATTTGAACTCCCTTTACCCGGTCATTAGCTGTCTTCCCATGTCCACATCTTCCCTGCCCCGTTTCCCAGTTTGTTGTGTTTTTAATATAGGTAAGTGTGTATGTGTCAGGTAGCATAATTTACTTTCAAAGTGTACAGTATTTCCCATCCCATGTGTCTGCTTGCACGGCATCCACGTTGGTCCGTAGGGTGTAAGGCACCTCTGTGGCTGTAGCAGCAGTATCATGTACTCCCATTGTTTGATATGAGTCACCAAGCAGAGCTTTGACTGCATGCGGAATGTATAATTATTATAATTGAGTGCAACATAAACAAAACAAATGTATCAGGATTTGGTGATGTTTCAAAAAAACTATTTTAACCCAGTTATACTGTTTAGGGATTTTCCACCACAGAATGTGTTTTCGCTGCTTTATTTTCGCTACCCTACCATATACAACTGCTCTCTCTCCCTGCGTCAAAACGTTAGTCTGAAATAAGAGGATTATTGCCTTAACACATCCCACGCCGGAAACGGCTTACGACGTGTTTCAAGTTCATGCGAATTCTGCCAATCCACGGCGTACGACGTTATTGAGATCATATTTCATTTTTTCGCCATGTTATTCATAATTCCCTCACGGAGCCTGGTCTGATGCAGTGGGAGCATGCACAACTCTGCAACGCTTCAATACTGCCGCCTGGTGGATGATCGGCGAGTTGCCATACCGGAACTGGACGAGTCGATCTCGGTGCGTCTGGGAAATGCGTCCGGCACTCGCATATTGTTGCGGGACTGTATACACACGTCCGTGTGTAGCGATCGCTGCCATAACGCAATAATCGATACGATTTGGCCGTTTATTATGATTATACAAACCGGAAATGGATTTAGGAGATCGCCGTCAAATAAGTGGGATCTTTTTCCTTTGTTTATTATTATCCATGCAAACTGCTCTGATCAATATATCACCCATACTACATAAAGCATTTACTGACGATCACGGAATTATAAACGACCCCCCCCCCCGTTCATCCGCGCATGATCAGTCATAACGTTTAGGATTATGTACAGTTGACATTTTTAATATAGCGTGTATCGCCAACCAACGCCATTTGATCATCTATTATGCGTTTATGCCTATATCTCACGTTCTAGGAATTACTGCAGAAAACGATAAAAACATATTTATATTCTAGACGGTATTTTCGTATGAATCTATGAATGAAAAAGTAAAATGTTCCTACATCCTGAACGATAGATAATCGATGTTGAATGGGCCATAGTAATGTCAATTTAGCAATACAATTTAAAAAGTTATAGCCCTGCAAAAAAGGTGAACATCTCCATAGGCTTACAGTGCTGGCAGAGAGTGGTATAAGATGCTCAAATTGCGTGGCAGGGAATGTGTTAAAGGAAAACTCCAACATTTTGGGAAATTAGCTTATTTAACATCTTCCCTGGAGTTAGACAAGAAGATACATACCTTTTTTGTCTCTGTGCATGCATTAGGCTTAGGGAACAGCCGCTCCTTTAGCGTAGCTTAGCTTCATCACTGGAAGTGGGTCAGACTTGTACCCTGATGTTCCCTACAGTCACGAAATACACTCCAAATACAACTCCAAAACGTTCCTGTAAACATGTTGTGACCTGTGTATTTACCACGTGGAGAAATAAAAAATTATTGAATTCGACAATTACGTTTTCTAAGCAAATATACTCGGAACAATTTTTTGCCAAACTACTCCTCTCCGGGCGCAGTCAGTGATTTCAACGTGACGCAGTGTTTGTTTACATTCTCATTCATTCAAAGGATCTGAACCGATTGAAGTTTATGGATACGATGACTTAAAATCCTCTTACCTTGACGATTAAAAGCCTCCCCAATTTAGAAAACAGTATTCCCATGGCTGGTCTTGATATACTGCTAGCTAACGGAGCTAACCAACAAACACAGAACCGGGCGGACACTAAAGCAGATAACTAGGCTAACTTCCGGTCGGGGGGTTCCAAAATAAAAGAGCGACGTCTATAGCAGCAGAAATACGTTTATTTTGTACATTATCTAACGTTAACACGAACCTAAACTAAATTTAGGTTAGTTGTAACGTTAGTTTAGGTTCGTGTTAACGTTAGATAATGTACAAAATAAACGTATTTCCGCTGCTATAGACGTCGCTCTTTTATTTTGGAACCCCCCGACCGGAAGTTAGCCTAGTTATCTGCTTTAGTATCCGCCCGGTTCTGTGTTTGTTGGTTAGCTCCGTTAGCTAGCAGTATATCAAGACCAGCCATGGGAATACTGTTTTCTAAATTGGGGAGGCTTTTAATCATCAAGGTAAGAGGATTTTAAGTCATGGTATCCATAAACTTCAATCGGTTTGGATCCTTTGAATGAATGAGAATGTAAACAAACACGGCGTCACGTTGAAATCACTGACTGCGCCCGGAGAGGAGTAGTTCAGCAAAAAATAGTTCAGAGTATATTTGCTTAGAAAACGTAATTGTCGAATTCAATAATTTTTTATTTCTCCACGTGGTAAATACACAGGTCACAACATGTTTACAGGAACGTTTTGGAGTGTATTTCGTGACTGTAGGGCACTGTAGGCAACGTCAGTGTTACAAAGGGTCAGATTAAACCGAATATATGTATTTATTGATTGATATATATTGCATAATATTTGTATATCGTTTGATATCCCTTGTGTATTCTTTGTACATATACACGGAATATCCCTTTAACCTAGTAGCCTACAGACCATAATATTTCGTTCTCTTATTGGATAGCGTTCCACCAGCGCCAGTGTCTTACCCCCAGAGTCAAGTTCAAAGCTACCGTCAGGACATGTCTGTACATGCCCGGTTCTGCCCAGGACTACGAGACAGAGGTGGGGCTGGTACTAGTTTGTTCGCCCAACATATAAATATGGCGCAGGTGAATACAGAAGTAGTTCAGTCCGCAGTCCGTTCAGTTCAGTCTTAGTAACAAGTGAAGCCTCACCCACTATGCAACGTGCGGTGAAGTAGGGCTCGTATTGCCCCAAGATAGAGTCTTGTTTATCCTAATACGTTTGTTCAACGTATCGTTCGCTCCTTACTAGTAAAAGCCTTCATCACGAGTCAAAGACCAAGTGAAGTGAGCAATTGTGTGTCTAAATAGAGCACTTATAGCCGCGTGCGAATAGGATAGTGGAGTATCAGAGCTTGGTTGAGTAACGTCAAGTTCAACTTGGTTGGTGTGGAGTACCGCGCACCGGAGGATCTGCACCGGTGAATGCGGAGCCCCTTTCCGGCTGGAGTATTATTATTATTGCTTTGTACCAGGCTGGTGGAGAGGATAAGAATCGTCTACACCCACTGCTGTGGGATCTACCGTGAGGACCATCATTCGAGCCCGTCTCTATTGGAGAGGCTGACCGGCTTCCACCTGTGCTGCGCGCACACTGGGATTACAGCTGCCTTTCGTCTGCCGAGCAGGGAGTAATATACCGCCTCCCATAGCAGGAGCCTATATTGAGTCCCCGCTGGCACCAGACTTTGCATTAGAGCATTGCCTCCCCCTGCTGGCTTACAACCGGTAGGAACCCCCCTACCAGTATCCCCTAGATATAATTCCTAATATTCAAGTTGTATTATTATCTCATGCGTAACCAGAGAATGGACATTCATTATTGATTTGCCTACGCACATTCCTTTGCCTTATAAGCGCATTCAAGTAAAGTATATTATGTATTCTTGCTGCTAATAAATACTTAAAGACAACTTTGTGTAGAACCGATTCATTGTGGGGAAGTGTTCTCATCATATACTCGTGTACGGTATGGCCAGTATAATGTACATAAGACGGTAGTGGTTTAATGATACCATACTTGATTAATACAGTCAGGGAATTGTACCCCTCAGCTCCAATTGGTCCTTCGAACCGGATAAGAATTAGCGTAATATTAATATAATATTAATATTAACATGGCCGATGATGAACACTCCACAAACGGTTCTCCTAAGCTAGATCGCCCGCAGCGCAGACGGCAGCCACCTCCCTATCTAGAGGCATACACTGTCAGTCCAATACCTAGCTTTAAAGGGAAGTTAAATACGGATAAAGTAACTAAAGCGGATAGTAAAATTATGTCCAACCCTACCGACCAGGCTACCCCGCCAGTAGAGACCCTAGTGGGTTCTAACGTAATTGACCAAGCTCACGGGGGGGACCAGGAGGGACATGACATGACTTTACCCCCAGACAACGCCAACGGGACAGTCCCCGGAGAGCTCCAGGATAAAGAAAGCGCTCCAGGGACGGAACCCGACCCACTACCAGAAGAGAAGCGCGCCCAGGAGACGGACCTCGGGGCGCGCCCGGAGAACAGATCTCCAACGAGTACTGCCGGGAGCCGATCGCCTCGACCGGCGTCTTCCCCCAGCGAGGCGGACAAGATGCTGGCGCAGGCACTCATCGCCACCCTGGCAGCCTCCACCGAACGCGATCGACTTCAAGCGCAACAGACGCGCGAGCGCGAACATTTTGCAGCCGAGCGAGAGCGCTTCCAGGCACAACAAAGGAGTGAAGACGACCGCATAAGACTGGAGACCAGACGTCTCCAGACAGAAGAGAACATTGAGAGAAGCCGCGCCGATGCGCAGCACGCCGCAGCCAATGCGCAGCGCGCCGCCGCCAATGCCCAGCGCGAAGCAGCGCGCGACGCCGCCCATGCCCAGCGCGAGACAGAGCGCGACCGGCTGCAGGCGCAGCTGATGGACAAATTGATTACCATGGCGACACCCCCTCACTCCGCACGGAGCTCCCGGAGATCCTCACGACAAGGGTCTAGGACACATTCCCCTACCCGACCAAGCGACCCGGGACCCCGCCAACAGGAGGATCCTGTCCACGTCTCCGAACCCCCTCCCCGGCCGGTCCATACGAGACCCAGCAACCGGGAAGAACCGGACCACGCCGAGAAACTGAACAGAAGACTCCAGGTCCTAGCAGAGGGAGAGGAGGAGGAAGAGGAGGAATGTCAAGCCGACCAGCAGCAACGTACGCTGGACCAGGAGGCCCAGTACAGCCCCGACCAGCAGCAACGTACTCTGGACCAGAAGGCCCAGTACAGCCCAGAAGTCAGCCCCGAGGCCCTGCGCTACAAACCCCCGACTCAACTCACGGGTGAGTTTGACGCACCGCCAGCCCCGAGGAACAGCACCTGGGTACCCGGCCCTTGGTACCCACCAAGTATCAGCCCAAGACAACACGTAAGAGGAGACTCGCCTAGGAGGCCTCTCCCCCAACGCTCACCGATGTGCCAGTCATCCATGGCATCGTACCTTGGCACACCGACGTTCCCGGACTTCACACACGAGAACAGAGCACAGTACACAGAGCTACGAATGTGCCTAGAGACTATGCTGTCCGACGTACCAGATGAACCGTACAAGTATGCTATCCTACTCAAGCACCTGAAGGTGCCCAGAGCGCACAATATAGCGCTGGCATATTCCAGCTCTACTACCCCATACACCGCGGCTCTAGTAGCCCTCGACCAACGTTATGGACGCATATGGGACTACGTGATACAGGAGATAAGAGACATTGACCGTCTCCCCCCAGCCAGAGACAACAGAGCATTAGATGACCTCGCTATCAAGGTACAGTCCCTGGTAGGGATGCTGGGGTCCCAAAAGGAAAAAGGGATCTATGAACTGTACGCTAACTCTAATGTAGAGAGGATACTAGAGAAGCTCCCTCCCGCCCGACAAGAGCGTTTTCGGCGGCATAGAGACTACCGCGACCCCAACGGTCCAGAGGCATCCCTCCTAGACCTATCTGAGTTCCTCGCCAGGGAGGTCAGTAGCCTACGACTCGACACGTTCGTATGGAGTGGACCAAGCCCAAGACTCGGACCTCGGGGATCAACGGATAACCGCCGGTTGGTGACCGTTATGCACCAAGCCGAATCAGTACCGCAGCACAAGAACCACCACACCCCCTCGACGAAAGAGGACCAGTGGAAGATTGAGTGCCAGTACTGTGAGGGAGAACATCGGCTGTACCAATGCGACACTTTCGGGAAGCTGACCACGGACGAAGTGAGTCAGTGGATCAAGGACCACCGCCGCTGCTTCCGCTGCGCGCGCAGCCACCTAGCAGCTGAGTGCCGCTTGAAGAAGAAGTGCAGCAGGTGCGGTGGCACCCACTTGGAGGTCCTGCATGACATCAACAGGCGTCAGCCAGGACAACAGAGTGGGCCCGTCGCGGTAATGTACCATGCCGAGGCGGTGGCACCAGCACCAAAGTTCCACCAGACCACTCCCTGGTGTCCCGACTGCTACAGCAGACACTGGGAGTCACGGTGCGACTCGCACCATATAGATTCTGTGTCACCACAGACAGGTGACAACCCCCCCGAGACAGGAGTGCTCCACATAGACCCCAAGCAGAGCGGGACCCCCCGAGTGCTCCTCAAAGTGGTCAGAGTGCTCCTGAGCTACGAGGACAAGGTCCTGGACACTTACGCCGTCCTGGACGATGGGTCTGAAAAGACTCTCCTCCTCGCTTCCGCAGCAGCCCAGTTGGGCCTGCGGGGTGTCAAAGATACCATGACCATACGCACCATCAGAAGGGACCAGAAGACCATAAAAGGTGAAAGGGTCTCCTTCAAGATAGCAGCGGTGGACCAGCCCGAGAAACAGTATAGTATAACCAACGTCTTCACCAGCCACGACATAGGCCTGTCTCAGTACACCTACCCCATCCCACAGCTGATGGCCAAATATGTGCACCTACGTCAACTACCTATACCGCTTATCGACGGCGCCACACCGACCCTGCTCATCGGCTCCGACCACGCGGACCTCATTCTCCCAATTGAGGCGGCCCACATCGGACCCAAAGGATGCCCAGTCGCGGTTCAGACCCGACTGGGATGGACGCTCCAGGGCCCCCTCTACGGACTTGACAGTCAACCCACGTCTACACGCTGCCTACACACAAAGGCGAGCGACACCGGCCACTCCCTCGTACAGCAGAGGCTATTGACATTAAGCGAGAGGCCCGTGAGAGAACCGTGGGCACCAGAGGGAGTTCGGAACTCCATCCCCCTCAGCTGCGCTTCAGACGTAGCTGACCTCGAACCCAGCACCCCAAGCGACTCCTTGACGGGGCGGCCGGGACCGGCCCCTCCTCAGACGGGGTACAGAGCAAACAAGAGAAACAGACGGAGGAGGAGGAGGCACAGCCAAGCACAGATCAAAGCAGTCTCAGGCCCGCTTCCTCCTAAGCCCCCCTTCATCCCGTCCAGTCGTCATGACCATAGACCAGTCACTACCCCGAGCTGCGTGGCCGGCTGGCCGCGTAAGCAAAGTGACCACTGGTGCCGACGGAAAGGTCAGAGTGGCAGAAGTGCTCGTCCAAGGGCGGACATACAACCGACCCGTGGCGAGGCTGATAGAGTCGCCAAGGCTCCCCGACTCGCTTAATGACGACCATGACCCCTGACTTTGTGAACTGCCTACCCTCACAACGGACATTGAGTAGTGGACAGTGCGGTTAATCTGTCTCTGCTTAGCTAATTAGGTGGGACTAATTAGGAGGCGGCTGTTACAAAGGGTCAGATTAAACCGAATATATGTATTTATTGATTGATATATATTGCATAATATTTGTATATCGTTTGATATCCCTTGTGTATTCTTTGTACATATACACGGAATATCCCTTTAACCTAGTAGCCTACAGACCATAATATTTCGTTCTCTTATTGGATAGCGTTCCACCAGCGCCAGTGTCTTACCCCCAGAGTCGAGTTCAAAGCTACCGTCAGGACATGTCTGTACATGCCCGGTTCTGCCCAGGACTACGAGACAGAGGTGGGGCTGGTACTAGTTTGTTCGCCCAACATATAAATATGGCGAGTGAATACAGAAGTAGTTCAGTCCGCAGTCCGTTCAGTTCAGTCTTAGTAACAAGTGAAGCCTCACCCACTATGCAACGTGCGGTGAAGTAGGGCCCGTATTGCCCCAAGATAGAGTCTTGTTTATCCTAATACGTTTGTTCAACGTATCGTTCGCTCCTTACTAGTAAAAGCCTTCATCACGAGTCAAAGACCAAGTGAAGTGAGCAATTGTGTGTCTAAATAGAGCACTTATAGCCGCGTGCGAATAGGATAGTGGAGTATCAGAGCTTGGTTGAGTAACGTCAAGTTCAACTTGGTTGGTGTGGAGTACCGCGCACCAGAGGATCTGCACCGGTGAATGCGGAGCCCCTTTCCGGCTGGAGTATTATTATTATTGCTTTGTACCAGGCTGGTGGAGAGGATAAGAATCGTCTACACCCACTGCTGTGGGATCTACCGTGAGGACCATCATTCGAGCCTGTCTCTATTGGAGAGGCTGACCGGCTTCCACCTGTGCTGCGCGCACACTGGGATTACAGCTGCCTTTCGTCTGCCGAGCAGGGAGTAATATACCGCCTCCCATAGCAGGAGCCTATATTGAGTCCCCGCTGGCACCAGACTTTGCATTAGAGCATTGCCTCCCCCTGCTGGCTTACAACCGGTAGGAACCCCCCTACCAGTATCCCCTAGATATAATTCCTAATATTCAAGTTGTATTATTATCTCATGCGTAACCAGAGAATGGACATTCATTATTGATTTGCCTACGCACATTCCTTTGCCTTATAAGCGCATTCAAGTAAAGTATATTATGTATTCTTGCTGCTAATAAATACTTAAAGACAACTTTGTGTAGAACCGATTCATTGTGGGGAAGTGTTCTCATCATATACTCGTGTACGGTATGGCCAGTATAATGTACATAAGACGGTAGTGGTTTAATGATACCATACTTGATTAATACAGTCAGGGAATTGTACCCCTCAGTTACAGTCAGGGTACAAGTCTGACCCACTTCCAGTGATGAAGCTAATCTACGCTAACGGAGCGGCTGTTCCCTAAGCCTAATGCACGCACAGAGACAAAAAAGGTATGTATCTTCTTGTCTAACTCCAGGGAAGATGTTAAATAAGCTAATTTCCCAAAATGTTGGAGCTTTCCTTTAAATCTGTGCGCTCCAGTGTTCTACTTTGGACAAAATCTCTGAAGTTTCTCCCTAATTCAAACAGTACATTGTTTGACACAAAATATAAAGAAGAAAGAGTGAGTTAGTGACATATAATGCACTTCACTAAAAACAACATCTAAAAACAAAACCATAGGCCAACCAACCTTGATGACTCCGTCCACTATCTGGTGAACCCTCTCCACTCTCCACTTCTTATGGTCAGGCATCCTGTCTGACTCTATGCTGTTCCTTCCTCTCAGCATCCGCAGACTTCTAACCATCTCCAGGTTGGTCTTCAGAGGGAAGTCCTGCCCACACAGGTTGATAAAGTACTTCCAGGTGGAACTGATGTTGTAAAGGTCGGCCATACAGTTAAGGTCAGCCTGGACACGTGACCAGGTGGCGTAGACCACAGACACTGGCTGGCTGACCATAAAGACGTTGGGGAAACAGGAAATGATGCCCTCGACAGCGGCATGCACAGAGTCCTCTGCCTTTATGTCCACATGGACACAGTAAGTATTCTGTGGGGCATAGATCGCCCGCAGTAGACGCTCAAAATTCTGCACCTATACGAAATTAAAAGAAAGAAAATGTTTTGGTAAACCTTTATGGTAGCACTTAATATTACCGTCCTGAAATGATACAAAAATTACACAGTAATTAGTAGCACATTTTACAATAATTACAACCAGGTTAGACACAAATTAGAGCCTAAATAAATTAAAAAAAAAATTACCCTAAATGGACATTAGATTCCCTTTTATACACTTGAAACAATGTATTTCCCAATCATACACTAAATAATAACAATATTTAATTATTACCGAATTGGACACCAATTAGAAACACAGAAATGTGTTTATTATTGTTATATTATATATATATATATATAGATATATATATATATATATATATATATATATATATATATATATATATATTAATATTATTAACCCTTCACTATTAATCCCAAATTACTGATTGATCTTTATTAGCTATTATATAATATATATATATATATATTCCTATTATAAAGAATCTGTACTGTCAACTAAAGCGTGCCCTTATGAGCACAATATGTATTCACAATATGTTCTTAGAATGTAATTAGCTGCCTGTTGCAATGAATCTGTACTGTCAACAAAAGCAAGACCTCTTCCTATAGGTCTAAATTTAACAATGAAAAATAATGGGGTCCAGGACCTCTGAGGTAAACAGGAGGAGCTCTCCATCGCCTCCATCTTGGGTGAGGAGCCCCTCATGGCTAGCGGCTCTGTGCTCCACCTAGACTCCCTCCGACTTTGATGAAGAGGAAGGCTTCCAGCCTTCACTGGAGCCTGCCAGCCCTTCCTCTGCCGGTCACCCACCTGTCAGTCAGACCCCAATTCTCCACCTCATACAGGCTCTGACTGTCACTGCCAGTAGGGTGATGTATTTTTTCACCCTGACCCATCGACATATCTGGCTGTCTCAGACCACCCTTTCTGAGCTATTCAATCCTAATTGTTTATATATACAGTATCTAACACTCAGTTCTAACATACATACATACCACACGAGACATGCCACCAGAGGTCTCTACACAATTCCCAAAGCTAGAACACAATCAATGCAACACTCAGTGCTGTATAGAGCCATGGTTGCACGGAACTCACTCCCAGATTGCTAAAGCACAAACTAAAACAAGCTTTAAAAGACAACAGAAACAACATCGATCAGCCCTTCGCCTGTAAACACATTCTGTATATTTTTACATATACAATACATACGGTAAGTACACATGTCCCATTGACTGTGTGAGGCAGAGGTGGGCCGTCAGGGTCAGAATCAGAATATTTTTATATAGCCTATATTTTCATTCATGTATTTTACAAAGTTTGTTCACATCAATCTGTTAAAGGCCAACTTGCAGGTTGTATTTTTGTTCAATAAACAATGTGACTAGGCCAACGGTGACTTTCATGAAGAGGGAACATTTTTGTATCGAAATTGACCCAGTTTTAGCGTTTTTATCAAACATTTTGTCGACCAAACCACAACCACCACGCACATGCATATTTTAATCCATGGTTCATAACGTGCATGTGTCATCTTAATGATGACGTCACATCAGGTGCAGGGCAGCAGGGGCTCAGAGTCACAGGCAGGTAGTGGCAGGAAGCAGCAGAGAGCCTTGCTACTACTAGCCGAGGAGTGAATGAATGAAAATGTATCTGTTTCACCTAAGTTACTAACACTATTGCTCCGTGATCATAGCCATTCATCTCTAAAGCCAGGGCCGGACTGGGGAAATAATTCATACCGGGAGATATAGCGCGAAATATAGCCCCAATCAGGCCACTTTTTAAGCGGGGGGGGGTCTGGGGGTCCCCCACCCGGAATTTTTTTGTTACAAAGACTTAATTTCCTGCATTCTGGTGAATTTTAGTGCATGTGAATCACAAACTAATGAGCCAACAATTGCTTAGTACAATGTACTGTTATGAACCTCAAATACAACTGTTGTGGCCCTAGCAATGGTACTCTCTCCACCTTCAAAAATAAAAAAGCAAGAGCACAACATATATTTTTATTTACTATTATAATACAGTTAACCACTCTCTCCACCTATTCAAACAAGGCAAGAGCACAATACCCTATTCACTTTACTGATGCACTACCCATCAACAGTTAAAATAGCCCTTTACACAAACATACTATACTAACTATAATAACAGTAACCACTGCCAGAATAGTGACACATGTATCACGTGTGGTGAGCATACGCATGCATGCACAACGAAGACAGAAGATTGCGTTGTCTCAATCATTTTAACTATAAAATGAGCTCAAAGTATGAGCTCACTGACTGAAATTTCCAACAAAAAGCATCAATTGTCAAATAATATTGATCACATTAACTAGACTAGATGTTTTGGAGGAAATTAGAAAGGGAACAACAACTTAACCCTTGTGTCTGATCAGATTCTTATTTTTTTGATAACTTTGCAGTGATTATATTTGTAGCCAATGTGGCAAAGGTGTGTAATCTTTGAATTATCTTGGAATTATTTTGACTCTCTTTCATAAATTGTTTATTCAACTTCAGCCCCAATCATAACCACCACATATTGTTTTTTGTAATGTCAGATTTAACAACTCCTTTTGGGAGTGTGCCATCTGCCATTCCATCCGCCGCCTCCGCTGTCAATCAGTTGTATCGCCTGGTCCCGCCTCCACCAATCACAAGCGGCAGCACGGCTCCATTGTGTGTGTGTGTGTCCGAGTGAGGGAGAGAGAGTCAGATAGTTCTCCTACTCTGTCGCAGACAGTGAAATCCTGGTTGTTCCCCACCCACCTGGTTATCTAAAAACTATTGCGCCGCGCCGCCGCCACAACTAGAAACAATGGCCTGGCAAAAAAAAAAAAAAAAATAAATATAATAAAAAAAATATATAATATTTTTCTTTTATATATATATATTTTTTGTATCTGTGCAGGCCAGGCCACCGGGAAAACTCCCGGTGCTCCCGATGGCCAGTCCGGGCCTGTCTAAAGCTAACCACTATTGGTAAACGCCACAACCACGTTACCATATTTGTAATAATGTAAATTATTGTGTCGTTGTACATATTGTGTATATAACGTTAGTAGCTAAGTTAGCTAGCTTGGTAGCCAGCATTCTCGAAACTCCTAACATGCCTCGATTTAAAATGGTTCTCTCCTCTTTGTATACCTTTGTCCTCACAAGTATTCTGCGACAATAGTAATAAGTAATAAGGTGTTTGAGCTTGTAACGTTAACGTTAGTTAGCTAATAGCTATCGTGGTAGCTCGTTTCGTGACTGTGATGCACCGAGTGGGGCTACTAAGGGGCTACTATCATATCAACATGCCGTGACGTGTAGCTTGCTAGCCGGCATGATGCGTGTGCAGTGCTTTGCCCCACAGGTCTGAGAAGAGGACCTGCACATTTTACTCGTTCCCAAAACTCTTTTACATCTATCTAGGTCGTCCTCGGACGGGCCCTCCATCGGTGCTTCCAGTCATCCCGATCCTCCATGCATCTGGCTAGCTCGCCGGTGCTTTCTGTTCCCGCATCTCTCCTGAGTACGTCCACGTAGGTTAACGTGGGACGTCCTCGTGATCGATGCCCGTGTGTTGGTTCCCACAGCACAAGTTTGCTGGTTGGCATCTCATGGTGTCTCTGGCAGTGACCTGCCAGCCTCATTCTCCTGACTGCCACTTTCTCGCTCACCTTTAGCACCCCCCCCCCCCCCCCCCCCCCCCCCATACAAGTTTGCATTAGTGACATGCTCATCCCTGTTGATGTTGAGCACCACACGCATCATTCTGGTGTAGCACCCATCCAAGGACTTCTGCAGGGTGGGCTTCAAGGTCCAGCATTCACTGCCATACAAAAGGACAGACTCAAGTGTTGCATGAAAGAAGTTGAGCTTGATTTGACGGGGGAGGTTGGATTTCCACACACTGGTCATGCCGTTCAGAGCCCTCCACGCAAGTGCCTTCCTCACTTTAAGGTCTTGCTCGGACGAGTTGACCCACGAGCCCAGGTATTTGAAATCACTGACTTCCTTTAGAGCAGAGCCTCCTGTTGTCCTTAGAGGTGGATGATCCGGGAGGATGTTATACATTATGACCTCGGTTTTCTTGGCATTTAGCCTAAGGCCAACCTTGGCGCACTCCGTCTCCACTCTGCACAGGAGTTCCTGTGCCTGCTCCACCTGGTCAGAGAGCAGGCTGATGTCGTCCGCGTAGTCAAGGTCTGTTAGGACTATGGCGGGGTGTCGTCTCGATCTCCTTGGGGTTATTGTGAGACCAAGTTCCTGCTCCCGTCCATTGATGGCCTTCCTGAGCGCATAGTCGAGGACTATGACGAAAAGGAAGGGGGCAAGGGTGTCCCCTTGCATCACTCCAGCCAGGATGTCAAATTCTTCACTGTTGCCGTCTGGGGTTACCACCTTGGCCCTTGTACCCGTGTGCATGGTCCCTATGGCCCGGAGTAGATTGGGAGGGACTCCGTAGGCCTTGAGTATCCTCATCATCACGGCTCTGTGTATCGAGTCAAAAGCCTTTTTGAAGTCGATAAAGCACAGTACCGCTGTCAGGTTGTTCTTCTTCACCTCCTCAATGATTCTTCTCAAGGCCAAGATCTGGGCCACAGTGGTCCTCTTCTCTCGGAAACCATTTTGGTTCTCCCTGAGGTGGGGGTCGATGGCATTCCTTATCCGGTTTAGTATCATGCGATTGTACATCTTTGCAATGACACATGTCAGACTTATGGCACGGTAGTTGTCTGGCTTCGAGAGATCTCCGGACTTAGGCACTGGGATGATGTTAGAGAGAGACCACATATCAGGCTGGTTGTTTTTCATCAGGGCATGGTTGCAGAACTCCAGGATGATGTTGTCAAGGTCACAGTTCTTATAGACCTCTGGGGGAATGCCGTCCGGCCCAGAACTTTTCCCCTTACATGCCCCGATTTAAAATGGTTCACGACAGTAGACATGCTAACGTTAGCGGGGTAACGTTAGCCAGAGCCATATAGCCAGCTTGGTACTATGACCCGGACGGGCATAAGGCATAAGTTGTTATTCGTGCGTGGACCTTTTTAACCCTTTCTGAGTGGCATTTCCGGCGTCAAATGGAAAAATATAAATAATGAAATTAGATACCAATGATGTAAACTACCCATAATTGAAGAGTAGGGTTTCCTGCAAGTTGGCCTTTAACATAATTTCATTGCCCTCTCCTTCAGTTCTGCTGCCTCCAGTGCAGCTCATATACATTTGAGCTTTTATCCAATCCGATTTTCCACCAGTGCTGTCTCCGGGTAAAGAAAATCTACCCTGAGGCCTTCAGGATTTTTTGTGAATCCCCTTGAAACAAAATCTGATGAGATGTTACTGTAATTGTCACATACTTTAACCAATCAGATTTCAAATTTGACATGTTGGGCGTATTCGTTGGCATGCTAGAGCCTTCTAGCTGCCCTAGCCTGCTACGTCAGCAGCATCTTTCTTGAGTGGCACGAAATTGGACTCGCTATCAGAGGGCTAGCTACTGAAGCAAAACAGTAACGTAAAGTCCGTAAAATTGCAGATTCCAAATTTGTATTCAGATTTGTATTTTGTTCTGTTATTTGTTTTAATGCACAATGGCTGAAGGGGGAGCAGAAATGGATTTGACAAGACCGACGGCTTCTCAGTTACAGTGGGTGACAATATTGTCACAAGGAAAGATGAAATTACTACTACTTGACCTTACTCCTAGAACCCACCTCACCCCTGCCCACTTTGACTACCTAGGATGGCTTAGAGTAGACGACAGAGTACAGCAACTTGCAATGGGCCTGGTCTACAAGATACACTACACCAGGGGTTCCCAAACTTTTCAGGCCGCGACCCCCAAATAACGCTGTCAGAGAGCCGCGACCCACACTATTATAGGAGGAATTTTTTTTTTTATTATTATTTTTTTTTTTATAAATGTAAATGTATGGTTGAAACATGCAAACGTTCAAACGCACACACACTAATAAGCATTGGAGGCTTTTAACCAGGGCCGGACTGGGGTAATCATTCAGGCCAGGAAATATAGTGCAAAATATAGCCCCAGTCAGGCCACTTTTTAAGCAGGGGGTCTGGGGGTCGCCCACCAGGAAATTATTTGTTACAAAGACTTCATTTCCTGCATTCTGGTGCAGGAATTTTTTTATTTGTACCCTTTAAATGCCAGTGTTTGTGATGGCATCACAAATTATTGTTAAAAAACAGGCTAGCATATGTATGATTAGCAACAACACTGATTTTGATGGATTTTCTGTTTTTTTTGTAATCTCAGATTGAATTTTTTTGTATTCAACTTCATTTTATAATTCTAACCCTTTAAATGCCAGTGTGTGTGATGGCATATATTTGCAATATATCAAATGCAAAGTATATTTTTCTGGGGGGGATTATTACAGGCTAGCATGTGTCAATTTGATTGATTGATTGAAAACTTTATTAACAGATTGCAGAATGGGTACAGTACAGTACAGCTCAATACATACAATTGTTAAGGGGATGCAGACCAGAGAAAGACTTTCGTCTTGTTTACATCAGGTTCCCCCATTTTCAATTCATCATAACATATATGACATACATGACATACAGATAGACAGTACTGCTACATCTATACATTTATGACATACCAGATTTGCAAATACAGTACTGTTTGTGATACGAAAAGAGTCCAGAAAAGAGAGTATATACATTTGACGTAGAAACTGTACATTGGAGGAGGTTGGGTAGGTGGGGGGGACTGTACATTGGAGGTGGTTGGGTGGGGGGGCGGTTGGGTAGGAGGCGTGGGTGGGGGACACTGTACAACTGTACAAGCAAAATTGTATATTGGAATATTGACAAGACCATACTTGGTAATTTACTGTACATTGGAGGGGGTTGTGTTAGGACATTTACAGGGGTCAGTTTCGAATTTCGAGTGTTTTTGAAAGTGGGTAGTGATTCACATTCCTTTACAGCTTTGGGTAGGGCGTTCCACATTGATGTGGCATAATTGCTAAACGTGTTTAGTCCCTTGTTTGAGCCGAATCTGGGTTTAACATGATTTGTGGAGCTCCCTCTGGTGTTGTGATCGTGGTATTCACTGACCTTTGGGAAGTATTTTGACATGTACATGGGTACCTTGGTCGTGTAGTGTATCTTGTAGACCAGGCCCATTGCAAGTTGCTGTACTCTGTCGTCTACTCTAAGCCATCCTAGGTTGTCAAAGTGGGCAGGGGTGAGGTGGGTTCTAGGAGTAAGGTCAAGCAGTAGTCTGACCAGTTTGTTTTGAGATGTTTGTAATTTTGTTTTTAGTGCCTTTGAGGTGCTTTGGTACCATGAGGTGCAAGCATAGTCGTAGTACCCTTGAATGAGTGCTCCTGCCAGAGTCTTCAGGGTATTCTTGTTTACCAGTGAGGAGATCCGGTACAAGAATCGAGTTTGTTGGTTGACTTTTTTTATTACATTGGATGCCATTTTGTCACAGGAAAGATTTGCCTCTAAGATGGAACCCAGGTAGGTAATAGCTTCTTTCCTTGTGAGAATATTTTAGGTTTTTTTTTAGGTTCTATCCTAGGTAAGGATAGAAACAGGGCGGTAGTTGCCAGGGTCTAATTTACTGCCTTTTTTTGTGCAGGGGTGTTACTCTCGCAATTTTGAAGTCCTTGGAGATGTGTCCCTGTTTTATGGAGAGGTTTATTATGTGTGTGATGGTGGCTGCTGAGTCTCTGAGGAATTTGGAGGGGATGTTGTCATGGATTGGTGTCATTAGGTTGGAGGGCGCTCAGTTTTTTGAGTACCTCATCTGTTGTTACCATTTCCAGTTTGAAGTCGTCTTTGTGGACCCCTAGGTTCTTGTAGTATGCTACTATGTGTTCTACCCCATACTGCCCTGAGTGGGAGGGTAGTTTGTTTACCAGTGTTGTGGCTATGTTTGTGAAGAAACTGTTTAAGTAATTGGCTACATCCAGCTTGTCTGTGATGAGCGTGTTGTCCGTCTTTATGTTTATGTTTGAGAATCTGGTTTTAAGTTTTTTACTGCAGCCTAGTTGGTTATTGAGTAATTTCCAAATGATTAGCAACAGTTTTTTGTAAGGGTCCCGCCTCCACCAATCACATGCAGCTCCCTTTGTGTGTGTGTGTGAGAGCAAGAGAGAGAGAGAGAGAGCGATAGTTCTCCAACTTGTGTGAGTTGCCGTGATCTCCTGGTTGTTCCTGTGGTACCCTTGACTGAGATTTCATAATCAAAATGTTAGATCAACCCTGAAAACTGAAAATATCTGTGGTAATAGTTAATTCATGCATTACATGGACTCTCAGAGTGAGAGAGCAAGAAAGATGCAGCGTCAGTATTGTGTGACATTCCTGAGGAGCCTTCAGGCAAAACCCCCTCTGTCCAACATGGGAAGCAAACAGCCCAAAAAGGAGGGGGCCACAACCCACGAGGAAGGACATGTTGGGACAGATAAGCCCCAGAAGGGAATGTTAAAAGGTCTGTAGTCATCAGACCACCTCGATGTTGAAACTGGAAGAAGACACCACCAAGGAAGTCAGGGGGGGCTGACCGGCCTCCCCCGGAGGGTCATCTGGGGAGGGGCGCCATGTGTGGAGGCAAGGAGACTATGGGGGGAGTTAGGGTATAAAACAGTGGGTTTTGGTGAGGAGAGGGAGGCCAGCTCATGACCCACCACGACCGTTCACCAGGGGGTCTGAGTCTGCGCCTCCATCACCCACCGACCATGGTTTCTACGTTGCCGCTATGTAAGTAAACTGGATATATAATCACTGTTGGTGATAACTTAGAGGAAGATGTCTATTTAGACCAGGTTTACCATGTGGCGGCAACAAAGTACTATTGGTCTATTTCATTGACATAACATGAATACTATTAATGTGCAAAACTGTCTTGATGTGAAGAAGATTATGTAAACCTCATCAACCCTTTTGTACAAATCATGTGTTATGCTGAATATATTCCTGTATGTAACCAATGCATTAACTCTTGGCCGCTCTGCAAATAAATGAGTTTGGACCATAGCTCCTGGTTGTCTGGCTGTACAAGCTTATTTCTCATCTGACTAAGTCAGGTGAGGAGACCATTCTATCACTCTGTGATCTTTCCCTCCTTCCAGATAGCAACCTCATTATGCTGTAATTAACCGTAGATATTCATTAGGAATACATGACATTCCCCACCTAGGTTATCTAACTATTGCGCTGCTGCAACTAGAAACACTGGCCTGGCCTGCTTCTAAATTCAGTGACCTGACTGCATAAAAAAAATATATATATATATATTTAATTTTTTTTTGTAAATCATCTGGCTCTGAAGCTGCTAGAACAGAGGCACAAGTTAGTTGTTAACTATGCTGCTGATGTAGAACAGAGGCACAAGTTAGTTGTTAACTATGCTGCTGATGTAGTGGCAGCTCTGAAGTTGCTAGAACAGAGGCATGAGTTAGTTGTTAACTATGCTGCTGATGTAGTGGCAGCTCTGAAGCTGCTAGAACACTTTGAGTGGCACTCAAAGTGTTAAAGGCATGGTTCACAACTAACTCATGCCTTTAACACATTGAGTGCCACGGACACTTTATGTCGTTAGTTCATGCCGCCCGTTGAATGCCAGCAACGCTATATAGCGTTTGTTTGTCGTTTTTTTTTATTATTAGCGATTTTAATTCATATTTCATCAATCGAGCCTCACACTAGTGCTCCAAACTCTCTCTGAGCTCCATTGGGAAAATACCGCCCCCTATCGTCTCTCCCTGTGTAACTGCACCCCATTGGATTAGACTGGTGGGGGGGGGTCCAGTTTCCTCATTTTACTTTTCCGGCAAGCCATCTGAAGAGTCCGAAGTGATTGCCGAGCCGGAAAACGCGTGGAATACATATTTACAGTACCCAGCGCTGAATCAATAAACGCAATCGATATTTGGAATGGCGATCAGGAATTGAAATAATCTTTTTGGAGAACATCTGATCTGAGGTAAGGAATCTATTTTACCAGTCTTGGGGTAATCAGATCTGTTTTCACAAAGATATCAGCGTTTGCCCCATGTGTGTGTGTGTGTGTGTGTGTGCGCGCTGATCAGGAAATGAGAGAATAGATTTTTCAGCCCGCTTCTCTAGCATGCATAAAGTACACATATACTATCGATAATCAAGCGTTTATTTGAAAACTATTCATAAATAGGCCGAAAAAGACAACGTTTTTTGTGTATTCCAGAATATTCCAGTAAATGCCGTTTATCACGGAAACGTTTTATTTTCCTGAAACTTTCAAGAAAACAAGGGCTTTTCAAAATGTTATAAAACGGAAATGAACCGATTAAAAAACAATCCGTTTCGACAATGTTGACTGCAAACAAGTCATTGATAAACGACGGGCAGATTAGACACATAGCCATAATTTAAGACATAACAGAACGTAAACCATTATCGTCCACTCCGAATCAACCTACCCATATTAGGCCACACCCCTTTTTGCGTGACATTCTGGGTAATTACTCACAGCTCAGCCGGAGTTCGCCATTGGAAGGTAGATGATGTGAAATCATACTTATTTTAGAGTATATATATCAAATTTCATGAGTATTCATCTATATTTAGTCATCTAAAGACAATTAGATATGAACGTATGTACCAGTAAGAAGTTGGAATTGTTAGAATCTGTTCTGGGCGACGATGTTTTCTGAAAATGGACGTTTGGACAACTACCTTTCTGTTGTCAGTAGATGGCAGCATTGGTTTAAAAGGTGAAAATGATCTGTCAAAACTCAAGCCTACAAATCCCAAGACCCTTTGCCACCTAGTTCGCAGGTCAGCACCGGATTAAAGGTGAGGGAATGTGATCTGAACACAGCAGCGTTAGGCGACCTAAATACACTGTGGCCGAGAATGGCTAGCAAATTAGCATAACAAAAGTGCGCTGGTAGCCTTACATATGTTGTCTAAAGGGGGACATATGGTACAATTTAAGATTTTAATGATAATCCGCGTATAAAGGTCAAATAAAACATTGTTAATTTGTAAGAAACCTCAATGAAAACGGCGCAGGCTAAGTTATATTCGCTATTGTAATATATATTATATATACATAATCAGATTGTTTTTAGTAATACTGTGCACGAGCATTACACTAGAGGTTCCAGTAGTGGGCAGCTTGAATTGCCAGGTCCTAGAACCAGCGCTTTCGGGAGATCTTTTATTTTTAGAGCATTAACTCTTTGGAATGGCCTGCCTCCGAACCTCTGCTGCATTTACAGTAGATTCACTTTTAAAAATAATCTTAAATTGTTTTTAAATAGTTTTTAACACTGTAAAGTAATTTTTTGTTTTTGTTTTACACTAATGTAATTTTAGCTATCTTAATTGTTACAGTAGGTTCATTATGCATTGTGTGTACTGACTTTTAATAATTTTGTTTTTGCAATAGTGATTGTTTTTGTATGTTTTTTTTGTGTGTGGACCCCAGGAAGACTAGCTGGTTGCTATCGCACCAGCTAATGGGGATCCCTAATCAAATCAAATCAAATCAAATCAAATTGTTGTGAAAATGTGATAGAATCCTATAAAAATGTCGACGCATTTGGTCACGTGACGTTAGATTATGCGTTCACAACGCTATCATTGAAGTGGGTGCTGGCATTCAACCATGTTTTACCATGTTAACCAGTGGCACTGATAGTGTTAAGAATACTCAGATTACCAAAGCAGTAGGTGCTGCAAGATGCTTGGTTGAGCATTTTAAGAACAAGAGAGCTGGCTTGTAACAAGCTGAAGACCAAGCAGAAGCAAGTGGGAACCCCTGATCATAAACTGATACAAGACGTAAGTACACGTTGGAATAGTACTTACTACACAGGCGGTGGCCTGTGATGGCAACTTGATACCTGGACCTGAGAAGCAAGCAGTGCTAGAGGAACTAGAACGAGCGCTAAGGCCATTTATGTGTGCCACCTTCATCAGTGGGGAGACATACAGTATGTCACAGTGTCTGCTCTACCTCCACTCATCAAAGGGCTTCTGAGCTCTACACAAAATCGAGTCTTTGAGAGCACCCCGGTGCAGACTTTCCAGGTCGCTGCAACAGAGGAAATAACAACAAGATAAGAGCTGGAGATGTTCTTCACAGATTATTCTGCAAACACTAGTGTCATTGCAGCTGCCCTTGACCCAGCTTCTGACAGCACAGAGATGAGGGTAGGAGAGAGCAAGTGAGAGAGAGCTTCTGACAGCAGAGAGATGAGGGTAGGAGAGAGCAAGTGAGAGAAAGCTTCTGACAGCAGAGAGATGATGGTAGGAGAGAGCAAGTGAGAGAGAGCTTCTGACAGCACAGAGATGAGGGTAGGAGAGAGCAAGTGAGAGAGAGCTTCTGACAGCAGAGAGATGAGGGTAGGAGAGAGCAAGGAGTGTCACAGATTTACTCCTGCAGAATAGAAGTCTGCAAGCCTGACGGGGCCCAACAAAGCCCGACACCATGGAGAGATTAGAAGCCATCAACGGTGGATGCCATTATTTTCCTTCACAGCACTCGCAAATGAACAGCGGAGTGGAATAAACTGTAAAAGGTTTTGTATGATTGTTCTTGGATTTAACCAGTTGGCGAAGATTTGTGAGAAAGTGTTAACGTTATTCAACGCAAGAAGTTTTTGTTGCTGACATTCATCTAACAGCGAAGTGGTGAGTCCATCCTGATTTACTCAAATTAATTGGCTGCTGGTTTATGAGTGTTTTCGGGATGCTTTAGTGTCGTGACATTATTGTTTTAGTCTGTGGGCATGTAATTGTTGCTGTTGTTACCTGTGGAGATATTGTTATGTCGTTATTGCATTGTGCATTTTGAGTCGTAATGTAGCATTTGTGTGTAACGTAGGTAGCGTGCGTGTGTGTGTGTGTGTGTGTGTGTGTGTGTGTGTGCAGGGGCGTAGCTGGGGGGGGGGTAGCTTGGGATGATTCCAAGGGCCCAGCACTGGGGGGGGCCCCCAAAAATGTTTTTTTTTTTTTTTTTTACTAGACATCACTCAGGTGTATTATTGATGCTCTCATTGATACTATGTTTGTTTCTGTGTGTGTGTGTGTGTGTGTGTGTGTGTGTGTGTGTGTGTGTGTGTGTGTGTGTGTGTGTGTGTGTGTGTGTGTGTGTGTGTGTGTGTGTGTGTGTGTGTGTGTGTGTGTGTGTGTGAGATATATAGAGAGAGAGGGGGGGCTTTGGTAGACTATTGCATTGGTCCATTCATTGAAGATGAACGCAATGCAACATCCTTTACTAGGCTCACCCACCAACAGTGCAGGTGCTGAACTGCTGATCCGAATGTATAGGTAAAAACCATATTATGCGCTTATCAATAAAAAAAAATCCGCTTGCGCGCTTAAGCGCGCTCGCATTCACTGGGGGCCTACAAATACATTCTTTCATGGGGCCCAGAATCTGGAGCTACACCCCTGTGTGTGTGTGTGTGTGTGTGCGAGCGAGCGAGAGAGAGAGAGAGAGAGAGAGAGAGAGAGAGAGAGAGAGAGAGAGAGAGAGAGAGAGAGAGAGAGAGAGAGAGAGAGAGAGAGAGAGAGAGAGAGAGAGAGAGTGTGTGTTTGTGAGACATGTGTCTTCACATTGTAATATTGGCCTCAGGCTTAAGTCGGGCGAGGGCCGAGTAATTGCTTAACTTGTCGGGCTAGGGTAGGACTTTTTT
The DNA here is from genome assembly GCF_963971535.1 of Notolepis coatsorum. Taxonomy (NCBI): domain Eukaryota; kingdom Metazoa; phylum Chordata; class Actinopteri; order Aulopiformes; family Paralepididae; genus Notolepis; species Notolepis coatsorum. Next base: position 6,044,124 of record NC_140166.1, read on the forward strand.
TTTATTTTGGCAGCGGAGCAGAAATACTCGGCAGAAAAAGAAGTAATGGACTATTTAAACTTGAGATCATGAAGACCGAACTATGAATCATTAAAGACACTTTTTAACTGCTGCTGTGACCCACTGTCACCTCCATTTATATTGAATCGGAACGTGCAATGTTACACACTGTGCCTTGTATATATTATATTTATCTATTTTTACCTTATTTTTTAGCACTCGCTTGTATTCAAATAGTAAAAAAATATTTTTATGTATGTGATTTTGTGTGAAGGGCGGACTAGCAAAATAATATTTTCATTGTATGGCAAACTGTCTGTTTAACTGTGCACATGACATTAAACAATCTTGAATCTTGAAAAACATTCTCATGAAGTACAATATTCCAACCCCATCTAGCGCACGGCACCCGTAGAGCTCTTTAGTTTTGGAGGTTGGGTGCTCCCTCCTAGAAGAAGAGATTTGAGAAGCAGTAAGAAGTAAAAGACCAAACACTAAAATATATACAATATTCAAAACGAAAATGTACAGAAATGCAAAAATTAGGTAGAAGTGGTAGTGCAAATGTGTAAGAATGAATAGATAAAATACGGTCTAATGTTTAAAAGGACTGTGTGCATGTGGATGTTGAAGCTGTGTGCAATTAATGTAGAATGGATACATTATGTTACATTGAATTTTACATTTAAAAGTAAAAGAGTTAAAAAGTTGAGACTGTGGATTTATTTGATATGATGGAAAGAAGAACATGTTAAAAGATCTAAAATAAAAACTTGGAATGGACTTATTTTATTTAGAATTTTTATTATATTTATTATATGTATATAATATACATACTGTATATCCCATCAGGTTTGAGAGGCTGCAATATTGGCAGTTATGCAGTTTGACTGATTCATTCCGTTCCAGTAAAGTGGATTCAGTTCTAACAGGAGCTGGCTAAACAGGTTGTACGTCTTTTGTTAGGCTTGTCAGCCTCTTGTTTCTCAGGGACATTCCCACTTAATTGGCCTCCAGTCAGAGGAATTTATTTTTATATTTAGTATTCAACTTATTTCACATCAAATGTGAATGTTTCTTCAGTTTAATTCACAGTAATGGTTCTGCAGGATGCTGATTATCTGCGAAAAAATAAAGAGTAAATAATATTATATGTTATATCAGTCTGCTTTTGAGCTCCTTATTAAAAGATGGTCTACTCTGGGAATTCAGTAGGTGGTGTCAGAGAGGCAACTACCCATGTGACCAACGGAGAGTAGTACTGCACTCGAAAAACATGTCAATACATTTTTAAATGTTCAATTGCAAATGTTATCAATTCTCATTGTTTCTTCTGGTAAATTAATTGTTTAGACAGTTTGACAGTGTTATCAAGAAGGCACGACAACGCCTATACTTCCTTAGGCGCTTAAGGAAGTTCAACGTGAGTCAGAAGATCCTCAAGAACTTCTACTCATGCACAATAGAGAGCATCCTGACTGGCAATATCACCTCCTGGTTTGGGAATAGCACTGCACAAGACCGTAGCAGACTACAGAGAGTGGCCCGTTCAGCCGAACGCACATTTGGAGGGGGGCTTCCCACTCTCCAAGGCATTTACAACAAGCGGTGCATGGGCAAGGCTAAGAGAATAATCAAAGACTCCGTCCAGCCACCCAAACAACTGCCTCTTTGAACTGCTGCGGTCAGGCAAGCGATACCGGAGTCACATGGCAAGCACAGAGAGACTCAGAAGGAGCTTCTATCCCCAGGCCATCAGGAAGCTCAATGAACAATGATTGCTCAATGAACAATGATTGAACAATGAACAATAACAGACCAGCAACACACCCACAGCACACACACACTCACTTTAAATAAACAACACACTGTAGCACCCACTTTATCACACTTTACACTTTATATTTATATTATTGGTAAGGGAACTGCACATCTCTCATTCCTTATTCCTTATTGCACCTCACCACCACAACGGTGGCACCACAAGCTAAGCTATACCTCACAATTTTTGTACCAGATGTACATACTGTATATAGAGGTATACTGAACAATTGTTGTTTACACTTGTGTTTACTTGACTTCTTGACTTTCTATTTTTTACTTATTATACTTATTTATACTATCTTATTATTATCTAGCACACTCTCAGGAGCGAAACAGAAAGAAACATTTCATGCAAAGTATTCTGTATTTCTGTATGACAAATAATAAAGAAACTTGAAACTTGAACTTGAACTAGAGTGATCAACTAATCGATAAAATAATCGACAGATTCATCTATGACAAAATAATGATTAGTTGCAGCCCTACCGGTCAGACTCCACTAGTCTGTGTAAGAGCTCACAGAGTATCTGCGTTCTCTGCTCTTCTTATGCCGCTTTTCCACTGCATGGTACAGTACCTACTTGACTCGACTCTACTCGCTATTGGTACCTAGCACTTCATTTGTTTTCCACTGCAGGTAGTATTGCTGGTCGTCATAGCGAGGGGGCGCCATGCCGTCGTCTTCAATGCGACACACACGCACACACACACATATCGAAGCTAGCTATGAAACCAGTGCCTTATTAGCTAATGTACGCTAGCCACAATGCTAACGGTTATAATGGGAAATCCTAGTCACATAAGCTAACAAAATTAGCAATCTTTTTGTGAGACTAAACTCTTTGTTCTTGGTGGTCAATTGTGTTGCTGTCGGTTTTGTTTCATCAATAAATGAGGCAGAATACACTGTGAATGTATATTTTTTTGTTTATTGCACTTTGTTCTCGCTTGAAACAAATAATGAATGCTAATGTTTAGTAGTTGCAAGGCTATTTATTTGATTTATTTGGACGGAGTTGTTAAAACTCACTCCACTCAAATCAATAGAGTTATAATTCTACTCAAAATCAAATTTAAATCGACGTGGCTGTAAGCAGTGGTGCAGTGCTGGGCAACCGCGGTCAAATGGCGTTTGGGCTTCGAAGTGCGCGCATCCTATTATTATGCAAAGTCTAGGTGATAAGTGCCTAGACTTTGCATAATAATAGGATACCGTTTGGCCTCCGCCCATATTACGACTGCACCCCTGGCTGTAAGGAATGTTGCCAGCCAGTCAAAACAAATTCCGGACGACTCACCAAGGACGAACCAGAGAGCTGCTGATAAGACTTTGCAGTGAGACCCCCCACCAGGATGTTGCTGTCTCGCCTTTCTTTTTTTTTTTGTATAAGGAAGTTGCATTGTTCATTTCAATACCTGTAATAGTACAGTAGTCCACACACACACATGTGCATTCAGTTAAGTTGGAATATGACTGTAATACAAACAGTTCAGTTTGTCAGGTACATGCAACACAGATTACAGTGTTGACATCTGTCTGCTTGAGAAAATACCATGTTCTGCAATAAAAATGATTGAAGTGAGATGAACAGACTGAACTTTATTTTTATTAGATAAAACATGTTGACAGTTTTACTTTGCAGTAAAAAAAAGAAAAAAAAATTGATAAATAAAAAATATCGCAATATTCGCGATATATCGAGTGATAGTATCGTATCGCGAGATCTCTGGAGATTCCCACCCCTATAACCTGGCGTAAAATCCTCTCTTGGCCTTGGCCTGCTGTTATTATTGTTATATGGATATTGTATGTAGTTGGGGGTTGGGGAAATTACGACATCCAACACTGTGTTTCGTTCCACGCTCCAATTTGGGTCCCAAATTGCGGTACAAATCAAGGAGAATGTGTCTCGGTAGCGGTATGTTCTCTCTCGGCAAATAGACTGCACTATATCTCTGTAAACATTTGAGCGCACACCGCAAGAAGTATTCCTATAATAACGCTATGAACCAGGCTGAATTCATATGGAAATACCTATTCCAAATGCTATTTATAGGGTTTGACAATAATTACACTAATGTCGCTATTTTACAATTAACTATAATGAATTACGGGAGTAAAAAAGAACACGTCAGTGTTGAAACTAATGCATGAAAGTCCGTCTCATGGTGCAGTCTTATTATTCTACCGCTGGGCGCCATGTACGCACGGTCTGAGCTGCACAATCTCAAGCACATGTTCAAATTGATAAGTCCCACACTTTGCTTAGAAATTATCGTACGCACGGTTTACGCACATATCTTTGCGTACGCACCATTGATAAATGAGGGCCCTGGAGCGCACTCCTGCCATTCCTTTTGTCTACTGTAGCTGTAAGTGAATCCTTTAGGGCCGATCACAATACCCCCACTTGGCCCTACCCCTCCATTTTGCACATGTCCTGATTATTTTGTGGGTCTAAGGCAGTGGTTCCCAAAGTGTGGGGTGCGGAGGTACTGCATATAGGGCATGAAAAAAATATATATATATTAATTTAGCCTACCAAAACTGATAAACGCTAACGTCCACGTGTTATTCTTTATACAGCGCACATTCAGAAGTCTAAACTAACTTTTTTTTAAAGGCCTACTTATGCCTACATGTTAATTTGCCAAGCTTTTGTTTGGGAACCACTGGCCCAGGGGAAGTGATCATCTAGCCTTCCAGCTGGCCCTCCAAACTGAGTGTTTTCTGATGCTGACCCGAAACAGAGGGGTAGAAGGGAGGAGAGGATGTGAGGGACTTTGGTTTCGGTTTGCCTTTGAGGAACTACACTGAATCACGTGTCAAATCAAATCAAATGTATGTGTATAGCCTGAAATCACAACGAATTGCCTCACTGGGCTTCACAGATCAACAAGTAGCATTCACAATAGCATTCACAAAAGACCAACATAAAATCCACAATTTTGCAACACCCCCAGACTTTCCCCAATGAAGATAAGATAAGTGTAACTTTTTTCCAAAGGTGATCGCAACTATTTATACTGCTTTGAATCAAGAAGAAATTAATGGTTTTAAGTATCTTTTGGCAGCAGACACAATGGTTATGTCAGTTTAGCGATCAGATACGGCGAAACTGCTCAACCGGATGAACCGCACATTCTGGGTTCTCCATTCTTCTGAACACAGGAAACCAAGCCTATACCTAAAGGTATTGCACACCTGACACCAAGCAGGTGGCAATCAAGCCTACACACCTGCCATGCCGCATGGCAATTAACTGGTGTCTAGTAGAGATGGGTTACGGGTACCTTTCATATTTGATTCGATACCGGTACCCAACGGTACCCTTTTCTGTACTTTAGTCTCTAAAAATGTAATCTACCTACCTCAGTTGTAAAATTCCAATTTTAATATTTAATAAATAAATAATGTATTATTTTATTACTTTATTATTATTTACATCTTACTGATGTAAAGCACTTTGAACTGCAATCCCCTGTATGAAAGGTGCTATACAAATAAAGTTATTATTATTTATTTAGAACAAATAATATATATATATATACACAGTCACACATATGTTTAAATAAATGTTATGTTGAAATGAAACGAAGGATAATATAAATTATGATTTTTCTAATGCTGTCAAAGTTAATGCGGTATTAACGCGTTATCGCCACTATTTTTTTTAACTCACGATTAACACGATATATATATATTTTTTTCTTTGCTAGACTTCACTCAGGTGTATTATTGATGCTCTCATTGATACTATGTTTGTTTCTGTGAGATATAGAGAGAGAGAGGGGGGTGAGAGAGATGAGGAAGGGGCAAGAGAGAAAGAGAGCCGGGAGAGTGTGAGTGTGAGAGAGAGAGAGGGGGGGTGTGTGATTACTCAGCCCTTGTGTGGGTGAATGTAACAAGTTCCTAACGTTTTCTTTCCCCTATTATTTCATGCACACTTTATTCATTGTTTTAAATTATTATTTTCTTTTAAGTTATTTTGTGCATCACTCTGTTTTGAATTTGATGCAAAATTGCAATGCATGAGGGTCATCCTTTTGTGTTAAATGGCTGCATAAAGCAAGCATTTGTTGACTCGCATGTTGATAAGAGTATTAAAACTTGGAACTTAAAAAAAAAACTTTTAAGGTAGTAAAAAAAATTATAATAATAAAATGCGATTAATTTACGATTAATCACGAATCGAGTTAAATATTTTAATCGATTGACAGCACTAGATTTTTCACAATAACACCATGCTAAAAATGACCAGACATGAAAAATCGGGCAAAATCTACTCTTTCCCATGGTAGAGTTCAATCTGGATTTAGTATCACAAGAACCGTGAATGAAATCTGTAAATAATAGTTAATTATGGACATTGCTCCACCATTTTGGATCGGTTTTTCAACTCGGATTGTTGCTAAACGTTCACAGAAGGTAGACACAATAACTGCACTCCAATATATGCCAATAACGTTCAGTTGAAAAGATGAAGAATTTCAATCGGGATTCAGAAAATATCATAGCACTGAAACTGCCCTCACCAAAATAATCAGTGACCTAAGACTAAACTCTGATGAGAATAAGGTCTCCATCCTTATCCTGCTAGATCTCAGTGCAGCATTCGATACAATCGATCACGATATTCTAATCAATCGTCTTGAAAACCTTGTCGGTTTCTCAGACTATGTGCTAAGCTGGTTTAAAACATACATCAGAGGGAGGAAATTCTATGTTAAACTAGGAGGCCACATGTCTGATATACAACAACTATGGAGTTGCACAAGGGAGTTGCTTAGGTCCTTTACTCTTCTCCCTTTACATGTTACCGCTGGGTGATATCATCAGAGAACATAATGTAGGTTTCCAAAGCTATGTGGATGATACACAACTGTACATATCTGCTGAACCAAATGATACAGCTATTAACTCCATCACAGACTGCTTATTGGCAATAAATAAATGGATGAGTAAGAACTTCCTGAAACTAAACGAGAACAAAACTGAAATTCTAATTATCCCAAAACAAAAAAAGAAACGTTAATAAGGTCACAAGTCTCTGGGTTATCATAGATTCAGAACGAAAGGTTATCCTATAACCTAGTTATATGAATACTGGCAGAGCGTCTCGCTCTTTGCCATTATGAGATAACTCTTATCTCCTAGCACCTACTGTGCTCATGAACAAACAATTTGCACCCATGCACATGACCAGGCCACGCCCCCGCGTCCTGCTATAAGACGCCGGTGACATGGTCACACTCTACCTTCCTCGGAAAAAAAGTTTCCAACATTGAAAACCCAACCAAGGGACCTCTACCCGCCCGTCCTAACGAAGAGGGGGAGGCAGTCAACTCCACCAAAGTGCGAAAAAGGGGGAACCAGAGACCCCTGAAAAACGCACAGCACAGGCGAGACCACATGTGACACATCACCCCGTGGCACACACCTACACACCCCTGCTAGCCCACCAAAGGCGGGACGCAGGAGAGGTCCCAGACCTCAGAACCGCCTGGGAGACAGAACCCCCAGTCATGTCCACAAGGGAAAACTTAACGAAGGGACCCGGGGAGGACCAGGAGGCCGCAGCACAGATGTCCTCCACCGAGGCCCCCCCTAACAGGGCAGCAGCCCGAGGGGGGACCTGTCCAGCCAACGTGCAGCAAAAGGCAATGCCCCGGCACAACCAATGTGACAGGTGCTGCTTGGACAGCGCCTCACCCGCGCAAGGGCCACCGTAACAAACAAACAGTTGAACGGAAGCCCTGAGAGCCCGAGTCCTGAGGTAAACCCCCAGTGCACGGACAGGACACGACAGGTGAAAGCCCGCCTCCAACTCACTAGCGTGAGGAGGCGGACGAACGCCTGAACCACAATATCCCTGGAGCGAAAGAGCTCCGGATATTCTTTGGCACGAAGACTGGATTAGGCCTCAGAGTCGCACCGCTATCGGCCGAATAGACAGGCACTCAGGCCGCACAGAGAGAGCACACAGCTCACCCACGCGTTTAGCGGAGGTGATGGCCAAAAAGAACGCGGTCTTCAAGACGGCAGATCCAATGGCGCCTGCTCAAGAGGCTCAAACGGGGCCTCCGACAACCGGCCCAGGACCAGTTGGAGGTCCCACTCGGAGAGAGAACGTTCCACAGGCTTGAGACGCAGAGCGCCAAGCAGGAACGTCCCACGAGAGGGTGGCTGAACAACGTTCCACCCCCACACTCGACCATACGGCACTCCCCAGCGTAAGCCGCGGTAGAGGACGGAGCGTGCGCATACCGGATAGCGTTAACCACAGAAGAGTCAAGACGCATCCCCACCAGATTCACACTTTCAGCAGCCAAGCCTAGAGGCAGCCCCAGAACAGGAAGGCAGAACAGAGTTCCGCGTGCCTGAGAGAGGACCCGCGGTGACCACGGAACAGGCCACGGCGGGGCCACCAAGAGCTGAATCAGGGCCGGGGACCACACAGCTGAGCCCCGGCCCGGCGCGACCAGGACCAAGTCCCGCGCTCCCGACGTACCCGCCCCAACAGCTGAGCTATCAGGTGTAAGGGGGGGAAAGCGTACAGAATCCCAGACGGCCACGGAATCGGTCCCAGACCTGCCCAACTATGTCTGGACGTAGTCCCCACTCGTCAGGGTGGACCGCCCTGCGACATCACACCTGCACCCACATTCACCCTGCCGGGGATGTGGAGAGCCCTCAGGCAGAGCAGATGGAGAACGCCCATAGCCAGAGCCTGACCGCCGCCCGGTGCAGATGGGGGGAGCGCACTCCTCCCTGTCTGACAATATACGACGCTGACGTCGTGTTGTCCGTACTGACCAAAACACGCTTGCCCACCACAGGGTGGTCGAGCCGTTTGAGGACCAGAAGGACTGCCTTCAATCCCAACACATTGAATGTAGCGCAGACCGGGCAGCATGGCAGCTGCCCCCTACTGCGTTGGTCCGACACGTCCCCCCCCATCCCATGAGGGAGGCGTCGGTGAAGACCGTGACGTGTGACAGCCTGCTGCCCAAGGGGACCCTGCAGGTGAGGGCACCAGACCCTCGCCAGAAGACGAGATCCCCCAGTACTGACATATGTCTCATTCCATTTTCATACTGGAAAAAACCACCTCTGCATCCTCCTCATGAAGAGGAGGCCAAGAGGGACCCTAGCAGCAGGCGCATCACGGACAGCGCTGTAACCGTCCTAGGACGGAACCTCCCGAGCGCGCCGAGAACCCAATCACTCGCCGCCGCTCCGAGAGGGATGCCCATATAGACCTTGAGCTTAGTACTCCACCCGTTGACTGGGAAGAGGAGAACTCTACTTCCAGTCTACAGCAAAACCCAGGCTGGTGAGACACCACCTGCCTGGTATGAGACCTGGCGATCTACCCTGACCGGCCAAGGACCAGAACGTCGTCCAGGGCAGAATTCGTAACCCCCGGCGACGACGCAGAGGCCCCAGCGCGGTCTTCACGCACTTGGTGAAGATGCGGGGAGCCAGAGAGTAGCCTAACGGCAGCCTCTGGTACCCGTACGCTAAGCCCTGCAAAGGAAGCGTAGGTAAGCCCTAGGATGGAAGATTGGGATGCGAATACGCATCCTACAGGTCTATGGAGGTGAACCAGGCCCCCACCTGACAGCGTCTAACAGGTGGGAGACGGTCAACATTCTGAACCTTCCATGGGACAGGCCCAGTATGGGTCTGACACCCCCCCCCCCCCCGATTTCTCAGGCACCAGAGAATACCGGGAGGAAACGCCACGCATCGCATCCTCCTTTGGGACCACGACGATGGCTTGCTTCGCCCACAGAGATTGGATCTTGTCGACCAGAGCTGTCACTGCTGTTGACCCTGACAATAGGGTCTGTACCAAACCTGAAAACAGGTGGGGTTGTGCAAACACAAGTCCCCGCCTCAGCGTTCTCTCCATCCACCTCGACATATGGCACTGCTGTAGCCATATGTGATGATAATCCCAAGCGCACCCGCCGCCACTTGGCGCTGGTCCGCCAGGAACCGTAGATAGGCGGCCCGGTCCCACCCGCTGTGCGTTGCCAACCCTGGACTCGCCAACCTCGCGAGCAGGGCGTCCCGTGGAGCTGGGATATCGCACCCTGACACTACCAACGAGGCAATCGCACCCAAGGGGGGACCCCGACAGAAAGGGCCGGTTTGATACGGGGGAAGCTGACATCACACTGGGTGACAAAAGCTCCCCCACTGAACACCTCCCCGACATGGATTGCTGAGGAACTGTTCTACAGCTGGACATGCAAGGCGTGAGGTCCCCACACTGCCCGATAGGGTGGGTTCCTACACACCGTAGCCCTGCAGTGATATTACTACCACCCAAATCACGCGCGCCTGCCTGACCACCGCCGGTCTTCCGGCCGTGGGAGGCACTAACGTGATACCCGGCCTGGCGAGGGCGGGCCTGGGGGAACTCGCCCCTGTCCCCATGAGAAGCGAAACGCGGGGCCGCTCGTGCTTCACTGAAAGCACGCGGCCCGCAGCCAAAGGGAACAAATCAGAGCCTGTATCCCGCTGGTGTTGGGGGGGGAGTGACCGGAGAGCGAGCTAGACACAGCTAGACGGCAAATCTTTTTTAGGGCATGCTCATCTAATGTAGCCGATCCCTCGGCCGCCAAGGCTGTCGGCCTTGCGATCACCTGTTGTCTTGTGTCGAGGGTACCTCAGGCGGGGGAAACATGGCCGCTGGTTGGGGGCCCCGCCACAGCCGCTGGCGAGGCCGCGCCCTCACCTCTGGCTGCGCGGTGTGAGGCGGTGTGGGGCCTAGGTCAAATACCGCCCGCGCTCCTGCGGAAAGACAAAAGTCCCTCTGCGGAGAGGGGAGCCCTGAGGAGGGAAAACCCTTCTCTCCTCCTCAAGGGGAGACTGATCCAGTGTTAATTTTGGCAGCTATTTTCAGTGCTCCTTTTTCGTTTTCATCATATTTAGTCATCTTCATTTATTTTTCGTTTAGTCAGTTTTAGTCAACTAAATGTCTGAGCATTTTAGTCTTAGTCAGTTTTCGTCTCAATTTTGTCTTTTTTGTTTTAGTCTAGATTTTGTCGACGAAAACGGATGACATTTTTGTCTATTTTTAGTTAATGTACAAAAAATATATATATATTATATAAATTATAACACTTTTTTTTTCTTTTCTTTTTTACAGCTACTGTTTTATATATACTGTTTTTTAGTAATAACTAGAAAGTAATGGTATTTATTCAACAACAGGTGATTGTATAGATTAGTATTAGTATCATTAAAAGTTCTATGCTCAACTATGCTTCACCCATGGAAAGGTTGTTGGCACATTGGTTCCACACGGACATTATACGTTGTTGCGCACTTCCTCCTATCCAGAAGGCTCCGTTTAGTTTAGCTACTGTAGTAGCAGAGGCTCTGTTGTGATTTTAAATGCACAATAAATATTCAACATTCTCTTTTGAGACTCCGCCTCAGACTCTTATCATTTGGCACTAAAAGCTAAACATTGTCACCGGTATGGCTGTCCGCAACATGTCATTAATTGTGTAGGAGAGGTCGATCAGTTAGCCACATTAGCGTGAGCTAGGTTAGCCACTAGCTAACGTGAGCTAGATGGAAATACAAACAATGTAACGTTACTGGTGAAAAAGTGATTTACCTTGGAATACTCCTTTGCCAACTTGCTGTACTTTGCTTGCAGGTCTGCTGCTGGATTATGAATAGTCCCAACTTTAGCCAAGGTAACGTTAAGCTAAAACTAGCTTTTCAAATAGCTCCAGCTAATGCTAATAACATAGCTCCCCGTCACACTGCTCAACTCGGGACGAGGGCATTAAGAAAAGTTATAATTATTTTGTCTCGTCTTGTTTTAGTCAACAATATCAACATACATGAAGAGAAATTACGTCCTGGTTTTTGTAAATTACATTTTTGTGTCCTCGGTTGTGGTCAATGATATTTAATAAACTATTTTGTCTCGTTAGCGTCACATGGTATTCAATAACGTGACGTCACGTCTCGTTGTCGTCATGAAAAAAACCTTCGTTGACGAACATCTTTCGTCACCATTTTAGTTGACAAAATTAACACTGGACTGATCCAACCAAAGATGTCTGTAAAAAGCGTTGACAGCATCCTAGCCCTACCTGCGGTTATAGCTTGCGGCTAGGTCAAAAGCTAATAACCTCAAAATCTTGCGCGATGTTTCGACGTCGGCTGGCCCTAAGGCCCCACCACCATTTTTGACAGAAAAAACAGCAATTCGAACAATGTTGCTAGTCGCTGCTAATTCTATACCGCGGCGGTATAGGCTCTAACAGCCCACCAGCCACCTGCCGGGCCGACTCGCCTCATGGCGTCAGCCGGGCGGGACACCGTTCCACCATGTCAGAGGCAAAGGACTGATGCCACCTGCTTCACAAGCACGGAGCACCAGTGGTGGCTGCAGACAAAAGACTACTACTAGTGAAGCACTGCCTCACTAGTAGGAATGCAGCAACCTCCACTCTGGTGTGCACCCATGAAGGGGTAAATGAATAAATGAACGAAAACTCCACTAACACACTGCAGAATGGGCTAGCCCATACACACAAATGTTAAGGGGATGCACACCAGAGAAAAACACCAGTCCTGCACACAATTCATAGATTCACAAAAAGCACACCAGCCCTAGGCCTCAGCCCATCCACCCATGAAATGGTAAACAAGCCCCTGCTAAACCCCCAACAATAGGCACCGATTGACCGTCAGCATGAATGGTTAAGAGGAGGGAAGACCTTCTAGTAAAGACAGCCCTCGGCGGGGAACAAGAACGGAGACCCAGCATTGTAGCATTAGCATTAGCCGCGCGCACTAGGATAGCTGGGAAAACACCCAAAACAGAGTCATGACGACCATGTTTTCCCAAATATCCTGCCCCTCGCGCCAATACACAACTCGCCTGTCTCACGGGACAACGAGCAGTATCACAAATGCTAGCATTAATGCCTGGCAGCGCAGACCCTACCTGTGCGCGACCTAGCCCGATCCGCTGTCACGAGATGAGGGAACCCCAGGACAGGTCCGATGCGCTGTTAGGATGTGCCGAGAAGATTCCAGGGGCTGGTGAACCTCCGGCGAAAACCCAACATTGTGTAATTTCTCTCTGCATTTCATAACAACTAGTTCATGGAGTGCACTGCAACGTCCATGTTGGAAACAAAAAAAGAGGAAGGTAGAGTGTGACCATGTCCGGCGTCTTATAGCAGGATGCGGGGGCGTGGCCTGGTCACGTGCATGAGTGCAAATTGTTTGTTCATGAGCACAGTAGGTGCTAGGAGATAAGAGTTATCTCATAATGGCAAAGAGCGAGACGCGATGACAAGTATGATATATAACTGAACTTCAATTATCATATTAACAAAGTGACCAAAACATCGTTCTTCCATCTCAGAAATAATTATAGCAAAAGTACGACCATTTATTAATCAAAACGATGCTGAGAAGCGAATTCATGTATTCATATCTAGCCAGTTAGACTACTGTAATGCACTTTCTACACTGGCTTCCTAACATTTAGAATTGACTTCAAGGTCCTTCTCCTTACATACAAAGCTCTAAATGGACAGGGACCTAGCTACATCGCCAACCAGGGAACAAAATAAGCACACGCCATTCGCCAATGGCTTGTAGATTTAATGTTTGGCGACTAGAAATTAAGATCTGCCCGCCACCTGGCGGCTAACAAAATCCACTGCATCAGCGGGAGCTTGGTGCTGGATTTTGCGAGAAGCATGCAGCTGCAGAGCCACAGAGCAGCAGTGTTTTCAGCTCCGGTCTGGGGACCGCACAGCAGCGCCCCCCACCCAACAGCTGAATTGACAATGGCTGAATTAGAGTACTGCACCGTGCGGGCATCGCTGGTGGGTTCTGTGGCTCTGCAGCTGGATGCTCCAGCACCAAGCTCCCGCTGACAACATCGTTGTCATTCCTGCTTGGTGAAGCAACGATGAAACAAATGTAATGATTGTTTCGTTCATCGCATAGGCTATTTAATTTTAGCCTATTTTAATACAATTCAAATAATCAAATTGTGCTTAGAGGGAATTATTTTCACCGGACATTATGACCGGAGAGATTTAAATGTTCGGACTTCAACAGACTTCAACTTTTTTCTCACAACGGGTCAAGTGCATCTAACATGCTTTGCACCGTCGCCATTCCTTTATGCCCACATCGCCCGAAATGAACGTTACGTTATCAGAGGCAGAGCAGAGCCATAGAGAACAGTGTGGACTGAGGAAAGGGAAATGGGAGGGGGGGGGTGCATGCGTTTGGAAAGACGATGAAGTCAGTCAGGAGTATATTATAGTAAACTGAGGATTACTGAGGATGGACAGATAATGTTGATATTCAAATATAAAAAAGTTTCGAGAGGAGTGGAAGTTTGAAGACAGACTAGACTACAATATGATGCGGGGGTGATGAGTTGAAACAGTGTGTGTGATTGATTGATTGATTGATTGATTGAAAAGTGTATTAACAGATTGCAGAATGGGTACAGTACAGTACAGTACAGCTCAATACATACAATTGTTAAGGGGATGCAGACCAGAGAAAGACTTGTCTTGTTTACATCAGGGTCCCCCATTTTCAATTCATCATAACATAATATGATGTGTCCCGACCCCACTTCTATGTTTCAATAAATTATTTGCATTTAAAACGAACTCATTCCTTCAGTCCACAAAAAATTATGCTAATATTCCTTATGTTGTTTATGATATTAATTGAAAATAGCATATGAGAGTATTATAGTAATAATAACACATGGCGATATACTAAAAAGCTATTTATAATTTTTGGCTGGTAAAAATTCTGCCTGGCTGGTAGTTTTTAAAATCTACCAGCCAAATGGCTGGTAAGTCAAAAAGTTACGTTTGTTCCCTGTCGCCAACACTCTAATAAATTACAGGCCAGCAAGAACACTGCGATCATCAGCTGCTGGACTACTAGAGGCTCCCAGAAACAGTCAAAAGAGGATCGGTAATGCAGCCTTTATCAACTATGCCCCAAAACTATGGAACAAACTACCCCAAAACATCAGGGAAGCCAACTCACTAGACATCTTCAAAAGACAGCTTAAAACCTATCTCTTTGCTCAGGCATTTAAATTAAACATCAGGGATATCCTGACACATTGTACTTTACCTGCACTATTCTTACCCTACCTACACTTCCTATCAAATTCATGTGTTGGTTCTATGCACTGTAATTTTAGGAGCACTGCTCTGTTGTAATTCAAAATTGAACTATTTTATCACACTTTTTGCTCTGTTGTATGTTATATACCCTGTTGTATGTCCGTTCTATATATTTTTTTGATCAACTTTTTCTCATGTCCGTTCTATTTTATAATTTTTAGCCTATTTTTAAACTGAATCCAACCGCACTTTGTTTTTACTCTGTCTATTCTATTTTTATTATTTGTATTACTGAATGAAACTGTAAACAGAAAGGCCTATTGGGATGCTAGATCCTAATGTGAAACACTGTGATTTACCTTGCTACCTCTATCTTTTATTCAGTCATTAGCGTGCGTGCAATCAGAGTTGATATGAGGAACGCACCGCTGGGGCCAACAAAATGAGGTGTAGGGCCAACAAAATGAGGTGTAGGGTAAACAACATGAGGTGTAGGGCCAACTAAATGAAGTGTAGGGCCAACAAAATTAGGTGTAGGGCCAACAAAATGAGGTGTAGGGCCAACAAAATGAGGTGTAAATGAGGTTCTAGTGACAGTTATTCTTTAAATCTTAAGTACACCTACGTTATTTTATCGCTTTAAACCTATTTCCCTGTATACACGAGTATAGACATATACACGAGTAATAGCGATGGGATCACTGGGAATTATTCTTTTTGGAGTACCTTCTGGCTAAGGTAAGGTATATTCTATGTCTATTTTACCGAACCTGAAACATGTTTTTGTAACGATCACAGTGTCGTATTTTACCGGACCTCAACCATGCTTTTGGTAACGATACGAGTTTTGAGTTAAAACGACCCCCCCCCCCCCTTGATGATTTTGTGAAGACACATATGTACATGGTTTATACCTTTGATTTGGAAGTATTTGGGGTTTCAGGCGATCAACCAGAACGATTTGGGCATAATGCATTATGTAACCGGTTCTCGTCTGAACATGCCATGAGTGGGAGTCGAACCCCGGTCTCCCACACCGCGGGCGACATCACAGACCTCTGTACCAAGAGGTGAATTCACTTCTAAGCACCCAGCTGGATGCCTCTGGGGAGTGAGTTTTACTTCCTGGTACCGCTACCGTGCCACAGTCACTTCACAACGTCGGAAGTCCTTCGTGACTGGGCTTCGCGGTACCATCCGTTACACTCACCCCCCCTAAACTCACACCACCCAAGGCATCCGGGTCACGGCACCACTGTAACCGGTTCTCGGCTGAACATGCCATGAGTGGGAGTCGAACCCCGGTCTCCCGCACCGCAGGCGACATCACAGACCTCTGTACCAAGAGGTGAATTCACTTCTAAGCACTCAGTCTGGATGCCTCTGGGGAGTGAGTTTTACTTCCTGGTACCGCTACCGTGCCACAGTCACTTCACAACGTCGGAAGTCCTTCGTGACTGGGCTTCGGGGTACCATCCGTTACACATATGTGATGCCCACTAGAAGTGGTATCACGTTAATATCATTAGATTATGTGTCAAAACGGTGTGAACGTACTGGTACAGGATTAACTCCATCAGAAACAAGGTAGAACAGTCATGTCATACTTAATGGACAACATTAATATAATTTGGTCAATAGGTGGCAGTATAGGACTTGTGTTCAGTAACTTCGCCTTCTAAGGAACCGTACTTTGCTACCTACACGCGCACGAGGCGAGCTGATACTCACAACTGAGAGGATTCAGAACCAGTAACATCATGTCCGCGCCTCCTTTTGTCCATGACTAACTACAACCTGTTTCATAGGTGGGTAATACATTACAAAACACACATAAAGGTTAACAATGATACATGCAATGTCGAGAGCCCAATGAGGTGATGTTTGAGTCAAGTTTAAGAAGTTTAAGACGACAAGTAAAGTGATTTAGAAGTTGACCGTCCATTGATGGTGCCGTGTCTCGTGGTACATTAAAATAGAGTGTTGAAATACAATTCCCCATTAATCATTAAAGTGTCGGAGCTAAGTATCTCCAAGGGGATTATAAAGGTTATGTTTGGGAAATATGTACTGTTTGAGTTGAAATGTTGTTTGGTAAATGAATATTGACATATTTGGTATAAGTGTTAAAAGGTGGTTTAGATGACTAGAATTAGGCCACACTAGCTAGAAGTTAGCTAGACACTGGAGCTGTCTCTCTCTCTCTCTCTCTCTCTCTCTCTCTCTCTTTCTATCCCGCTCTCCGTTAAATGTAAATATAAATCTATTCCTTTGGGTTTCACCATGGCCACGGTTTAGCAAATTCCTAGTAAGGCTGAGATCGGCCATATACATATATATATATATATATATATATATATATATATATATATATATATATATATATATATATATATATATATATATATATATAAATGCACTTTTTTTGCATCAAGGAACCCGGACCATCAACAAATCAATCTTAACTATATTCATAGGACATACTTGACTCCTATAAGACTGAACAGAATGGGTCTTAAACAAGACTCCAAATGCTCCTTATGTACAAATGGGGACGAGGGGACATTTATGCACATGTATTGGGACTGCCCACCAGTTAAGATATTCTGGAAAGAAGTGACCCAGCAATTATCAAATCTCTTAATTCTGAATATACCTGTACACCCCTCTATATTACTGCTGAATGATGTTTTTGAATATGCAGTACCTATACAACAAAAGAGATTGGTTTTAGCTGGTATTACAGTGGCTAAAAAACTGATAGCATCACAATGGTTTCAACCGGAAAAAATGTGCCGAAAGGTCTGGATTCTTACATATCTCGATGTGATTTATCTAGAAATATCTACAGCAAGAACTTTGGGTCTCAATGAATCCAAATTTACAATGTGGTTAGAAGTGGTGGAGAGAATAAAAGCTAGCATTTAATGGTAGTGTTTGGGTAGGAGCGAAGGACAATGGATGGATTATCCATGGGGGGGTCCAGGGCGGGGGGTGCGAGCAGGAGCATAAATATGTGTGTAGGGGAATAGATAGCAGGTATTAGGGGTATATCTTGTATAAGACATTTATCCAAACGATGAGTTAACTGATGTACACTGTTTTACAATGCTTGTATATCTAATCGTGTGTTGTCATGTTTGTTTATGTGTTTGTTTAAAAAAAAAAAAAAAAAAAATCACTTTTGATGCACATTTGATTAAAGGTTCAAACGAACTTGAGCTGGAACACAAATATGAGTAACACAGAGGTGTTGAGGTATTCCTGTGCACTATAGAATAGTGGATATGACTGATGATAAACGAATGATGATAAAGGTAACAGCTATTGATGATGTAAGGAATTGTTTGACAGTCAATTAGAATGACAGTGTTATTAAAAGAAGACAGATAAGGGGAGCTCCAGTAGCTCACCATGTACCTCGACGCGAAAGCGTCTGGGAATACCGTGCTGCGTCACGGATCTGGTTGACTCCGAGTTCGATTCCCGGACCCGCCGTCATTTGCCGAATGTCTACCCCCGGTTCTCCCTCCCGTTTCACCCTGCATCTGTCGGTCATGCTTGACCAGAAAAGCGATAAACGCTAAAAAATGAAGTAAAAAAAAAAAAAAAAAAAAAAGACAGATATGATGTTCTCTTCCAATATGCCTAGACAGAGGTTAACAGGAGAATGCTCCCTTTTCATGTGCTTATATTTAAGACACCAAATATGCATAAACACATAATTAATTACAATGTACAGTATATAATGCTGGATAACTACATTTGAAAGGAAAATGCTATTGAAGTGAACCAGGGTATCCTAAAAGGGTAGAATGTGTACTGTAATGATGAATATGCTTTTGAATTGATGACAAGAACGGAACTATAATGGAATGTATTAAAAGTAATGTAAAATTATTGAACTAAGTGATGGTATAATGTTATAATGATTGATTGAAGATTCTCATGAATAAATGAGTGCTGTTGTAATACACAACTGAGAGGATTCAGATCCAGTAACATCATGTCCGCGCCTCCTTTTGTCCATGACTAACTACAACCTGTTTCATAGGTTGAACATATTTCTGCTATCAGGTGCCATATCCTGGTACCTGTAACACATATAACGCATCATATCTCGCAATCTATGAAAAAATACTGGATTATTTTGGAAAGGGGCGATGTTTAGCGTGTAATAGTGCACAAACTACAGTATGTAGAAATGAAATGGTTAGTCAGTGATGGACTATGAACAATACCTGATTAGTCGACTAATCGAAAAAATAATCGACAGATTAGTCGACTACCAAAGTAATCGTTAGTTGCAGCCCTACTGTCAAATGAGCTATACTATTGTCTCCATAGCTATAATACAGAACATCATAACATAAGAACATAAACATCGCTAAAATGGTCAATAACGCTGGCGCCATTGAGTAAAGATGGGAAAAGACTTCTGTTGTAATTTGAATTAGTATTGAAATGTCTGTGTAGATATTGTAGATGTTTGTGTACCTTGTGGTGGACAACCAGAGAAAAGGCTAGAGGGAAGTGTTCTTCTTCTTCGCTCAGAGGGAATCGCAGGTACTTCCTGCTGGTCCTGAACTCCCTGCAAAGGACACACGTCGTCATATTGCTGAGATACTAGGTGCTGCATTATATTGATAGTACAGCATCAGTTGTGGCCTTAAGTATCTGTTCCCCAAGCTAATGTCACCAGTGTGACTGTTTCACGAGCTAATGTCACCACTGTGACTGTTTCACGAGCTAATGTCGCCACTGTGACTGTTTCACGAGCTAATGTCACCACTGTGACTGTTTCACAAGCTAATGTAACCAGTGTGACTGTTTCACAAGCTAATGTCACCACTGTGACTGTTTCACAAGCTAATGTAACCACTGTGACTGTTTCACAAGCTAATGTCGCCAGTGTGACTGTTTCACAAGCTAATGTCACCACTGTGACTGTTTCACAAGCTAATGTAACCACTGTGACTGTTTCACAAGCTAATGTCACCACTGTGACTGTTTCACGAGCTAATGTCACCACTGTGACTGTTTCACAAGCTAATGTCACCACTGTGACTGTTTCACGAGCTAATGTTGCCAATGTGACTGTTTCACGAGCTAATGTCACCACTGTGACTGTTTCACAAGCTAATGTAACCAGTGTGACTGTTTCACGAGCTAATGTCACCACTGTGACTGTTTCACAAGCTAATGTCACCACTGTGACTGTTTTACGAGCTAATGTCGCCACTGTGACTGTTTCACAAGCTAATGTCACCACTGTGACTGTTTCACGAGCTAATGTCACCACTGTGACTGTTTGACAAGCTAATGTCGCCACTGTGACTGTTTCACAAGCTAATGTCACCACTGTGACTGTTTCACAAGCTAATGTCGCCACTGTGACTGTTTCACAAGCTAATGTCACCACTGTGACTGTTTCACAAGCTAATGTCACCACTGTGACTGTTTCACAAGCTAATGTCGCCACTGTGACTGTTTCACAAGCTAATGTCACCACTGTGACTGTTTCACGAGCTAATGTCACCACTGTGACTGTTTCACAAGCTAATGTAACCAGTGTGACTGTTTCACAAGCTAATGTCACCACTGTGACTGTTTCACAAGCTAATGTCACCACTGTGACTGTTTCACAAGCTAATGTACAACATTTAATTTGGACTCTGGAGCTTCCTGAAGTATATTAAGTATAAACACTGAAACTACAACCGACTGAATCCCCTGGGTTTGGATCAGTCTTCCCAATGGAGAGTGTGGAGCAGGTTATAACATGTAGTTAAATGTTTTTTTCTCCCAGTAGATAGTCTAATTACTTTTGGTAATGTAGTTTAGATAGTAGTACCTCTAAAGAATCTTAACCTAACCATGTAAACATGTGCTGCTTGTCCTCTCCTTAAAACACATGGGCATCTCCTGCCGCGTCCACTAAACTGTTAATGTTTAAATGAACACGCCAACATTTGGCGAAAATTAGCTTACCGTCTTCTCCAGAGAGAGACAAGAAGATAGATACCAGTTTCCTATCTGTGCGTTCAGTAGAAAGCTATCTGGCTGCACGTTAGCCTAGCTTAGCACAATGAATGGAAGCGGACAGTGCCGGTTAGCCTAGGCATTGTCCAACTAACACCTCTCCCGAAGGCTAACCGGCACTGTCCGCTTCCATTAATTGTGCTAAGCTAGGCTAACGTGCAGCCAGATAGCTTTCTACTGAATCTTCTTGTCTCTCTCTCATTCCCCAAATGTTGGCATGTTCCTTTAACTGTCACATTATCCTCCCTGCTGAGAAAATGTTTTATTCAATTCATTATTATGTATAGTAAAACCAGTAGCTGGGCAGATTGGGTATTTTGATGGGTTGGGGGAATAAAAAACATAAAAAATATGCTTTATTATTATTATTATAATGGATTTTAGACAGATTCAGATGCAGAATATACTATATTACAGTTTATTTAAATGTTGGACAAATGTCTTTACGTTCAGGTCAGAGTCAAATGTTCAGGCCTGTGTGAAACTGTAGCTGAAAGCTGTAAGGTAACAATACCACACCTGCAGTCCTGTGTGGCGTTGACATAATACTGGTCAGGTATCTGGACCCTCTTCATGAACACGTTGGTGATGCACAGCAGCTTGGCCTTCTCCAAAGCCTCGCCGTCTCCTCGCAGGATAGCAGGACAATCCGCCTCGTCCTCAGGACTCCCGTCAGACTCACTGTACTCAAGCTGGCTGGAACTGAAGTCGATGTGTGAATGGACCATCCAATGTAGCGTGGTCACCAGGACGGAGCTGAGCAGGAGCCAGGGGAGGGCCCGGCCTGGCCTCAGCAGCTTTCTAATCCTGCCCATTTAGGAAGATGGATAAAGCTTGATGCTATCGTCACTCTGCTGCTGGAATTGGGCCTAAACACACTCAGTTTGGTGTCAGGATTTATTGGATTGATTACGCCAAAAAGACTGCTTGTGGCCACCGTTTCTGAGAACTGTGGTGGCTGGGAAGGGCTTGTAAAAGACTGCTTGTGGCCACCGTTTCTGAGAACTGTGGTGGCTGGGAAGGGCTTGTAAAAGACTGCTTGTGGCCACCGTTTCTGAGAACTGAGGTGGCTGGGAAGGGCTTGTAAAAGACTGCTTGTGGCCACCGTTTCTGAGACCTGCGGTGGCTGGGAAGGGCTTGTAAAAGACTGCTTGTGGCCACCGTTTCTGAGACCTGCGGTGGCTGGGAAGGGCTTGTAAAAGACTGCTTGTGGCCACCGTTTCTGAGAACTGAGGTGGCTGGGAAGGGCTTGTAAAAGACTGCTTGTGGCCACCGTTTCTGAGAACTGAGGTGGCTGGGAAGGGCTTGTAAAAGACTGCTTGTGGCCACCGTTTCTGAGACCTGCAGTGGCTGGGAAGGGCTTGTAAAAGACTTCTTGTGGCCACCGTTTCTGAGACCTGCGGTGGCTGGGAAGGGCTTGTAAAAGACTTCTTGTGGCCACCGTTTCTGAGACCTGCGGTGGCTGGGAAGGGCTTGTAAAAGACTGCAAATTCACACTTCACTGCATGCTTGGTCTCCAGTTCATAATCTCCAGGTCAGCAGTTAAAATCCCTGTTGGAAACATTAGGAAACAAGGAAACAGGGAAGCTAATGTATTGTTCTCTTATGACAAGTGTCTGTAGAAACACAAGCAGCAACATGGATCTGTTGGTCTAATAGAGCAATGTGTGTTGAGGCTTGGTACATACAATATCTCCTCCTCTGGGACCCAGGGGAATGCGCCACCTTATTGTTGATCCATGAATTATTGGCCCTGAGAAGGAGATCAAACAAAGATTATGAACACTATGAACACAGAGTCCTAATCATTAACCGCATGCCCTTCCTCCTGAAAATACACAAATCCTTAATTAGTAAAACTTTGAACACCCCAATAAAGTAGTTACTTGATTACAATTCCATTCAGTATAATAATAATAATTCAAGTATAATAACCAATGTACAGATAGTACCATCTAATTTGCAAGGGGGTCCTTGATGACAATTATACAATAAGCACAATTATACAAAAAAAGATAATTAGACAATACAAGGTTACACTGCTAGAAACGAGGATACGAGGATACGCTTCCAGAGTTCTGACTCGACAATCCAATCGACTCCGGTTGTGAAGCTACCAGCGAAGGACAACAAACCCCACCAGCTAAGTGACACTGTTGGTAATGAAAATGCCCTCTGGAATAGGCATGGGGCAAAGCCGAAAAATAAATCTATCCGTGGCAGAATTACGATGCCTGAAACAGCAAATATCAAGCGCCCAGAAATAAACTCAGCAACTGGCTGGCCCTCTTTATCAACAAGTCAACCAGCTAAAATGGCTGAATGGCTGAATGAATGAATGAATGAATGAATGAATGAATGAATGAATGAATGAATGAATGAATGAAAACTTTATTTAACCTGTTAATCTGTAGACCGTTTTCGCCTAAAGGTACATGCCTAAGTAAATGGAAGATTGCTCCACTTCTGCAAGGTCAATTTGCATGTTCTTGGTATCTAGGAACATCTAGGGACCTGGGGGTATGTATTTCCAGTGTCAGAAATATTGTGTCTGTTACTAGTAATTATTCAATTGTAATGAATAAATTAATTATGATTAATTATGATTTATGATTTTGATGATGATGATGATCAAAAATGTATACGGGTAGGAGAAAATGCTCACTGAGCTCATTCACCACCTTATTGAGATCATGTGTACAAAAAATCTAAGCAAATGAACTGCAGGAAGATGATTAAACAGAAGGATTTGTAGATACAGTAATTAATGATAATCGACTTTAATTATAAATTCATATTTGACCTTGAACTTGACCTTGACCTTATTATGGCCAAATCATACATCTATGGATAGGGAAAATGCTCCTCTTTCCAATGGCAGGGTTGAATCTGGATTTAGTCATTTCTTGCGGTTTTTACGATAATTAGCATTTTCCGATAAATTTGTATTTCCGATCAATCGTATAAAACATCGGTAAAAATGGAAATATACACTTTGACTACTGTTTTTGATAGGGTTATGGTCTTTACTCTTGGCTACAAAAAAACATTTAAAAACATTGACCTCTTAACATCCAAGGGCCCACATGTGGACGATTCTTTGCCGACCTCTAGTGGCTCGGGTGTGCATTTCTTTTAATACAATATATAGATGGAATTAAAGCCCTATTTGTTGCCTGTCGATTGCCCTTTCAGGTGACAAAATCCGTTCAGCGGTTCTCGAGTTACATGCCGATATGTGAGGTGTGCCCCAAAGTACGCAAAAGTACACATTACCACCCCCGACTCCCGGGGCTCTAGCTCCGTCAATCATTTGGCGATCTCTAAAATCTTTGCACAGGGTTGTAGCCAATGAGTGTGGCTTTCCAATGATACCCCATGATATGATAATTGTGGATCTAATACGGTCTCTATTGATTGATTTATGATAAAGAAAAGCAGGGTCCCCCTTAACAGGTTAACAGATTGCAGAATGGGTACAATACAGTACGTTTGTCTTGTTTACATCAGGGTCCCCCATTTTCAATTCATAGTGACATTTATGACATACATGACATCATGACATTTATGGCATAGGGACATACATGACATACAGGTATATAGTACTGTTACATTTGTGACATATACTGTATGATATGCAAATATACAGTACTGTTACCCATAGATCCTGACAGAGACTATATACATATGATGGGGAGGAGACTGTACATTAGGAGGACATAAGGTATCTTAAACAATATCTTAAACATATGTTTTTCATTGCACCTTTTGAACTGTATAAGCATGTAAATATTTGCATGTAATTGGCTTTGCAGCTGAATGTATTTGTAGATGATAACATACACCTGTTGGAGTTCGGAGTGAACTATAGGGTGACGTCACCCAGCTGTCAAAAGATATAGGCGATTCGCGCTACGGCAGCAGTTTTCGAGGAGGTAGTAGAATTCGGCAGAACACCGGCCGACCGACCGGCGTGAATACTCCCGAATTTTCAGATGGCCATAATGTCAAAAATAAAACAATTCCTGATACCAATAGGCAATAATCACACTTGAAAGAACAGCAACAGAGAAGAAAAGCAATACTCTTACCCTTTGTTTACTTTAGTCCCTACAGACAGTAGCTGACATGATTTATCCTCAACCAAATCCACTGACTGCCTTTCAATTCTTCTTCCGAGATCTCATGTAGGCCTACCGCTTTTCACAAACGCTGCTGTGGTTTTGTTCTAGTGACTTTCTAGTAGGGACAGTTGGAAGTTGCTACGACTAATCCGGCGGCTCGTCTGACAACCCCATGGACTGCCTGAGGGGCTTTGGGGGCAGGTATCCTCCGGGTTGGTGGAATGGCATGTGGGAGGGGAGCGGCATCATTTGTTTCACGAGTCGACATAACTGGTACTATGGTATGGAATGCATATTTACAATCTCTCTCTTTTGTGAGGGACGTTGTAATAATAATAATAAACTTCATTTGTATTGCACCTTTTTCATACAAGAATTGCAGCCCAAGATGCTTCACAGCAGTACAAATAGACATAAGATGCAGTAAAATAGACATAAAATGAGCATGAAATAGCTCTAATTTACAATACAATAATCACAGTATGGATGCAATGAGTCTAAGTATTTTTGTATTTATTTTTGTATTATATATATAGTAGGCTAAGTGGCAGAATGTATTAAAAGGCTAAGGTGAAGAGATACAGTTTTAGCTTACTTTTGGAAATATTTAGTGAGGTAGCCAGTACCCTAATGTCCATGGGTAAGGTGTTCCATAGCTTTTGTACGTAATTAGTTGTAGTATAGTGTGACGACCCTCCCCCACACTGTTTGCTTGCTTGATTGATTGATTGATTGATTGATTGATTGATTGAAAACTTTATTAACAGATTGCAGAATGGGTACAATACAGTATGGCTCAATACACACAATTGTTAACCCTTTCACTATCACACTACAGTAGGTTAACCGTTTACTATCACACTACAGAAGGTTAACCGTAGTGTGATAGTAAACGGTTAACCTTCTGTAGTGTGGTAGTGAAAGGGTTAACCTGCTGTCCTGTGGCAGTGAAAGGGTTATCCTTCCGTATTGTGAATGAATTTTCAATTCATCGCAACATTTATGACATACAGATAAACAGTACTGTTACATCCAGACATTTATGACATACAAAATATACAAATATACAGTACTGTTTAAGAGACAGAGAGAATAAGAGAGAGTATATAAATTTGAGGGGGAAGAAACTGTACATTGGAGGGGGGGGGGGGTTGGATGTTTACAGGGGCCAGTTTCGAATTGCAGCCTCCCGTAGGTGCTCTTTGAGAGCGGTTTTGAAGGTGGGTAGTGATTACATTTTTTTTACGGCTGTGGGTAGGGCGTTCCACATTGATGTGGAATAATTGTGAAACGTATTTAGTCCCTTGTTTGAGCCGAATCTGGGTTGAACATGATTTGTGGAGCTCCCTCTGTGTTGTGGTCGTGGTATTCACTGACCTTTGGGAAGTACCTCGACATGTTCATGGGTACCTTAGTGGTGTAGTGTATCTTGTAGACCAGGCCCATTGCAAGTTGCTGTACTGTCTACTCTAAGCCATCCTAGGTTGTCAAAATGGGCAGGGGTGAGGTGGGTTTTCGGAGTAAGGTCAAGCAGTAGTCTGACCAGTTTGTTTTGTGATGTTTGTAATCTTGTTTTTAGTGCCTTTGAGGTGCTTTGGTACCATGATGAGGTGCAAGCATACAGTAGTCGTAGTACCCTTGAATGAGTGCTCCTGCTCTGCTTGTTTCATACGTCTCACAGTATTGATGGGTGGAGCTGGCAGGGCAGAGTTGGGGAGGGTCATCAGGGCAATTGGGGCACACCTGGGCCGGTGTGTCCCAGGCCTTTATACATGGCCTTTAGTCTTGGCTTCCTCTTTCCATCTGTTTGGTTACTTTTGTTTGTTTGGAAGCCTGCCTTTGTTTTTACACTTCCAACATTCATGCTGCACAATATACACTCTCATCCATGCACTGCTTACACACTGATACTCATCCATATTGGCTGACATCTTTTGTTCTTTTGGTACTTTTCTATAGTTATATTTAAATAAATTCCTACAGAAGGAAGTTGGAGAGGAAACTCGAGAATAATTATATAAAATTAGTTTGGACTGGAATGCCGACCATAACCGGCATTAAACCGGCGGGGGGAAGGGGAGTGTTTGGAGACATGGACAATGGCTAATGAGCTAAACCTGTTTTACAACAGGTTTGACACAGCGGCCCGGCTAGTCTCTGCCCTCCCCACCCTTCCTGCCTCTCAGCCCCTCAACTCCAGCAACCCCCTCCCTCCACTGGGGGTAGAGCATGCAGTCATCTACCTGCTGAACCGAGCCTACACTCACCTAGACAAGCCGGCAAGCACTGTTAGAGTCATGTTTTTTTATTTATTTTTTACTTCTCCAGTGCTTTTGATACCATACAGCCTGGGCTGCTGGGTGATAAGTTAGAGGCGATGCAGGATGCAGGTAGAGGCCCCCCTAGTGTCCTGGGTTGTTAACTATCTGACGGGCAGACCACAGTATGTGCGCCTAGTGCAGACTGGTCAGCAACACCAGGGCCCCGCAGGGGACAGTCCTCTCTCCCTTCCTCTTCACTGTCTACACCAACGACTTCCACTATCGGTCAGTCCTGCCACCTTCAGAAATGTTCTGATGACTCTGCAATAGTGGGATGTATTAAGGACAATGATGAGGAGCAGTGGTGTGTTCGTCATGGGACAGGGTTGCACGCCGTTCAACCAGGTCTGTGAGCAGGAGCATGCACCTACCCACCTGGCTACTTTGCAATAGCTCAGGTCGTCAGGTGTGTTCAAATACGCCCTCAGATACATTCACACAAAACTTGTTACATTCCATTTATAGAGGCAATTAGGCATCGTCTTTATTCTGTGCGCACGCAAGGGAACATTTATGCGCATGCGCGGGAGCGCACGCACACGCCCGGGAAGCGTGTGCACATGCAACGTCATTAAAACACAGTGCAACCAGGTATGAAATCACCAACGCACCACTGATGAGGAGTGATACCGGGCACTGGTGGTGGACTTCGTCACATGGTGCAATAAGAACCACCTTCAGATAAATGTGACGAAGACCCTGGATCTGGGGAGGAGGAGGAGTGCATCTGTGACCCCCGTTTCCATCAGGGGAGTCGATGTGGACACGGTTGCCTCAGTGTACACATAGACAATAAACTGACCGGGTCAAAACACGCAGAGGCACTCTACAAAAAGGGCCAGAGCCGACTCTACTTCCTCAGAAGGCTGAGATCCTTCAACGTCTGTACAAGGATGTTGAGGATGCTCTACGAGTTGGTTGTGGCGGGCACCTTTCTGTACGCTGTGACCTGCTGCGGCAGCGGACTGTGTACGCTGTGACCTGCTGGGGCAGCGGGATGAGAACGGGGGTAACGTGGTAATGTGGTAGGGGTGGAGCTGGACTCTCTAGCAGTGGTGGCGGAGAGGAGGAGCCTTGCTAAGCTCCATGCCATCAGGGACAACCCCTCCTCCGACCCACTATACACAGACTTGGCTGACAGAAGGAGCACGTTCAGTGCTAGACTAAGTCTCCCAAGATGTAGCACTGAATGGTACAGGAAGACCTTCATTCTGATAGCCATCAGACTTTATAATGCATCACTGAGCCTCACTGCATCACTGAGCATGGGGTACAATTTTCAATCAATCAATCAATCAATCAATAAATCAAACCATCTTCCTGGACTTTTACTTTTAAACCAACATTGTACAATTTTAGACTTTACTGTACACTTACTGTATATTTCTGTATATTTTTACTGTATATTTTATATTAGAATGTATATACATAACATAGGAAATGTATATCCCGGACCATTTTTTATTCTTATTCATGACTTTGTTTTTGTCTACCTAAATGTTTACTGTTTACTGTGAGCGATTTGTAGTGCCAAATTTCCCTCAGGATGAATGAAATATTTCTATTCTATTTTATTTCTATACTTAAATTGTGCCTGTGTCTCCCTTTTTGTTGCAAGCTTGAGCCAGCTTGTAACAGTAGGGACAGTTTGTAGTTGCGACAAATCCTATCTCTCTACCTCCCAAAATCATCACCTTGATGTTGGTTGATGGTTAGAATCTCTGAACAAGCTGGGAAAATCTGTAATTGATCAAAAAAAATTATGCAAGATACTTAACCCCAGTGGTGGGAAGTAACTAAGTACTTTATTTTACGTGAGTATTTTAGTTTTAGGGAACTTTATACTTTTACTCCACTACATTTCAATGGAAATATTGTACTTTTTACTAGTTACTTTGAAGATTTTGCATAGAAAACATGGCAAGAATGTATGAAGATATTATGCTTTCACATTTGAAGTCAACTTTAAGATCAAGATTCAAGAGATTTATTCGTCACATATACATACACAAGACATTAGGGGTGTAACGGGACACAAAAACCACGGTTCTGTACGTACCTCGGTTTTGAAGTCACGGTTCGGTACGGGTTTTCGGTACAGTGGGGGAAAGTTTGGCTTTCCATGTTCCACTCAGGGGTGATGTAGTGTGCAGCAACTAATTGTACTTGTAGGGCTGTCAACGAATATTCTATATTGAAATTAATAATCGACTTGTAAAAAAAAATATATATATATATTAGAGCTGGGCCGTTAACGGCGTTAACGTGCTGCGTTAACGCGA
This sequence comes from Notolepis coatsorum, assembly GCF_963971535.1. NCBI lineage: Eukaryota > Metazoa > Chordata > Actinopteri > Aulopiformes > Paralepididae > Notolepis > Notolepis coatsorum. The sequence goes on from NC_140166.1 coordinate 6,073,881, forward strand.
TACTAGTATTGCGCGATAATTTAATTAACGCATTAATCTACATTTTTTTTTTTACCTTTATTTACCCAGGGTAGGTTCGCTGAGCACAGATGCTCTTTTTCAGGAACGCCCTGCTTCACATTCACACAGTTCCATTCACACCTGGGAGCTGCCCAGTACAACCACAGTTGACACCATTGGCCAATGAGCAACTCCATAGTTCAAGTTTGAAATGCTTCTTTCTGTTTTGCTCCTGAGAGTTTGCTAGATACTGTACTGTACTGGTAATATTATTTATTTGTGTTAACTTCTGAATAACACAACTTATTAAACACAAGTACAGCTTATTGAACATTATTTTGATATTTCATTACCAATTATCATAGCAAAACAGCTTTTTCAAACAGTCTGTAATGCATTTTAGAAATGGGAGATGGGCTCATGGTGTAATGGGCCACCTGGCCTGAGAAACATAAGGAGGAAAGAAAAAGTAAGGACTTACTTCTGGTCATTATTTGGGTAGAACACACATATTTTGAATGCCTTCGGCAGGTTTTTTTCTTTTTTTTTAGCCATTTTAATCTAGATTAATCTAGATTAAATCCAGGATTGCAGATAGATTAATCTAGATTAAACAAATTAATCTATGCCCACCTCTAATATATATATATTATTATATTAGATTGTGGAAAAAAACAGCCCCCGGTGGGCGGTCGTTAGTGGTTAATATACCGTTGTATTCATTCGGTACACTACACAGCCATTCGGTACGGTACGGTACGGTACGGTACACACTGAAACGGTTCAGTTCGGTACGGATACGTGTACCTTTACACCCCTACAAGACATGTAGTGAAATGAAGGTGGCCATGCCCGCCTTGATTGTGCAAAAATACAAATAATAAAATAGAATAGATTAGGGCTGACCCCTATTAGTCAAATAGTCGACTAATCGATCGAAAGGAGCCGTAGTCGACTGCCAACCTCTTTTCTAATTTTCTAATAACCTGAAGCTAGGGCTTCACCCGATCGTATTGAATCGTTTTCGGGACCCCCGATTCATTATGCTGTGGTGGGTTATGTCGTGGGCCAAATGGACATACGATCTACCAGATGGCAATCAAATAATTGGAATATTCTTTGTGGAATCCCACCGGCCACAGGTAAGAGCAATTTAACGTCAATTTCAGCTTGATTGTGCCTTGTTTTCATAGCCATCAGCGTATGTTGTTGTACTAACGAATGCCATTATTGACAATCAATTAATCAGAAACGACCCCCCCCCCCCTTTCATGCATTCATGATGGAACATAATACAGATCATATGCATTTAAATTTTTAATTGTAGCGTGTGTAGGGACGAAATGCCAATGGATTTAATATAATACACGTCACAGGCTATTACTAGCCTCCCAGGAATGACCCTAAACCGCTCTAAAACCATACTTATATTCACCACGGTATAAAACGGGAATGTATGGATGGGAAAATTATTTATTTTTCACATCTTGAACGATAGATACTCAATGTGAAATGGGCCATAGTATTGCATCCATAGCTATAATATAGAATATAGTTATAGCCCTGCAAAAAGGTGACAGACTCCATTGGTTTAATGCGTGGCAGCGCATAGCCATATCCCGGAAACAGCGTGGCAGAGAATGAGTTAAAGATAGGAACAGCCTACAGTATATTGTGAAAATGTGCTCCAAAATAATTGGAGTAAAACAGAGAGACCTATGCTCTCTCTGGACGGACCAGGTGGTCAAGAAGAGGACGAGCATCACAAAGCAACCTCTCCACGCTCTGTCTCAGCGGTTTTCACTGTTGCCTTCTGGCCGCCGTTATAACGTTTCACCAAGTAGGACCAACCGTTACGCCAAATCTTTTGTACCCTCGGCTATCAGACTTTTAAACACAGACAGTAGTCATTTTAAGTAGCCTTTTACACATAGTTGTCTGTTTTTACGTTTACTTTGACTGGATTGTGTATTGCATGGAATGTTGTTGTTGCCGTGCTGTCATTGAGATGTTTTTGTTGTTTGTTGTTTTTGTTACTCGTGAAGCTACAATATTAATTGCCCCACGCCGGATCAATAAAGTTGTCTCAATCTGATTACCTGAGTTGTCTCAGGTGGTAGAGCCGCTGCTTCACCTTTTTTAACACAGTGTCTGTGTGTGTTGTCCATGTCAGGTCCTCTGTGATGTGGACTCCCAGGTACTTAAAACTGCTCACCCCACTGTGTCGTCCACAAACTTCACTATGGAGTTGGAGCTGAACCTGGCCACACAGTCATGTGTGTACAGCGAATACAGCAGGGGGCTGAGAACACAGCCCTGGAGGGACCCGATGCTCAGGGTGATTGAGTTGGAGGTGTGTCTACCCACCCTGACCACCTGGGGCCTGTCGGTCAGAAAGTCCAGGATCCAGGCGCTCAGGGTGGAGTTCAGACCCAGATCGATCAACTTGTCAGCCAGTCTGGTGGGGACTATGGTATTGAAAGCTGAACTATAGTCAATGAACAGCAATCTCACATAACCCCCCTTCTGACTGTCAAGGTGAGAAAGGGTGTTGTGCAGTATCTGGGAGACCACGTTGTCAGTGGACCTGTTTGTCTTGTATGCAAACTGCAAAGTGTCCATGGTACTAGGGAGGGAGGCACAGATGTAATCCTTGACCAGCCTCTCAAAGCATTTCATGACCACAGAGGTGAGTGCCACCGGTCTGTAATCATTTAGGCCTGCTTGGGAGGTGTTTTTTGGTACAGGGATTATAGTGGACACCTTGAAGCAGGCAGGGACCACGGACTTGGCCAGGGATAGGTTTAATATAGTGGTGAACACTGGGGCTAGCTGGTTAGCACAGGACTTAAGTATTCGCCCTGTTATTCCATCTGGGCCTGCAACTTTCCTAGTGTTCACCCCTATAAACGCTCTCCTCACGCTGTGCTCCGTCACTGAGAGTGTGTGCTCTTCACCCCCGTCGCGATAACCGGCGTGTCAGTGCCCATGCCCGCCCCGAACAAAGCTGTAATGTTTAGGATCCTGTGGGTGATAACAGACTTGTCTTCTCCTAGGATGTGTCTTTGTCTCCTCCCTCTCCCCAAACGCCCAGTTTATTGTGTCTCCCCCTCTCCTGGGTATAAATGAGATCCCATTTCTCTGAATCGGTCAGTAGTTGTTTGGTTATGTGCCATTCAAGCCATATATCTCTGAGTAAATTGTATTTGATATTTTCATTCTGAGTTAATAAATTGTATTAACCGGATCCACAGAGTAAGTTATTATGGCTTTAATCGACCACACTCAATCACAATCCCCATTGACACACTGACGCACACACACACACACACACACTGTTATGGGGGGTTGTTTCTAGAACCCAAGAGCAGAACACAGGCACAGGATCATGTTTAATGTAAGCAGGAGGGGGAGAAGGGTCCAAGGGTCAGGAGAGGGGCTGGAGACGGGGAACATGGAGTGGAGGTGAGACTGTCATGTGTGTACAGCGAATACAGCAGGGGGCTGAGAACACAGCCCTGGAGGGACCCGATGCTCAGGGTGATTGAGTTGGAGGTGTGTCTACCCACCCTGACCACCTGGGGCCTGTCGGTCAGAAAGTCCAGGATCCAGGCGCTCAGGGTGGAGTTCAGACCCAGATCGATCAACTTGTCAGCCAGTCTGGTGGGGACTATGGTATTGAAAGCTGAACTATAGTCAATAAACAGCAATCTCACATAACCCCCCTTCTGACTGTCAAGGTGAGAAAGGGTGTTGTGCAGTATCTGGGAGACCACGTTGTCAGTGGACCTGTTTGTCCTGTATGCAAACTGCAAAGTGTCCAAAGTGGAGGGAGGCACAGATGTAATCCTTGACCAGCCTCTCAAAGCATTTCATGACCACAGAGGTGAGTGCCACCGGTCTGTAATCATTTAGGCCTGCTTGGGAGGTGTTTTTTGGTACAGGGATTATAGTGGACACCTTGAAGCAGGCAGGGACCACGGACTTGGCCAGGGATAGGTTTAATATAGTGGTGAACACTGGGGCTAGCTGGTTAGCACAGGACTTAAGTATTCGCCCTGTTATTCCATCTGGGCCTGCAGCTTTCCTAGTGTTCACCCCTATAAACGCTCTCCTCACGCTGTGCTCCGTCACTGAGAGTGTGTGCTCTTCCCCAGCGGAGGAACTCACCCCCGTTGCGGTAACCGGCGCGTCAGTGATGCCCACCCCGAACTGCGTGTAAAGGAGTTCAGTTCGTTCGCTAGGGAGGCGTCAGCACTCACGATTGTCCGTTATCATTCGTAGTCCCCGCCATAAGCCCCCGGTGTCTTTCTGATCCATCTGTGTCTCCAGCCTGTTCCCATATCGCCGTTTTGCAGCAACTTCAACAGGACAAAGTCAGAGCAGCATAACTGGACCACACACACACACCACTTTAACATCACCTTTAATCAGAGCAGCATAACTAGACCACATACCACTTCAACATAACCTTTAATCAGAGCAGCATAACTGGACCACATACCACTTTAACATAACCTTTAATCAGAGCAGCATAACTGGACCACATACCACTTTAACGTCACCTTTAATCAGAGCAGCATAACTGGACCACATACCACTTTAACGTCACCTTTAATCAGAGCAGCATAACTGGACCACATACCACTTTAACATCACCTTTAATCAGAGCAGCATAACTGGACCACTTACCACTTTAACAGCCTTTAGAGGTCAATGGATGGAGGATTGAATGCTCCCAAGCACTGGAATACACACACATTATGTAGAATGCATGCTTTTACTTTAGATACTTAAGTACATTCAATAGAAACTACTTCTCTACTTTTAGTTAAGTAGAATTTTAATGGAGGACTTTTACTTTTACCAGAGTACTCATTTATCTGGGTATTTCTACTTTTACTTAAGTAAAGGAACTGTGTACTTCTTCCACCACTGCTTAACCCCCAACTGCTGGAGCTGCTCAGTGACCAACAGACTGTGGTTGTACTGGGCAGCTCTAGTGGTCAACAGTGTCAGACTGTGGTTGTACTGGGAAGCTCCTAGTGGTCAACAGTGTCAGACTGTGGTTGTACTGGGAAGCTCCTAGTGGCCAACAGTATCAGACTGTGGTTGTACTGGGCAGCTCCTAGTGGTCAACAGTATCAGACTGTGGTTGTACTGGGCAGCTCCTAGTGGTCAACAGTGTCAGACTGTGGTTGTACTGGGCAGCTCCTAGTGGCCAACAGTGTCAGACTGTGGTTGTACTGGGCAGTTCCTAGTGGCCAACAGTGTCAGACTGTGGTTGTACAGGGCAGCTCCTATTGGTCAACAGTGTCAGACTGTGGTTGTACTGGGCAGCTCCTAGTGGCCAACAGTGTCAGATAAAAAATTTATATTGTAAATAAAACATAAATCAAGATGTCAATTTGTCAAATATTTATTAATCTGATATATGCCAGCATTACCCAACTTTACTAACCTGACTAAAAGTCAGAGTCTTTCACCTTTTACATACAGTATCTAGCTTTGGCATGGATTGATTGTTTAGATCCCTAGCATGGCTAAAAAATGCAAATATATTTATAATTTATAATTGTTAGACTAGAAGTCTTTATTTGTCATGCAGTTTAACACACACACGCGAGATGGGCGACCCACAGGAACACACACACACATACACTGAGTCGCAGATGAAATGTCTCTCTGCACTTTTCCCATCCCGTTGTCCTTCCCCCCATGGGCAGCCGGGAGCAGATAGGGCGTCAACGTGAGCCGCGCCCCGGGGACCAATCCAAGTGCTCCTGTCCGTCTTTCTGCATGTTTTTCCATTGGGTTTATCTTATCGGGGGGGAAACCCTTGCGAGCACGGGGAGAACATGCAAACTCCACACAGAAAGGCCTGGGAGATACCCCACCTGAGTACCTGGCATCATGGAAACCTGGTCCCCAAGCGGGAATCAAACCCTGGACCTTCTTGCTGTGAGGCGACAGTGTTAACCACTACACCACCGTGCCGCCCCATATATTGGAGTCTGCCCCATTGGTCTGACCAGGATTACGTTCCTTTTTGTCTCCTTGATGCACGCACACACTGAGTCTAACCTGGACAAGAAGCAAACAAAATATAGGCTCTATTGGGCGCTCAAGTGGCGAACCATGTAACGCGCTGCGTCGCGAAGCGGCCAACCCGGGTTCGATTCCCAGACCCGGCGTCCTTTGCCAAATGTCTCCCCCCCGCTCTGTCTCCCGTTCTTCCTCTCTCTCTCTCTCTCTACCGGACTGCCCGGTAGTAAAAAGCAATAAATGCAAAAAAATTTAAATCTTAGAAAAATATATAGGCTCTATTGACTGAGTAGCACCAGACATTGTCCACTGAGGTACTGACCCAGTGGATAATTGTATTATAAAATTCCTAAGCTGTAAATAAGCTCAGCTGTGGTGGAAAAAGATGGGTGGGAGTGGCTCCTGGGAGCTGGGTGGGATCAATTAACTTGTCAGCCAGTCTGGTGGGGACTATGGTATTGAAAGCTGAACTTCAGTCAATGAACAGCAATCTCACATAGCCCCCCTTCTGACTGTCAAGGTGAGAAAGGGTGTTGTGCAGTATCTGGGAGCCACGTTGTCAGTGGACCTGTTTGTCCTGTATGCAAACTGCAAAGGGTCCATGGTACTAGGGAGGGAGGCACAGATGTAATCCTTGACAGCCTCTCAAAGCATTTCATGACCACAAAAGTGAGTGCCACCGGTCTGTAGTCATTTAGGCCTGCTGGGATGGTGTTTTTTGGTACAGGGATTATAGTGGACACCTTGAAGCAGGCAGGGACCATGGATTTGGCCAGGGATAGGTTCAAAAACTGGGGCTAGCTGGTTAGCACAGGACTTAAGTATTCACCCTGTTATACCATCTGGGCCTGCAGCTTTCCTAGTGTTCACCCCTATAAACGCTCTCCTCACGCTGTGCTCCGTCACTGAGAGTGTGTGCTCTTCCCCAGCGGAGGAACTCACCCCCGTCGCGATAACCGGCGTGTCAGTGCCCATGCCCGCCCCGAACAAAGCTGTAACGTTTAGGATCCTGTAGGTGATAACAGACTTGTCTTCTCCTAGGACGTGTCTTTGTCTCCTCCCTCTCCCCAAACGCCCAGTTTATTGTGTCTCCCCCTCTCCTGGGTATAAATGAGATCCCATTTCTCTGAATCGGTCAGTAGTTGTTTGGTTATGTGCCATTCAAGCCATATATCTCTGAGTAAATTGTAGGGATGCTCGATATTGGCTTTTTTACCGATACCGATATTCCGATATTGTCCAACTCCAATTTCCGATACCGATACCGATACCGATATCAACCAATACCGATATATGCAGGGTTTCCCCCCCAAAAAACGGAATAATTTCAGGTAACTAATAATTTCACTGGATGCATTCAAAAGGCTTTCTAAATGTAAGCATTATCTGTGCAAAATATGATCATTAAGAAAGTAAAAATGAACATTTTAAACCAACATGCATACTTTTTACAATAAATAAAATAAGAATTGGTTCTTACTTGCTTGCCTGGGTAAATAAAGGTTAAATAAATGTTAAAAAAAAAATAAAAAATTGTTATTGTTTTTTTTTTTTTTTTTACCGATACCGATATTTTCCGATATCACATTTTACTGCCGATATCGGCCGATAATATCGGTCGGCCGATAATATCGGACATCCCTAGTAAATTGTATTTGATATTTTCATTCTGAGTTAATAAATTGTATTAACCGGATCCACCGAGTAAGTTATTATGGCTTTAATCGACCACACTCAATCACAATCCCCATTTTAATCGACCACACTCAATCACAATCCCCATTGACACACTCACGCACACACACACACACTGTTATGGGGGGTTGTTTCTAGAACCCAAGAGCAGAACACAGGCACAGGATAATGTTTAATGTAAGCAGGAGGGGGAGAAGGGTCCAAGGGTCAGGAGAGGTAGATAGACAGACAGACAGACAGACAGACAGACAGACAGACAGACAGACAGACAGACAGACAGACAGACAGACAGACAGACAGACAGACAGACAGACAGACAGACAGACAGACAGACAGACAGACAGACAGACAGACAGACAGATAGATATAGTTACCTCTCTCTGTGGTGGTTTATATTGTCAAGCTGGTTGAGACTGCTGCTACCTGGTGTTGTAGCCTGGGAATCAAACCCACAACCTCCACTCTGCCGCCGGCCGTCCTGCTCTGTTAGTCTGCTCTCAGCCTCTGCGAGCCAGCCCTGAACAGACAGACAGACAGACAGACAGACAGACAGACAGACAGACAGACAGACAGACAGACAGACAGACAGACAGACAGACAGACAGACAGACAGACAGACAGACAGACAGACAGACAGACAGACAGACAGACAGACAGACAGACAACCAGACAGACAGACAGACAGACAGACAGACAGACAGACAGACAGACAGACAGACAGACAGACAGACAGACAGACAGACAGACAGACAGACAGACAGACAGACAGACAGACAGACAGACATACCACCCTATAAATCTTAAAGGTGTAACAATATCACTTCAAATTGTGTGCCACCAATGTTACACTAAGTATGTAGCATTTCATTATGTAAAAATAATCATAAGAAATGGGTAGAAGTGTGCCAGTGATATCATCTTACCTCCTACAGTTCGTCTGGAATTGTGTTGATCTCAGAATGCAGGCAGAGGTGAAGTTAACTTTATAGGGAGGACGTTTTACTGATACATCTTTCACTTTAGTTTCCTGTCTTTTATTGTCTCTTAAGTTTCAATGCTATTATGCACTTTGTTACCTGGGTGTGCCTACAGTTTATGGACCTTACGACACACACACACACACACACACACACACACACACACACACACACACACACACACACACACACACACACACACACACACACACACACACACACACACACACACACACATACATACACACTCTGTGTGTAACACTGTGCTTTTCATTACAGGTTATGGAGCTCAAGCTGGTCCATCCAATGGCCAAGCAACCAAAGGCAACGGTACAGTACATTCTATATACACTGCTGTCATTTGGTTGGTTTTTACACAAAATCACACACAACTGTGAATGGGTGCCTCCTTATGTGTTCATGTGTACACAGATAAATGTATTACCACAGACAGACAGACAGACAGACAGACAGACAGACAGACAGACAGACAGACAGACAGACAGACAGACAGACAGACAGACAGACAGACAGACAGACAGACAGACAGACAGACAGACAGACAGACAGACAGACAGACAGACAGACAGACAGACAGACAGACAGACAGACAGACAGACAGACAGACAGACAGACAGACAGACAGATAGATAGATAGATAGATAGATAGATAGATAGATAGATAGATAGATAGATAGATAGATAGATAGATAGATAGATAGATAGATAGATAGATAGATAGATAGATAGATAGATAGATAGATAGATAGATAGATAGATAGATAGATAGATAGATAGATAGATAGATAGATAGATAGATAGATAGATAGATAGATAGATAGATAGATAGATAGATAGATAGATAGATAGATAGATAGATAGATAGATAGATAGATAGATAGATAGATAGATAGATAGATAGATAGATAGATAGATAGATAGATAGATAGATAGATAGATAGATAGATAGATAGATAGATAGATAGATAGATAGATAGATAGATAGATTCCATTGTGAATTCTCATTGATGAGAAACAGCTGAAAAAAATCCCTGATCATTTATCTTCAACAAAGTTATCAAAAATGTTGTTGTCATCACAACAGCATTATACATGTTTTACTAAAACAGATTATTGCAATACAATAATACATCAATCAACTTTATTGGTATAGCCCGAAATCACAACGAATTGCCCCCATGGGCTTCACAGATCAAGAAGAAACATCACAATAGATCCAGAAGAAAAACCACCATAACATCCACATTTTTGCAACACCACCAGACTTTTCCCAATGAAGATAAGGACTGACTCCCTAAAACCTAGCAATAGGAAGAAAAAAAAACACCACAGGCGTCATGGAGGGGAATTGAGCAATTCAAAGGGGATCCCCCCACAGGATGTTGGTGATATTATAGTGTTGCTATGGATGATAGATGGAATACATAACTTATACATGGGTTGTATTACCTACATGTAAATTACGCACCTTTTTATATACATTAGTACCATGTCAAAGAAAAGAGAAACAGTGTCTATGACTTATTTATGAAAACAAAGCCCTTTCTGCAGTAGTGCCAACAAGATCGTCAAGAAGATAATCAAGGAAAAGGTTGCTAAATATGATAAAAGAGGTTGTCATTACCCTTTCATTTACTGTAGCATTGAGGTGTTCCATAGGAAAAACGTTCTAAAAAAAAGTTTCTCTGTATCACCGTGTGACTGAGGGGGTCCACCGTGTGACTGAGGGGGTCCACTGTGTGACTGAGGGGGTCCACTGTGTGACTGAGGGGGTCCACCGTGTGACTGAGGGGGTCCACCGTGTGACTGAGGGGGTCCACTGTGTGACTGAGGGGGTCCACCGTGTGACTGAGGGGGTCCACTGTGTGACTGAGGGGGTCCACCGTGTGACTGAGGGGGTCCACCGTGTGACTGAGGGGGTCCACCGGGACAGGAGAGGGTCCACTGGGACAGGAGAGGGTCCACTGGGACAGGAGAGGGTCCACTGGGACAGGAGAGGGTCCACTGGGACAGGAGACATCGCCCCGGTCCAGCAGATGGAGATAGTTGCCCGTGGCTAGGCGCAAGCTGGTTGCCTAAAATGATTAAGCGTCCCGGTCCTACGTGTCTTCTCATTTAGTAATATTGACCTTGAATTTCATAACTAATATGTGTGTATAATCAGAAAACCATAATGCAAAAAGCCAGGTGTACCCTTTCAACAGCAGAGTGTGTTTTCAGTGCTAAAGTAAGAAGTGATACTGGTGTTACAGAAACAGTCAATAAACCCCCACTAACAAATGTACTCAGTACTCAGAACAAAGAGACAACGGTCACACCTACTGTGACCAGATTACAGCAGAGGACAGCTGGTCTAACCAGAGACCATATACTGGCTCTGACATTATAAGACAGGACTAAAGATCATTAATCAATAAAGACATGGTTCAAAGTTAAATGAAAAAGCATGATACTTGATTGGCTTTGATTGGATAAAGAAATCAATATAGATATTTAGAATTAAGAATCCTGGTATAGTTATCACAATGTTGATGCATTCAGAGGAGACACCGACGGGGGCCACAGGCAGGCCCCCTCCCTCTCTGTCCAAACATGAACGACCTGAGCAGCAAAGAAAGGGGGGGGGGGGTCAAAAGCGGCCTCCTCTGTGTTCACTGAAGGAACCACACCGACGGGGGCCATCAGGCGGCCCCCTCTGTTTACTGAAAGAAGACTCACACAGGAACCACACCGACGGGGCCATTGGCGGCCCCCCTATGTTTAAAGGAAGACCCACACAGGAGATCGAGGAGGTGGGGGCAACCAGCCCCCCCCAGAGGAAAACCAGGGGGAAGGGCGGACCGCCCTTCCAGAAAAACCAATCGGATTGGACAAAATGTATTAGTAACATGTGCTATTATTATTGGTGGGAAATGATAGTACTTAAGAGCAAAACATAGTGTTATTCAGGAGCCCAGACCACCTCCCCAGGTCTGCGGCTCCACCGCTCCCATCCAGACTGCTGATTAGACGTGAGTAAATCATGGGAAACACCAATTGTTGTTTAGATTAGAGTAATGTACAGATCCCTGATCTGTAAACCAGATTTACTCATGTAAAATGCTTACAGTATTTTCTCTAATTACATTTATGTTAACAATGACTGTTGTATGTACCTACATGTTGGGGTTTTGAGATGCAAACCTTGTTGATCCTGTGTACAAAACAGACATGATTAATGTATTCTGATAATCCTTGTATGTGAAAAGCAACCTTTTTATTCACTCCTGGCCACCGAGACAAATAAATCCATGAGTTGAATTCAAACTCTGTTGTCTGGACTGCACATTTATTCCTTGCTGGCTATATTGGGAGTCAGATGAGGAGACCAAATTCTATCACTTATGATCCTTTCCCCTCCTTCCAGTTAGCGACCTCCTTGTACTGTACAATAACCTTAGATTATTGTTAGGATTCTACTACAGCCGCTGTTGTGTCTGTCTGCTTGAGTGTTTGGAGTCGTGTCTCCTTTGGTCTGGCTGCGTGTCCTGGGGCGCATGGCCTGTCATTCGTCTGTGGAGTTTGGGGGTGGGGGCGTGGGATTCGCTGGTTTTCCTCGTGGTGGCAGAGGCACCAGGACCAGGGGAGATGAGGCGGCCCGTGGGGGTGGTATTCAGGGGCGTTTTTAGGGTTAGAAAACATTGGGGGCTTCAGCCCGGGGGGGGGGGGGGGCGGGGGGTGAAGTTTTTTTCTTTTCTTTTTTTAAACACAGAAATACGCAATTTTAGAGTAATAAGAGATGAATACTGAATAACTAGAATCATTAGAGGTTCTCAAAGTGAGGTCCAGCGCCCTCATTCATCAACGTGGCGTAGAAAATGTTCTATTTCCACTCGTAAGCACAGAATGTAGAATCAGTGCACGCACAGAAAAAAAGGGATTCACCACACGTGCGTACGCAGGTTCTACGCACACCTGTCATGATGAATATGACTTTGATCCTACGTTTGAGCTCGTGCACTGTTTTAAGTATTTGCATACCAGAACCGCCCCGATTAACCATATAAGGTAATGGAATACCCCCATGAAATGTGGAAAAATGGACTAAGCCGAGGGAAGCGTGTTATGAGACAGGCTGACAGACGTGTACACTTACGGTGATGTCGGATATGATATCTATTAACCATTGCTGCCTGGGCAGCGCAAACACTAATAAAGACCGTGCTGGAATATGACTGCCTTTTCCCGTGTTGTTTGATTAATACCCAGGGATTAAAGTTCTCCTCAATTTTATTCCAAATCGCGATGGATCTTCCGTCAATTTTCTACCTGCTGCATATGATTTCTAGAGGCATACTACAATCTATTTTGATGTCAGTATTGGGTAGCCTATATAAACAATAATACGAGAGCATATACAAGAACAATGAATCTCACTGCATGTATGATGTAGCCTGCCTTTCAATACATGAACTTGAATTCCATCATGTTTGTGTGCGGGACTCACAAGGCTGTTGTCACAATGGGTGATACCGGTACAGTAATAACAGTCTACACAATATCACGATGGACCATGCCATAGCCTATGTTCTATTATGACATGATCTGTGAGACAAATGTTCTAGAATGTTTGATTAAGATATCATACTCTGACAGCATGCCTATGATCAACAAAAACGCGAACTTGAATCCCATCATCATATTTACATAGTCTGTCCACTATCTGGTGTCATTGCAATGCGTTTTTTATTCTTTCTTATACAGTAAAAAGGGGGAAGAACACTATATCGTGGGTGTTCATATGACTTGTATTCTGCTTACAGCTTCGAAATTCCACTTGTTTCGTTTAACGTAAAGCCTTTTAAATATAATCAAAACGTTCCCGTGTTTCTGCGGTCTGTGCGCAAAATAATAACGAGTTGAGCTACGCGGAGCGCAGTCAGTCAGTACACCCCGTATATTCCGATAACGCTATATAAACCATGCTGCATTCATTCTGAGAGAAAGATCTATTATTCCAAATGCTATTTATAGGGTTTTGACCATAATTACACTACTGTTGCTATTTTACAATGAACTATAATGAATTACGGTTCATACAGAACATGCCAGTGTTGAAACTAATGCACAGGAGCTCATTTCCTTGTTGTAATAATATATTCTACCACTGGGCGTCAGCTAAGTGTGCTCCGAGCTGTGCGTACACATAAGCACGAAGTCAAGTTCAAGTTGAAATTGATGAATCCCACTCTTTGCTTAGAAATGGTCGTACGCACAGGTTAAGCACATATCTGTGCGTAAGACACGTTGATGAATGAGGGCCCAGGTCCATGAGAGGGATCTGGGCAGTCCCCATAGAAATTCAAAGTTAACAGGACCAAATCATCAGTTTCTTATTTATTTATTTATTTAGCCAGATAAAACATTGATCTGGTCCAAGAAGCCCCAACAGGAGTACAAATATACATATATACACATATATATATATATACATATATATATATATATATATATATATATATATATATATATATATATATATATATATATATATATATATATATATATATATATATATATATATATATATATATATATATATATATATATATATATACATATACTGTACATACATACACATATACACCAATAACAAAATAAAAACACAGTTAAGAATCATACACATAAGCAAATAAACAAACAAACAAACATATGCACAGCCTATGTACAAAATAAATAAACAGTTCATCTCTACTCTTTACAGTTTTCTTCAATTGCATAAACACTCAAATCAAAAGTATTACACAATTATCAAAACCTTACACTCAAGGAGCAAAATATAGGCCCAGATTTGCACCCCTACAATGTCAGCCTCACTTTTTGCAAAACAATACACACAGTGATTTGCAAAACACTAAACACACTTGCATTACATTAGACACAGAATGTCAAATTACCACACATATGAGCCAATTGGTTAAACACAGCCATCAGATGCACAAACACACCATTGCTTAATTGTAGATACACCAATCAGGTTTAAGCACTATAAAAATGCAGCAGGTGAGGTCACCTGTCTTCAACCAAAATGGAAGGAGAGTGAAGTACTGTACACAGAGAACGTGAAAATATACAATACATTCACCAAACACTACACAAGACAACCAATGATGCAGACTGATGAAAACATACATTTTCTCCCATTTTCCCAAATCAGTCAACATGTCAACATGGAGAATCACAACAAAAAATTATCTTGCCAGATCCAGCTAGGCAAAGAGATAATGTCTAGTATTTTCTGTTTAAATGTAAAAAAAAAAAAAAAAAACTGTAATTTTAAGTTAACCTGTACTGGATACAGTATTTTATGTTTGTCTGATATTTGCTGAGCTTACAGTGTTATGCACATAGTAGCATGAAAACTGGGACATGTATTGTTGTGATTCTCTATGTTGAAATGTTGACTGATTTGGTTATGGTTATATATATAATTGTTTTCATCAGTCTGCATCATTGATTTGGGTATATGTAGTGTGATGTATGTGGCTGTTGGTGTGTTACGACCTCACCATTCCTATTCCTGCCCTCTAGGGGGAGGGCGAGCACTTCTTAAGGTGACAGCTCAGCCCGCTTCCGGGTTCGTTGTTATGACAATAAAGATAGCTGCAGCCATCGTCTGTAGTCCCTGTCAACAGCGTATCCAGTGTGATTAATATGCTACCATTGTACGAGGTCACATATATAATAAATGGCGACGAGGATGGTTCATCCAGTGACGGCACTGGTTGAAAAGAATCCACGCTAACGTTGGTTTGATGACGGAACGAGTGGAAGAGGAATCTACACTGACACCGGTTAGCGAAGGGGCTAACGTCGGCGGATCTGCCGCGGGACAATCACACAGAGGGATGGCTGGTATCATCGGGCATATCGTGGCTTTTGATGAATCGACGGAGCAGTGGCCAACTTATGTGGAACGGTTTGAACATTTTGTGGCTGCAAATGACATTTCCGATGAGAAGAGGCTTCCGGTGTTTTTGAGTTTAATAGGGGCAACAACATACGGGTTACTGCGCAGTTTGATTGCTCCGGATAAACCGGGGGATATAACTTATACTCAGACTGTACAAGCATTGCAAAGCCATTTTTCTCCCAAGCCCATTGTGATTGCGGAAAGATTCCGTTTCCATAAACGACATCAATCGGAGGGGGAGACAATAGCCCAGTATATTGCGGATTTGAAGAAGCTGTCGGAGCACTGCGAGTTTGGCACGTACCTGTCAGACGCGTTACGGGACCGGTTCGTGTGTGGTCTTCTCAGCGAGTCCATACAGAAGAGACTATTGACCGAGAATGCTCTCACCTATCACAGAGCGGTGGAAATAGCCGTTGCTATGGAAACGGTGGCGAGGGAGGCACAACAGCTCAGCAGCTCTGTAAAAGTGAATGCGATGTCTCTTTCATCTACACCTGGAAGAAAATGCACCCGGTGTGGGAGGACAAATCATGTGGAGAGTGGCTGTTTCTTCAAGGACCAGGCCTGTCACCGTTGCGGTAAGAAAGGCCATATTGCACGTACATGCAGAGAGAGCAAGCAGGAAAATAAAGCAGCAAGTGACACAAGATGGGAGCAAAGAGACAGAGGGGGTATTAATACAAGATGGGAGCAAAGAGACAGAGGGGGAGAAAGGTCAAAAAGGCGGATAAATAAGATGAACACCAGGGGGATGCAGAGTGATACAGGGTCTGATTCAGACGGGGAATTAGCCCTGCACAGGGTGGATGCAGCAGGTGATGTGTCTCAGCAGGGGGGTTCCGCCTCATCAGTGATTTGGGTTAGGCCAAAAGTGGAGGGGCAAATGATTGACATGGAGCTTGACACGGGGGCAGCCGTTTCACTGATATCAGAGAAATTGTATAGTGAAAAGTTCAGTCATATTCGCCTGCGCCACACCCACATTCTGCTGAAAACATATACAGGTGAAGTGATCGCACCAGTGGGGGTGGTAAAGGTGAAGGTTCAAATGAACAGAGACCAAGCACGGCTCCCACTATATGTGGTGAAAGGCGATGCACCCCCCTTGTTCGGCCGTGAGTGGCTGAGAAGAGTGAGACTGGACTGGAGAGCCATAAAAACAGTTAGATCTGGACAACGCATGCAGGGGAACACGCTGGAAGCAGTGTTAAAGGGGCATGCCAATGTATTTAAGGATGAACTGGGGACATTGAAGGGCTTTGAAGTAGCTCTGACACTCAAGCCCGAACATCAGCCGAAGTTCTGTCAGGCCCGGGTGGTTCCCTATGCACTTAGGCCAAAGGTGGACGCTGAGCTAGAGCGCCTGCAACGGCTAAATGTAATTTCGCCTGTGCAGTTCAGTGAATGGGCGACCCCCATTGTGCCTATCATTAAGAAGAATGACAGTGTGCGCATCTGCGGGGATTTTAAAGTGACGGTGAACCCGGCCCTCTGTGCTGAACATTATCCAATACCCCGGATAGAGGATATGTTTGCTTCGCTAGCGGGGGGGCAGCGGTTCAGCAAGCTGGATCTGGCTCACGCATACTTGCAGGTGCCGGTGCAGGAGAGTTCACGCAAATATCTCACCATCACAACGCACAAGGGGATGTTCTGCTATAACCGACTGCCTTTCGGCATAACGTCAGCGCCCTCTATCTTTCAGCGTATTATGGATCAAGTCCTCCAGGGGCTTCCCAATGTGCACTGCTTTTTGGATGACATATTGGTAACGGGGTGTAATGATGCAGAGCACCTGAAGAATCTGGAGGGGGTGCTGGGTCGATTGGAGAAGTTTGGTCTCAGGGCGCAGCGAGGGAAATGTGAGTTTTTCAAGGACTCACTGGAATACCTGGGACATTATATTGACGCCACGGGCCTTCATAAATCCCCAGAAAAGCTCAGGGCGATTGCGGAGGCCCCAGCCCCGACAAATGTGGGCCAGCTGCGCTCCTTCCTGGGATTAATTAATTATTATGGTCGGTTTGTTCAGGACATGGCAACGACACTCAGCCCCCTTCACGCGTTACTACATAAGGGGACACCATGGAAATGGTCACAGGAGTGTGGGAAGGCTTTCTGCTCAGCTAAGGATCAACTGCTCTCGGAGAGGGTGTTGACACATTACAATCCCCAACTGCCAATCATACTGGCGTGTGACGCCTCGCCCTATGGCGTGGGCGCGGTGATTTCGCATGTGATGCCGGGAGGTCAAGAGAGGCCCATAGCGTTTGCCTCCAGGACATTGAGTAAAGCGGAGCAAAATTATGCTCAGATTGAGAGGGAGGCCCTGGGGATCATATTTGGCGTGCGCAAGTTCCACGCCTATCTGTACGGGCGCCATTTTACCCTACTCACAGACCACAGGCCCCTGACTACAATATTGAGCCCCAGTAAAGCTATCCCGTCGATGGCGGCTGCTAGACTGCAGCGTTGGGCCCTAATATTAGCTGCTCACAACTACACGATTCAGTACAGGGGGGCGGCGGACCATGGCAATGCGGACGGCCTCTCACGCCTGCCACTGCCGGTTGAGCATAAGGACAAACCAGGTTCAGTGGATACGGTACTGATACATCACCTTGAATCGCTGCCAGTATGCAGCACTGACATTCGTAAGGAAACAAGGTATGATCCAGTACTCGCTCAGGTGATGGACATGTGTTTGTCAGGACACTTCCCTGTGGCGCAAGGGCAGGACAGTGCACTGACTCCCTATTACACAAGAAAAGATGAACTCTCAGTGGTACAGGGGTGTTTGTTGTGGGGAAATCGGGTGATTGTGCCTCCAAAATTGAGACCCCAATTACTACAGGAGCTGCATGCAGGCCACCCGGGAGTAGTTAAAATGAAAGGTGTGGCTCGTAGTTACATCTGGTGGCCGGGGATTGACGCTCAAATAGAACAACAGGCCAGAGTGTGTCAGTCGTGTCAGCGCAACCAGAAATCTCCCGGTCTCTCCCCACTTCACTCCTGGCCGTGGCCAGGCACTCCGTGGCAGAGGATACATGTGGACTTTGCAGGGCCCTTCGAGGGTCATATGTTTATGGTGGTGGTGGATGCTCACTCCAAGTGGCCAGAAGTGAAGCTGATGGGCTCCACCACAACCGCTAAGACTATTCAAGTACTGCGGGGGTTGTTTAGTCGCCATGGATTGCCAGAAGTTCTGGTGAGCGACAATGGGCCGCAGTTTACTTCATATGAGTTTGCGTCTTTCCTCAAGGGAAATGGAGTGAAGCACATGCGCTCTGCTCCTTTTCACCCGGCCACGAACGGTCAAGCGGAGCGTTTTGTACAGACACTAAAACGCTCATTGAAAGCGTCTCGAGGAGCAACGACAGTGCAGCACAGACTAGATTCGTTTCTGCTCAGCTACAGAAATGCTCCCCACGCCACGACTAATGAGTCTCCGGCGGTGCTTTTCCTTCGCCGCCGACTCCGCTCCCGCCTTGACCTTCTCAAACCCAGTGTGGCAGCGGTGGTGGATCAAGCTCAGACAGTGCAGCAGGATCGCAGAGCCCAGTTCGCCAGAGACAAGGACTTTGCGTCGGGAGACCCGGTGCTGGTCCGTGATTATAGACGGGGGGAGGATAAGTGGATGCCAGGGGTGGTGGTCTCCCAGGAGGGACCAGTGTCCTACACAGTCGGGGTAGGCTCGGGGCATTGGAAACGCCACACAGAACAGATGCGGGCCTGTGACCCGATGCTACTCACTTCAGGGGAGCCTATACCACCAGCCCCATTGGCACAAACTACGACAGCCATTATACCAGATCCAGTGACCGGTTCCCCAGCGGGCGGACAGGAGTCCTCCCTAACCGGTCCCTCAGTCACGCACACTGAGGCAGCTGACTTAGAGCCAACCAGAACATCTACAGAGACTAGTAGGAGGTACCCGGTGAGGGTAACTAAGCCTCCTGATCGTCTCACATATTGAGCGGGACGTTCTGACAGTCTCAGTTGGACTATGGGGGTTATTGCACTATTGTTTTGTGGTGTTATATTAGAAGGGGTCATTCAGGGGCACTTTATCACTATATTAGGTACTGGGTTTGGAAGTGGGGACAGCGATACGATTAAGTGGGGAGGAGTGTGATGTATGTGGCTGTTGGTGTGTTACGACCTCACCATTCCTATTCCTGCCCTCTAGGGGGAGGGCGAGCACTTCTTAAGGTGACAGCTCAGCCCGCTTCCGGGTTCGTTGTTATGACAATAAAGATAGCTGCAGCCATCGTCTGTAGTCCCTGTCAACAGCGTATCCAGTGTGATTAATATGCTACCATTGTACGAGGTCACATATATAATATGTAGATAAATAAATTATATTTTCATCAGTCTACAGCATTGGTCTTGTGTAGTGTTTGGTGAATTTATTGTATATTTGCACATTCTCTGCGTACTTCACTTACAGTACTCTAATCACTGAGAAGTAGAATTGCTAAATGTGTTTTAGGTTAAGCACAGCAGTGTGTGTAACTGGTTCAAACAGAATTAAGTCATATGAAATGTGTGTTTCATATGGTAACAAAATGCAGTTTTTATAAATTAGTGTATGGTTTTGACAAGTGTTTAATTTAGCAAAGGATCTGAGGTGTTCTGATAATTGTGTGTGTGGTTGTGCTAATTGTGTGTTTTGAAACACCGGGCCCCTTTTTCAAAATCATGCTTAGGCAATCGAAAAAAAACTGTATTGTGTGTTTCATTATATACATATGTTTCAGTCTTCTCATAAAAAAAATATTAGATTTTTGGGTCTTTTCCTGCCTTTGGTCCGCTTTGCATTCACATCTCAAATGAACCGCAGCAGGGTTCACTTGCAAGAGTGAATGAGCTTTCACACCACCCCAAACCAACCGGACTATCAGAGGAAATGAACCAGGGTTCGATTAAAGCTTATTATAGGACACTGGACATGGGTATGGATGGCTCCAGGTGCTGCTGCGTTAAAGTGCACATCTTCAATATCTGTACTATTTAAAAGCACAGTGCAGGACACACTCAAAGGTTATCGCACCTCAGAGATGGCAGTGGACATGTATGACAGGACAAAGGCCATATGTAATGGCCTTTGGATTGAGGAACATACTACCAGCCAAAGGAGGAAGCAGAAAAGGATGGACGAGTATGTAGTTGAGTCATCTTGTGGCACAAGCTCAGACCTCAGCTCAGGAGATCAGCTGAGACAGAGACTGTTCTATCCAGTCGTCAACAGAATGCTGCAAGAGCTTGAGAGCAGGTTCTCATGAGTTGGAGAACAACTTATGAGAGGCATACAGGCATGTTATCCAGCCTCAGACCAGTTTCTCTCAGTGGAATTGCTGCAACCCCTCGCCACACATTACAATATCCAACTATTGCCAGAGGAGATCACAGTTGCAAAGTGTTTCCTGGTCAGGACAGGCAGAGATGCAGTCCCGACTCCCTACTATCCAAAGTGTCTTTTTTTTTTTTTTTTTAACTTATATTTTTATTTGCATTTTTGATTTACAAACATCTCAGACAATACAATTAAACAGACAGAAACAATAAAGAAAAAATTATAACATCCAAAAGAATAGTGATGCACCGATGTGAAAATGGTGGCCGATACCAATAACCGACATTAATATTGCTGTTCTGGCCGGCACCGACATCCACCGATGTCGACATCTCTGCACAGAAAACACTTTTTTATGATAATCAAACAGAGCTACTTTCCAAAACGCATACTTTTTTTTTACTTTTGTAACTTATTTTCAGAAATTACTGATATTTTGAAACAATTTAAGGCCAAAACATGTAAAAAGAAAAAATAATATTACATTTTAATAAAAAAAAAAAAAGGAAAAAATTATATCGGCCCATATCGGCCCTATCTTGATATTTCAACGGTCAATTCTATCTTTACCTTGTTTATTTATATTTCAATTTATTTTATAGTTCCCTTGTTCCCTTTTCATTCTTTTTTTTAAACAATATGTTTATAGGTATTTTCTTTTTTTTTTCCAGTTTAACAGCATCAGTTCAACAACCATACAAAAGGAAATGCTGCCATCTGCCCCCCCCCCTCCCCGAGTTACAGAAAAATAGATGCATATTAACCCCCCCCCCCCCCCCCCCCCCGAGAGAAAAAAAAAAAAAAAAAAAAAAATCGGCCAGACCCCCCCTCCCTCCCCCCAGACTAGGACCTCGACAAATTCAGTTTTTTTTTTTTTTTTTACACATTGAGAGTTTTGTAAACCCAGTTACACCCTTCTAACAGGTGCCCATACTTCTACACCAAACAAATAAATGTCTACCATTACATCTTTTCTCTTCAAAGAGCAACTAATAACATTTACAGTATCATTCATTGCAATATATACCCTTCAGAAAGACAGAAGGGAGCTTCAATAATAGCCTATATCATCAACCTACTATGTAATCTGTTCTAAGTATTGCCTAAACCCAGCCCAGCATTTATCAAAGAGACGTGGTTTTTTCTTAAGATTGAACATTATTTTCTCTGATGCCATGTACGAAGAGATTTCACTAAGCCACATAGACATGGGGGGGGATTCAGCACTTTTCCACAACATGGCAATACACTTGTTCCCTGCAATCATGGCCAATTTAATGATCCGCACCTTGCCTCTCTTATCTGGAGAAATGTCAGACATGTCTCCTAATAATGCTAATTTTGGTGTACATGGGATCTCAAGGCCTGTGACCTCTTCGAGAGTCTCCCAAATTGAGCCCCAGTAAGGTCTCAGTTTGTTACATTCCCAGAACATGTGGAGCAGGCTACCTGTTTCCGTTGAGCACCTAGGGCAAAGGTCAGAGATAGCCTCATTCATCCTGTGAAGTCTTTCCGGCGTAAAATAGGTTCTATGGAGAATGTTAAATTGCATAAGTTTATGTCGAGTGTTATATGAAAAAGATAGTGCAGACTCACATAGTGATTCCCATTCATCTTCATCAAAGGTACAGTCCAGGTCCCGCTCCCATTTGTTCTTGGCATTTAGGGGTATAATTTCTGTACTGGTCAGGATTCTATCATATGTTAATGATAGGATGCCTCTAGTGTGAATAACTCCTTTTAGAATATCATCTATGAGGAGGGGTTTTGGAAGAGTGGCGTTTCCTCCCTGACCTGTACCTATGAAGTGTCTGACCTGTAGGTATTTAAAGAAATTAGTAGTTGGAAGGTGGAAGGCGGCACGTAACTGTTCAAAGGACATAAGTATGTTATTATCAAATAGGTCCCCAAAAGTTTTAATTCCCTGAGTGTACCATTTCTTGGTGATGCCATCTCTAAGTGATTCTGGCAAAGCTGGATTGTTGTGGAAGGGAGTCTTCCTGTGAAATGCAATAAAGCTACCAAGATGTGTCTGAATCTCAAACCATGTTCTTGCTGTGTGTTTAATAAATGGGTTATCTGAACAATTCTTCAGGGTGTGGTACTTCCTGATAAAAGGAATTCCGGCCAGCGGTACGTCCATCATATGGCATTGTTCTATTTGTCTCCAGGCAGGGGAATTAGTCGACTCATTCTGCCAAATCCACAGAGCCCTTGTCTGTGCAGCCCAGTAATAGCGTTGGAAGTCCGGGAGTTTCAGTCCACCACACTGGGGGGAATTATATAGGGTTTTAATTTTAATTCTAGGGACCTTCCTTCTCCATATGAATGCAGATATTATCCTTTGTAATTTCTTGAAGAAGTTCTTATGTATAGATATAGGGAGGGTTTGAAAAAGATAGAGAAATTTAGGTAGGATGTTCATCTTAATGCAGTTCACACGTCCGATTAGCGAGAGAGGCAGCTGCATCCATCTATCTAGGTCCTTCTCCACCTTTTTAAGTAGTGGGTCATGATTTAGTAAGAAAATTGTATCTATTTGGTTCGGGATTTTTAGACCCAAATATGTTACAAATTGTGAGTTCCACTGGAAGGGGAAATTGGACCTTGGCATTTTTTCGGCTAGTGAGTTAAGTGGCATGGCCACGCTTTTTTGTGCATTAATCTTGTAGCCTGAGATTACATTATACTTTGACAGTGTTTCCATAAGGGCAGGCATGGATGAGTCGAGATTGGTTAGAAACAGGACTATGTCGTCCGCGTATAAAGAGATGACATGGCTCTCAGGACCCACCTTGATCCCACTAATAGCTTTATGTGACCTTATTGCTATAGCCAGGGGTTCGATTACCAGCGCAAAAAGTGTCGGGGAAAGAGGGCAACCCTGCCTAGTACCGCGCCTTAGAGGGAAAGAAGGTGAAATCTCTGAGTTGGTCTGTATCCTGGCTGTAGGGTTAAGGTACAGCATATGGATCATTCTTAGCATATTTGGGCCAAAGTTCATTTTTTGTAGAACAGCGAAGAGAAAGTGCCACTCTACTCGGTCAAATGCCTTCTCCGCGTCCAACGAGATCGCTATGACTGGGTCTTCTATGGATTTGGCACAATGCGTCAAGTTAAGAAATCTTCTCACGTTGTCTATTAATGAGCGATTTTGTATGAAACCGGTCTGGTCCGTATTAATAAGTGAGGAGGTTACTCTCTCAAGTCGAGTGGCTATGATTTTAGTAAATATTTTATATTCGTTGGAAAGGATCGAAATTGGTCTGTACGACCCGCATAAGGTAGGGTCCTTCCCTGGTTTTGGCAGGACTATAATAAGAGCTTGCTCAAGGGTATCAGGTAGTTGGTCATTCTCAATAGAGTAGTTGAACATTTCTAGGAGAGGGTCTATCAATTTGCTAATAAATGCCTTGTAGAAGTCTATGGAGAAGCCGTCCGGCCCTGGAGCTTTCCCTGGCGTCAGTTTTGATAAGGCATCTAGTATTTCTTGCTTAGTTATCGCTTCGTCAAGGACCCCCCTTGTGCCTTTTGTTATCGTAGGTATGTCTAGGTTGTCCAAGAACTCACACATCTCCTGTCTCTTCTCCCCCTGCGAGGAGTAGAGAGACTTGTAGAAGTCTGAGAAGGCCCGATTTATGAGCAGTGGGTTCCGGGTCAACTCCCCTTTGTCGCTTACCCTGATGGCCGGTATACACCTAGCGGCATCCTCCCTTCTAATTTGCCACGCTAGTAGTTTCCCTGCCTTGTCACCCTGCTCATAGTAGCGATGTTTCAACCTTGACATAGCGTTTTCTACCTCTCGCGAGGTGATAGTGTTATATTCTGCCTTTTTTGCCGTTATCTGAACCAATAAGGTCTGTGATTGTAATAGGGAGTGTTGATTTTCAAGCGCTTTTATATCAGACTCTAGTGAGCGTAATTTGGTTTGATATTGTTTCTTTTTCCAGGAAGAGTAACTAATAATGTAGCCTCTTATGTAAGCTTTAAGGGTCTCCCAGACTATAGCTGGTGAGGCCGAGCCCCTATTACTCAATAAATACCAGTCCAACTGTTTGTTAATTAATTTGACAAAATCCTCATCGTTATTTAGAAAATTAGGAAACCTCCAGCGTTTGGAGTTTGTGTGAGAGTCGCTTAAG
This sequence comes from Notolepis coatsorum, assembly GCF_963971535.1. Classification (NCBI taxonomy): domain Eukaryota; kingdom Metazoa; phylum Chordata; class Actinopteri; order Aulopiformes; family Paralepididae; genus Notolepis; species Notolepis coatsorum. Next base: position 6,099,072 of record NC_140166.1, read on the forward strand.
GCTATTTTAGTCAAAAGGGGGGCGTGGTCTGAGTGTGTCATGGCTAAGTATTCGCAGGACGAAACAAGATGGAGTTTTGCTGTATGTATAAAGAACGTGTCAATCCTAGAGTAGCTGTTGTGCATGTGTGAGTAGAAGCTGTATTCCCTTTGAGATGCATGCCCCTCCCGCCATGTATCCAACAAATTAAGATCCATAAGTTCTTTTTTAAGAGCCTTGGCCGCTGAGGTCAAAGGTTTAGGGGTAGGGGAGGATCTGTCCATAGCAGGGTCTAATACCAGGTTAAAGTCCCCACCAATTATAAGTTCTGAAGGGGCGCATGTCACTTTAAGAAAAAGGTTCACATAGAAGTTAGGGTCATCGTGGTTCGGACCATATACATTCAGCATAGTGACCAGTTGGTCTCCCATATATCCCCTGACTAAAATATATCTTCCCCCTTTATCCTTTTCAACTAGGTTCGGTTGGAAGGGGATCCCTCTTCTTACCAGAATAGCCACCCCCCTTGCTGACGATGTGAATGAGGAGAAAAATATTTGCCCTTGCCATTGTTTCCCCAGTTTACTGTGCTCTGCGTCATCCAAGTGAGACTCTTGCAGGAAGGCCACGTCTATTTGATGTCTTCTGATGAAGCTAAGCACTTTACGGCGTTTAACTTGCCGGTTAAGACCATTAATATTCCAACTCAGAAACGAGTATGTCATTCACCCATGTGGTTGGTATAGCTGTTTAGTAGGACACTGGGATACCTGAAAACATGGTATACAATACCTAGATGTGTAAACATTATAAACCAATTCACAAAAACAGTCCTGTCTGAACCCCTCCCTTTTCCCCTTAATGCCCCCCCCCCCCCCCCCCCCCCCCTTCCCAAAAAAAAAAAATAAATCCCCCTGGCCTATAAATCCTCCCGTAATCTTGCGTAGTACCATACCCTATCCTACCAAGCGGAGCCGGGCTCCCTACCAGGTTTAGGTTAAGTAATTAAAGGTGTGGGTACGAACATCTCCTTTAAGCATTTCAAAACATGTATATATATATATACACACCCTTCTTTTTTTTTAATATCTTTTTTTTTTTCAGGGGTAATATCAACGCTTAAAATGCATAAATGTAATGTGCACACATGTATGAATAAACATGTACACCTACATATACCCATTAGCACATAACCGTCTTGAAATTAAACTTAGTAATATGAACTCACAACAAAAGGTCCCGTGAGGCTTAACAACATCTCAAGTCCAGTGTCGCCAGTAACGACATGTATTACCCGGCGGTTAACATTTCAAAAAGTAATTAGAGTATGAGGCTTATTGCCTGGTATGTGTCTTTATTTACCGCTCCTTTATGGTCGAGTGACGACCGCTGGATCACTTCAGCATAGCCGGGTGGTGCTTACTCAGATACGTCTCTGCCGACCCCGGAGAAGTAAAAGTACGTCTGCCCTCCGGTAGCTCCACGCTCAAGTTAGTGGGATGGAGCAGCTTGAAGGATACGTTGTTCTCGTGTAGCTTCTTCTTCAACGGCATGAAGGCTTTTCTCTTCTTGTAGAGGGCCGTGGACATATCCTTGAAGATCTTGATAGTAGAATTACCGTATGCCAGTGATTTCTTTTTCCACGCCGCGTCCAGGATTCTCGTCACATCGGTGAAACGGAGTAGCTGGATCACTATGGCTCGGGGGAGGCTGCCTTCTTCGGGACGGCGTTGGAGCGTACGGTGAGCCCGCTCTATCTCAATGGTTTGCCCGGTGTCCAGCTCCAGTATTTTGGGGAGCCATTCCTGTAGGAAATCGATAGAGCTTTTCCCCTCCACACCTTCTGGGAATCCCACCAGTCGCAGATTCTTTCTTCTCCCTCTGTTTTCCAATTCGTCCAGCTTTTCCCTCAGACCGCAGATCTCCTCCTCTGTGTCTTTCCTATGATCGCTGAGGTCTTGTTGTAGGTAGTCGAGGCTATCACCGAAGCTAGCTTGCACTCCCTCCATTTCCTTAACACGTTGCCCCAGTGCCTGGTTGTCACTGATAAGTCTTTCCACCGAGATGCTTAGAGAGTTCATCTTAAGTTCCATCATGGCTTGAATTCTATCAAATACTTTCTCCAGTTCCCCAGTAAACCATATCGGCGGTGTTTCCTCGTTAGCTTCGACGTTAGCTGCATTAGCTTCCCCGTTAGCCGGTGCGTTAGCTCCTTGCGGTCTCACAAGCACTATTGCTAACGTGGGCGATGTCACCGTCTTCCTGCTCGGTTCGGTCCTTTTGGGTGGCATTTCTTTGTTGGTTATGTGCTTAATAAGCGTGGGTTAACATAAACTGAAGTTAGGCGGAGTATGTTCGATACATCAGGTTTTTCAGGATTTTTGTGTAGGAGCCCGTTCCACTATGTCCTTCCTCTACGCCGCCATCTTTCCCAAGTGTCCCAAAGTGTCTTTTCCCTCCTGGATGATGATAATAATAATAATAATAATAATAATAATAATAATAATAATAATAATAATAATAATAATAATAATAATAATAATAATAATAATAATAATAATAATAATAATAATAATAATAATAATAATAATAATAATAATAATACTAAAAAAAAAGTCCACAAATCGGTGAATGAAAAAATTATAGGATCAAATGAAAACTACTTACTAAAAATGTTTAAAAGTACTAAAAACCAACAAAAAATACCAAACACTAACAAACATTCAGCACAGACAATGGGGATGCTGACATCTAAAAAAAAAAATGTAAAAAGTAAAAAAAAGAAGAAAAAAATGTAAAAAAAAAATTTTTTATTTTTTTTTTGATCCGGGGCTAGAAGAAAAACATCCGGGGCTAAAGCCCCGGAAGCCCAGGGCTAACGACGCCACTGGTGGTATTCTCATCGCCGTGCATGGCGGTGTGAGTGGCGCACGGGCTGTTTGTGTTTTCCTTCGGTCATGACATGCAGTGGCGGCTCTGCCACTAGGGGCACAAGGGCGCCGACCCACCTGCTGCCAGCTGCTGTTAAATCAGAGAAGAAGAAAATAAAACTTTTTAGTTTTTTGTTTTATAGCCCTATAAATAATATAAACATGTTTAAAGTATGTTTGTATTTCCAATGCACAATATAACGTTATTATCTCAAATAAAAAACACTTGTTTTCCTGAGCAGGAAGTGACATCACGTTTTTTTTATTTTTTTTATTTTTTCGTATTTCTCGGCCCGGGCTAGACGCGATAGCGCTCTGAGTGCGCGTCACAGTTTGATCGCTGTATCCGTCACAGCCAATCAGTGCATAACGCATTGTGCGTTGAAATATGACTATTATGTTGGAATCCGGGCGCGATTTGAAGCGGTCTAGCCAGTAGCGTCAATAATTTCTGTAGCCGCATTTCGCGGAGACGCTCTCTGATTGGCCGACGCCAGTATTTTTTTCCGTAGCAGAATTTCACAGAGACGATCTCTGATTGGCCGAATCCAATTTCTAATGTTCCAATTCTAGCTTATTCCTAGGTTGGTTCCTAGGTTGGTCCTAGGTTGTTTGTCTTAGAGCGTGCCGTGACTGCAAGTTCTTTAGACTGTTAAGCTTAGGCACTCTTTCAAAGTTGGTTAAGGTTAGAGTTTGTCTTAGAGCATGGCGATAGAACGATAGTAGTTTGCAGTCTGTTCGAGCGGAAATGGACAAAGGAATGAAGTACTTGTGACTGTTGTGTGGTGCTGCTAACAAGCTAACACTTGGCTAACAAGCTATATGGCGGATGCAGTCTGGACACAGTGGACAGTGGTCTGGAATACATCAACAGTGATACACTACTTTATCAAGGCAAGCCCTCCTGCCCTGGACGTGTCAACTAAACAGTGAGTGTCTCTCTCTCTCTCTCTCTCTCTCTCTCTCTCTCTCTCTCTCTCTCTCTCTCTCTCTCTCTCTCTCTCTCTCTCTCTCTCGCGTTTGGATTGAAAATACGTGGATTATGGCTTGTTCAATATCGTCTATGTTTGAATGAATGAATGAATGAGAACTTTATTAACAGATTGCAGAATGGGTACAATACAGTACGGCTCAATACACACAATTGTTAAGGGGATGCAGACCAGAGAAAGACGTTTGTCTTGTTTACATCAGGGTCCCAGATTTTCGATTCATATCGATAGTTTAATAGCTAGCCTTGGCTCGTTTAACAATATGCAAAATATGTGTACAGCCCTGTACTCATACTGAAGTTATTCTTGGTATATAATAGGTCTGATTGTGTAACGAATCGATTCCACGTCGCGCTGTGTGTGAGAGAGAGAAGGAGAGAGGGAGAGATCTGCCTGTGTTTGGAGACGGAGCGAGTTTTGTTTCTAACTTTTCTATTTATATATTGTGTTTCAAGTTGTGAATTAGAGTCTAGACTATACTTTATTTGACTGGTTGTGTGTTGTTGTAGTAACAGCTGAGCGACTCGTTCATAAGAGCCGATTCATTGCCGTGAGCGTGAGTCGAATCGCTCACGTCTTGCCATGAGTCTGTTGCGTGGTACTGTACATGTTTGCAAAATGTTTGGTATAGCGCCCCTAGTGGCGAAGCACCCACGGGCCGCCACTGATGACATGCTTTATCGGGGGGGGGTGTCTTGGATGGGGATGTGTTGGGGATTGATGTGTGGGGTGTTTGGGGGACTGGCTGTTCCGGGGGGGTTCACATGCCTTCGAGCAACATTGTACTTATTGTACTTATTTTATGCCTATTCTTAAGTCTGCTCCTAACCAGACACTACCATTATATGCTAGCTTTTATTTTCTCCACCACTTCTAACCACATTGTCATTTTGGATTCATTGAGACCCAAAATTCTTGCTGTAGATATTTCTTGATAAATCACATCGAGATATGTAATAATCCAGACCTTTCGGCACATTTTTTCCGGTTGGAACCATCGTGATGCTATCAGCTTTTTAGCCACTGTGATACCCGATAAAACCAATCTCTTTAGCTGTGGATGTACTGCAAACTCAAAAACATCATTCAGCAGTAATACAGAGGGGTGTACAGGTATATTCAGAGAGATTTGATAATTGCTGGGTCACCTCTTTCCAGAATATCTTAACTGGTGGGCAGTCCCAGTACATGTGCATAAATGTCCCCTCGTCCCCATTTGTACATAAGGAGCATTTGGAGTCTTGTTTAAGACCCTTTCAGTCTTATAGGAGTCAAGTATGTCCTGTGAATATAGTTAAGATTTATTTGTTGATGGTCCGGGTTCCTTGATGTAAATCGAACATTTGCCCAGGCTTCTTGCCAATCAAAATCACTTTCCAGGTCTGGTATATCCCTCCTCCAGACGGAGTCTAGGTGGAGGGTTTCATACGAGGACGTTAGTAATTGATGATAAAAATCTGAAACAAAACCTCTCGATGTCTCTCTTACATAGAAGAATTTGTGGTATCTGTGGTGTTCAATTGGTATCTTTAATGGAACACCGTGAGACTTCAAACATAACAATAACTGTGTGTAAAAAAAATTTGTGGACTCGGTGAGATTAAATTTTTTGCGTATTTCTTCATAACTACAAAAACCCTGTTTGTTAAAAACATCACCTAATGAGTGTATGCCTTGCTTTTCCCATATAGGGAATCTTATAGGTCGTTTTCCAATCAACGAGTGCATTGTTATTGAATAAGGGAGTATGATTATGCCATTTATGTGGGTTAGAATCTTTTTTTTGTGTTTCTCGCCATATCCGGATCGCATGAGTAATTATGGGGCCAAATTTCCGTTCGCATTGTTTAATTGATAATTTAGTATATGCTATGTCCTTCAGTCTATGTGGGGCTACTATATTTTCTTCTAATTTTCTCCAGGATACTAATGCTTGGGGATCAAACCATGTTGTCAATGGTCTTAAAGTGTACGCCTTAAAATAGTGGAAAAAAATCTGGAAATGCCATACCACCGTCTGCTTTGTTTCTCTGTGCGGTGGATCTTTTTATACGTGGTGGTTTGTTATTCCAAATACATTTGTATGTGGAGGAGTGTAATTTTTTACAGTAACCTTCTGGAGGGGGTAACGGTAGCATTGAGCTGAAGAAGTTGATTCTAGGTAGTACGTCCATCTTAACTATTGATATCCGTGCCTGTACTGAGTTTTTAAGTTTTGACCACCTATCAAGGTCGTCTTTGATTTTGTTTTGGATTTTTATGTAATTGTGCTTCACCGTTTGTCTTATGGTGGGGAATATTTCCACTCCCTTTTTTTTTGTCTTTTATACCTATTCTTATGTCTGCAATTTATGCACTGTTTTTTATTCCGTCAATTGTGTGCAGATTTTATGCCTATGTTCATTTTATACTAATTGCTCTGGGGCACTCTGGACTGCTGTCCATGTGTGAAAAGTACTATATAGATAGTTATTAATATTTATTATACAACAGGTAGTTACGACCACGCATTCATTGTGATTGGTCGAGAGCATTCTAAACAGTGAGTATATTCATGATATACTCATGGTTAAATCACCATGAATATACCACTGCTTGTAGAAAGTTTCAACTGCCATTCATCGAACAGAAACTGTATCAACATGACCTACTTTGCGGACAATGTTACGTTTGATTTAACGTACCCGTTAACCATAAACAAGTGGATAGATAAAGAGGACAGGCCTACATCTACCGGTATTCAAAAAAACAGCATTATTAGACATGCCAATCCAACGAAAGATGAGCTGGACGCGCTGGAGAAAAGCTGCAATGAAATTGTCAACGGCCTCATGGGCATTGAATAGCTCCTTTTGTGACTGTGATGCACCGAGTGAATCCACAGTCACTTGCTAGTCCATAGCAAACCAACCTAGGTTTACCCTGAAGGACTGGTTCTGCCCGAACCGTTCGTTATACAAGTATCACAGAGAAATTTCAAAGGTACTCACAGTTGCACAAGGGTTTCGGACAGAGATACGTGATGGTTTGAAAGCTCGGTGTTGCTAATAAACATTTTAAATAATTTTTATAAACGTGTAAACATTACAGAGGCAGCGTTGCGTCAAAATGGCTTCTTCTCTTATTCTGCATTTGTGACATGCCTGGTGCACCCAGCATGCAACGCTGCCTCTGTGATGTTTACACGTTTATAAAAGTTATTTAAAATGTTTATTAGCAACGCCGAGCTTTCAAACCATCACTTATCTCTGTCCGAAACCCTTGTGCAACTGTGAGTACCTTTGAAATGTCTCTGTGATACTTGTATAACGAACGGTTCGTGTACGAACGGTTTCTCTGTGATACTTGTAGGCCTATAACAAATGGTTTGGGCAGAACTAGTCCTTCATGGTAAACCTCGTTTGCTATGGACTAGCAAGTGACTGTGGATTTACTCTGTGCATCACAGTCACGAAAGGGGCTAGGGCAGGGCTATTCAACTAAATTGTTCAGGGGGCCACATTGTCAGAAACCCAAGGGGCCAGGGGCCGGACTGCCACGGCGCCTCCCCGTGCTATGAATATATGTACACTTGACACAACACACAACCACATTTTCACAACTTTTATTTAAAGGGGAACTATTTTACTATTTCTTTCACTATTTGGGCACTTTTATACAATTCCTGTGGGTTTATGGAACACCTCTGTAATTTTTTTTTTTTTAATTCATTGTTTTGTATTTCTAATCAAGTACTCAAAAACAGCATTTTTCTACCTCAAGATCTTAAGCCGTTTTGAGCCTGGGCTCCAACCACAGTGGGAACTGTGTGGAAACTCAGCTGATTATCATGCAGCGGTGTCTCTCTGACATCACAAATCAGCACATTTTCAGATGACTCAGTTCAGTGAGGGTGAATATTGTGAGAGGAGAATTGGAAGAATGCGCCAATATGAGAATTAGAGACATAGATCATATTAATATAAGTCCACATAGCTAGGAAACAATGCTAAACACTGAAAAAGGCCATTTATAAGATAGTTCCCCTTTAACTACATTGCAAAAGTAGTATACTTTTCAAAAAAAGTGCTTCATTTATGTGCCACATCTGCAACATCTCCTGCAAAAAGTGCTTCATTTATGACTGTGCAACAACTGCAACATCTCCTCTTCAACATTTCAATATAAAAATAAAATAAAAAACAAACAAGTGCATGATGTGCATCTGAACATTCTAACATCAACACTTGAACAAAAAAACACATTTATAGTGCAGCTGAGCTTATGAAAAAGTGCTTCATGTCTGTGCAACAACAGCAAATCACAGCATCTTATTAGCACTTATTGTCGACTCTTAACTCTCAAACATCAGGGAGGTGGGGGGCAGACAGGCCTAGCCTACATACACACATCTAATGAGAGCGATTGCACTTCTTTGACTGGGCAATGGCAGAGAAAGAGGGTTCATAGGAAGTGAGGGCTACCCGCAAACAGTGATGCAAATGCTCATTTGTCAAGGAGGCATGGTTGCTTGTTTTAATGGCATTCATGTGAGAGAAACTGGATTCACAGGTGTATGTTGAGCCAAACATCGTTAGCACAGATATTGCCAGCGTTTTTATTTTGGGGAATGTCTTGACATGAATACACTTTATCCAAAATGTTGTGGTGGATTCATTCTAAGTGCCTGCTTCAGAGCAGATGATGCTTGCATGTCAATTATTTCAAGTTGCAGGAGACCTTCATCAATGTGAAGTGATGCAAGGAACTCTTGTCCTTTTGTGGAAATAGCAGCTACATTGGCAAATGGGTTGCTCACAAAATGCATCAATTCTCTGGACATGTCAAATTCATCAAATCGACTTGCAAAGTTTTCCCTCAATTTATCAATGAAATATGTCATTAATTGAGTGACTTTTGGCTCAATTGTGCGTGTTAACGTTGACATGAAAAGAAAAAATAAAAAAAAATAAAAAAAAAAATAAAAAAAATATTATCATGTAATCTTTGGCGGGCCGGTCAGAATCATCCCGCGGGCCGGATCTGGCCCGCGGGCCGCCAGTTGAATAGCCCTGGGCTAGGGCATTGAACTGGCTCAACTCCTGGACAAACAGGTGTTGTGCCGAATTCGGACTCCCTGCCAGTATCCGACTCCCCCTCGGGTGAATGCGCATACACTCTATCAGCCTACCCAGCATGTAATACGTTCTTTGTTAGAACTCAAGTCAACTCGTTATTATTGGCGCATACTGTAGATTGCAGAAATACGGGAACGTTTTGATTATATTTAAAAGGCTTTGACATTGTAAAACGTAATAAGTGGAGTTTTGAAGCTGTAAGCAGAATACAAGTCATAGGAACACCCACGATATAGTGTTCTTCCCCCTTCCTACTGTATAAGAAAGAAAAACGCATTGCAACGAGAACAGGGGTTATTTGTTGAGTTTATGTGTATACAAAACCCTTGCAATAAATGTGTCTTAAATTAATGAAAAGCATACATAGCACCTAATGCTGCTCTGGATACAGGTAGCATATATTGTGTGGGTGTTCCTATGACTTGTATTCTGCTTACAGCTTCGAAATTCCACTTATTTAGTTTTACAATGTCAAAGCCTTTTAAATATAATAAAAACGGACGTGCCCCAAACTCACAGAGTTTTGGACTGCAATATTTGATACACTAAGTAGGGTCTTGGGCGTGACGTTAGACCCTGATCCACTCACTGCCTTTTTCGGTATCCCGAATACCCCTACGATCGCATCTAGGGCTGCAAAACGAGTTGTGGCGTTCACTACCCTCCTCGCTAGGAGACTTATTCTCTTTAAATGGATACACCCCTCCCCACCTATACTCACAACAGATGGATACATGAGATACTACATTGCGTTAAGCTTGAGCGAATCAGATTCTCCCTAAAGGGCTCCCTTGAAACATTCCATGTGACCTGGCAACCATTTCTGCAACACATCGATACCCTGACTATCAATGAAGAGACTTAGAAAGGATAGAGCTTTACACCTCTAACTCCACTTCCTTATTTTTTATTATTATTTTATTCCTATTTTCTAATCCCCCCCCCCCCCCCCCCCCCCCCCCTCCCTGTCCTGGTATGTATGGGTGTGAATGAGACCCCCGGGGGCTGGGTGGGTAACTGGGGGAGGGAGAGGGGAACGGGAGACGCAGCTGCAGAAGGTCAAACTACCCAAGAATTACCACAATACTATAGACAGGGGTCTATAGTGATGACTTTCTTCCACAGCCACAGCCGTGCTAGAGAGTTTTCTTTCTGTGTTTTCAGTTCCTTCTTTACTTCTTTTTATCTAAATGTTTGTGCATAATACAGATGTGTCTGATTGATATTATTTTTGTTTTTTGTTTTTCTTTCCCAGTAGCATCTATGCTGTATGTTTGGATGTTTTGCAGATGTGTTTTCAACAACTCCGGTGTGGGGGGGATGGTGTGGGTATGAGGGAGGGGAAGGGGAAATGAAAAGGGAAGAAAAGAAAAAAAGATGGAAAATGAATGACGTTGTTGTCAATTGTAAATGTACAAATAACTTTTCCTGTAATAAAGAAATTTATAAAAAATATATATATATAATAAAAACGTTCCTGTATTTCTGTCCGCTTTATTGTTTTATGACAGACATATGATAGTGTATGCGCCAATAATAACGAGTTGAGTCCTAACAAAGGAGGTATTACATGCTGGGTAGGCTGATAGAGTAAATGCGCGTCCACGCGAGGGGGAGTCAGATTCTGGCAGGGAGTCCGAATTCGGCACAACACCGGAACTGTCCAAAGTGCTGATCCCCCAAGGTGCTGATGACTTTCTCAGATTTTCGCTTGCATTAGACTAATATCATATAATAATTAGTGCTGTCAATCAATTAAAATATTTAACTCGATTAATCGCATGATTGTCCATAGTTAACTCGTGATTAATCGCAAATTAATCGCATTTATTTTATTATTTTTACCTTAAACGGATCTTTTTCAAGTTCCAAGTTTTAATACTCTTATCAACATGCGAGTCAACAAATACTTGCTTTATGCAGCCATTTAACACAAAAGGATGCCCCTCATGCATTGCAAATTTGCATCAAATTCAAAACAGAGTGATGCACAAAATAACTTAAAAGAAAAGAATTATTTAAAACAATGAATAAAGTGTGCATGAAATAATAGGGGAAAGAAAACGTTAGGAACTTGTTACATTCACCCACACAAGGGCTGATTAATCACACCCCCCCCCCCCTCTCTCTCTCACACACACTCTCCCAGCTCTCTTTCTCTCTTGCCCCTTCCTCATCTCTCTCACGCCCCTCTCTCTCTATATCTCACACACACACACACACACACACACACACACACACACACACACACACACACACACACACACACACACACACACACACACACACACACACACACAAACATAGTATCAATGAGAGCATCAATAATACACCTGAGTGAAGTCTAGTAAAAAAATGTAAAAGAAAAAAAAATAAAGAAAAAAAAATAAAGAAAAGTTAATCGTGAGTAAAAGAAAATAGTGGCGTTAATAGAATCGGGCGATAACGCGTTAATACCGCGTTAACTTTGACAGCCTTAATAATTATACGTCATTAGTTTGTGTCGCCAAGCTTGTTGATAGCCAACTACATTTGAAATTCCATAGCAACGAGACATCTTTAGGAACTATTTTTCTACGCCAAGTTCACTGAAATCGATATAAAATACCCTAGAATTGTCTGTATTCATCCTATATTTTTCCTGACGCAAACTGCTGTATAAAAGAAATAATACACTCGGGACCCATAGCACTCACATCTACGGCAATGAAGTAATTTGAGCACCTGGTCCTAGACTACCTCAAATCCTCCATATCATCCCAACTAGACCCATACCAATTTTTTTTTTTATTATAATTTTTTATAATCTTTTTTTGCCAGGCCATTGTTTCTAGTTGTGGCGATAGTTAGATAACCTAGGTGGGTGGGGAACAACCAGGATTTCACTGTCTGCAACAGAGTTGGAGAACTATCTGACTCTCTCTCCCTCACGCAGATCACACACACACAATGGAGCCGTGCTGCCGCTTGTGATTGGTGGAGGCGGGACCAGGCGATACAACTGATTGACAGCGGAGGCGGCGAATGGAATGGCAGATGGCACACTCCCACTTTTCTGAAAGGAGTTGTTAAATCTGACATTACAAAAAACAATATGTGGTGGTTATGATTGGGGCTGAAGTTGAATAAACAATTTATGAAAGAGAAAGTCAAAATAATTCCAAGATCATTCAAAGATTACACACCTTTGCCACATATATTGGCTAGAAACATAATCACTGCAAAGTTATCAAAAAATAAGAATCTGATCAGACACAAGGGTTAAGTTGTTGTTCCCTTTCTAATTTCCTCAAAAACATCTAGTCTAGTTAATGTGATCAATATTATTTGACAATTGATGCTTTTTGTTGGAAATTTCAGTCAGTGAGCTCATACTTTGAGCTCATTTTATAGTTAAAATGATTGAGACAACGCAATCTTCTGTCTTCGTTGTGCATGCATGCGTGTGCTCACCACACGCGACATGTGTCACTATTCTGGCAGTGGTTACTGTTATTATAGTATTGTAATGAAAGGTCTGTTATTTAATGTTTGTGTAAAGGGCTATTTTAACTGTTGATGGGTAGTGCATCAGTAAAGTGAATATGGTATTGTGCGCTTGCTCTGTTTGAATAGGTGGAGAGAGTGGTTAACTGTATTATAATAGTAAATAGAAAAATATGTTGTGCTCTTGCTTTTTTCTTTTTGAAGGTGGAGAGAGTACCATTGCTAGTGCCACAACAGTTTTATTTGAGGTTCATAACAGTACATTGTACTAAGCAATTTTTGGCTCATTAGTTTGTGATTCACATGCACTAAAATTCACCAGAATGCAGGAAATTAAGTCTTTGTAACAAAAAAATTTCCAGGTGGGGGACCCCCAGACCCCCCACTTAAAAAGTGGCCTGACTGGGGCTATATTTCGCGCTATATCTCCCGGTATGAATTATTTCCCCAGTCCGGCCCTGCTAACACGCATCCTGTTTATCGACTTCAGCTCAGCCTTTAATACCATCTCCCCCAATAAACTATTCTCCAAGCTACAGGACATGAACATCAACCCGGCCATAAACGACTGGATCCTTGACTTCCTCAGCAAGAGAACCCAAAAAGTCAAGGTGAACAATCTCACATCCCACTCCCTGACACTCAGCACTGGTGCTCAGGGCTGTGTCCTCTCCCCTTGGCTCTTCTCCCTCTACACACCAACCAACTCATCTCCCTGGACAGCTCAGTACAAATTTTCAAATATGCAGACGACACCACCACCACCGGGACCACCCTCGGCCTGATCAATGACAATGACAATAACGAGTCCTCATACCGGCGAGAGGTGGACAGAGCAGCGAGATGGTGCTCTAGTGTTACGTATGCAGGTAAGGTCCCAGTTGTGGAGGAATAACAGAGGCAGAGAGTGATTGCTCGTCAAACAGTGGTCCCTTTTAATATAGGAACAGTACACCTTGAGCAATGGCGAATATATACTGACGCCGGGCGTCTAGTAGATAGCATACAGAGAGAGAATAATAGAGACGATCAGGAACAGGGCCCCGTTCCCCGTACCTGGTTCAACTAAGTCGATCAAGATGTCATTATCCAGATTCAGTTAACCCGATGTTTGAAGCCGGGATTTTCCTGTTCCTCGAAGGTGGATTCAGTCTCGTTAACTCGATTCAGACTTGAGACCCAGGCTAAATGCGCGCGGCCGCTTCAGTTGAAAAACCAGCACGTATCGATGGCAGAGATCCTGATTCTCTAACGGCATTGATTGATTAATTGATTTAAAACTTTATTGACAGATTGCAATACGGCTCAATCGCCTCGCCGACAAGTTAAATGCGTTATCTATAGGCTAATTTTAAGTCCCTCATTACCTCAATCAATCAGATTATATTTCTTTAAACTTGCCTGCTGGATTGAATAATCAAATGAGATCTTGCTAGCGAAAATAATTAGTTAAACTGTTATACAGAATTACGATACGGCTCTCTTACCCATTGATTGATGTGTGGTCGATCTTTTACTTATCTCCACTGTGGTCTAACGGGTTGTTCTTTTGACTTTCACGCAGACGACCGGGGTTCGAAACCCTAGTCTTTTCCTTCTTTTTGCAATATAGGAATAATTCAATTTGGTGCACGTTGAGAGCTATATAAAGAATGACATCCTCAATGCATGTAGATTTATAATATTTTAACTTAAAACCAGGCTACTTTGGCGTATAATCATTAATATTATATTCAAAAAAATTATATTGGAAACACGGGGTTTCGAACACCGGTCGCTGGGTTGGCAGGCTTGAGCACTACCGCTGAGCAACTGTGCCAGATGGGATAAATTCATTGTTTATACATTAATGAACGAGAGACCCGTGTTTAGAATATTCTTTATTTTGAATGAAGTTTTATTTCTTTATCCTCATTCATTAATGTGACGTCAACGGCTCATTCAATTTCTCAAATCCGTCAAACAGCGCATCTCATCAGACATCTTAATCCCAGTTACAATTAAAATAACCACATAAATGTGTACATCGCACCGAGCGAGCGCCACGGTATATATAACGTGCATTATTTAGGACAAAGTGAATTTAGTATCAGCATTTTGGGTCTATTTTACATTTCAAAAGCCCCCTCTGGAAGAATGGAGCACAAAAACGTAATTCAGAATGGTATAATGCAGATCGTAGACTGTGGGAATAATTTCAGGAAACGGGCTGTCACTTCTTTGCGGGGGCGTGGCGATGGTTGATCCGGCTAACTTGAACTTAAACCCTGCTTTCGACCAGGCTCAAACTTTTGGATCTGTTGTCATGGTGATCTGGACAATCCAGGTACGGGGAGCCGGAAAGTCCGGCTTAAGTCAGACTTCACCGAAAGTTATCCGGCTAACTCAGTTATCCAGGTACGGGGAACGGGGCCCAGGAACGTCCAAGTCCAGAGGTACCGCCGTGTACCGCGCTGGAGGTAAAGTGAAGAACCGACGACTAGAACACAGGAAGACAGGGGTTACATAGGTTCACATTCCAAGCATACCACACGCACCACAGTGACAACGAATCAGGGAACCCAGACAATTAGTGACAGGGGAGACAAGTGACAGGTGTCAGAATGGTGAGCGGTTCTCAGGCAGCCGCCAGAGAACCCAGAGCGTTACAGTGCTCTATCAACAACCTCCTGCTCAACAGGCAACTGAGGAAGTACAGGGTCAAACGCCACCTGCTGGTCCAATTCTATACTGCCATCATCCAAAGCATACTCACCTCATCAATCATAGTCTGGTACGGTTCTGCACAAAAACACTCCATTCAAAAACGTCAGCGCATCATAAACAAGGCTTCTAAAATTATAGGGTGTGACCTTCCCTCCTCCCTGGACTCCATCTTCAGAATCCGAGTATTAATCCGAATCTCCCTCCCGCACAACCACCCAACATACCGCTGCTGTCGGGACAAAACCTCATAACTCCATTTTTTGAATTTTTTTTATTTATTATATAAATCAACTCCGTAGATCATCCTCCATATGTGTGTGTGGGTTTTACAAAGTTTAAACAATGGGAAAGCATTAAACCGATCATCTGTCTAAACCTCCTAACTCTATTCACCCTCAAATCTGTGTTAGTTTTTTTCATCTGCTGAAAAGTTGGGTTTTTGGAGTTATGAGGTTTTGTCCCGACAGCAGCGATACCCTGTTTCAGCCCCTGCCCTCAGGTAGGCACTTCAAGTCCATCCTCTCAAAAACCACCCGCTTCAAGGACAGCTTCTTCCCAACCGCCATTCGGACCCTGAACTCCCTCGGCCCCCCTCTCCCCCTTACACTAACCAAGCTCCTGACTTGAGCTTGATGGACTACTCTAGTCTTCTGTATGTTGTGTTGTGCTGTGTCGTGCTGTGCTGTATTATGTATCCATTGCTGGGGAGGGGTGGGTAAATGTATCTATGTTCCAGTTGTATGTACTGTAGAGCTTCAATACACTCTGTACCGATCACAAATACCACTAACCTGGTTGTGTGGCAATAAAGGAATCTTGTATCTTGTATCTTGTGTCTTGTAAGCCTGTGGTATGTCATGAATATTGCCACAGCTGTGATGCCTACACCCGAGCGGGGCAATATTCATGACATACCACAGCTTCTCGTGTATTATTGCTTAATTATTGTTATATTGTAGAAATGTGTGCATTGAAATGTCAGTAAAGTCTCGACAACATTGAAAATGAGGGTGACCTCAATTGTCTTTTTGAGAATAAATAAAGGTTTGAATGGGTATCTCCAAGAGAAACAGAGTTGGTTCCATCATTACAGATTTGTGGGAAATTGAGCGGGAGCGGGCCTATGTTCCCACAGCCCTATGTTCCCACATTTCCCTTTTTCATGAATTTGTATCTGATTGTATCCTCAATTGTCCTCTGGTAGTAGAGGGTTCGTCCGGGAAAATAGGGCTGTGGAACCATTGGCCTGTGGGAACATACAGTAGGGCCTAATTTTGAGAATAATCTTAGAAATGATGTGGGAACATAGGGCCTAATATTTTTTGAAAAATCGTAGAAATGTGGGACCATTGGGCTGTGGGAACATAGGGCCTAGTTTTTTGTGAAAAGAAATCTTAGAAATGTGGGAACATAGGGCTGACCCCAAATTGAGCTAAGCTCCTTGGTAATATTAAAATATAAATATAAAACATTCTTAAATCTCAGCTACTACACCTTCCTCTTCTACTGCAGTAGTAGGCTGTCATGGGCCATTCACCTACAAGACCAATTCAGATTATCTACACTTTCTGAACTCGAAATCCTGGAATTATAGGCATATTTATGCTATAACAATAACATCTTTTTAAACTGATATAGATAGTTATTATATATGAGCTAATAGCATCAGATTGATAAAGCCTACAGTAAGTCAGACGAAAATGCGATTCCTTCCCTCACAAATTACTGTAATAATAGACACTCCCACCTTGTCCTTGAATAGCCTGTTGTCCACATAGTTGAGAGTTCTATCTACAGCCACGAGGGGGCGACAAAGGCTCATTGGAACCACTATGTAACAGAGTAGGAGTGTGTGAATGAATGAATGAAAACTTTATTTAACAGATTGCAGAATGGGTACAATACAGTACGGCTCAATGCATACAATTGTTAAGGGGATGCAGACCTGAGAAAGACGTTTGTCTTGTTTCCATCAGGGTCCCCCATTTTCAATTCATATAGACATTTATGACATACATAACATACATGACATTTATGGCATAGGGACATATAGGTATTTAGTACTGATACATTTGTGACATAGGCGGTATTCAAAGGAGCTGTAGATAGAAATAGTTTGGCAGGGTGTTTGAGCCATGATGCAGCTTCATTTAGACCTCACTGAAGGTAGTGAAACTCATTCATTCAACCTTTATTTGAACTTGAAAATGTATTGAGGGAAAGCCCTCATTTTCAATGACATCAAGCTTACATACCGGTACATAATAAATGTAATCATAATACAGTTTCATCATAATACAATCATAACAGATATAGATATAGTATCTACATGTATGTAAAATGATTTGTAATTTGGTGTCTTAATACTGGATCTTGTATAATGTACAGTAGTATAATAATAATAATAATAATAATAATAATAATAATAATAATAATAATAATAATAATAATAATAATAATAATAATAATAATAATAATAATAATAATAATAATAATAATAATAATAATAATAATAATAATAATAATAATAATAATAATAATAATAATAATAATAATAATAATAATAATAATAATAATAATAATAATAATAATAATAATAATAATAATAATAATAATAATAATAATAATAATAATAATAATAATAATAATAATAATAATAATAATAATATATAATAATAATAATAATAATAATAATAATAATAATAATAATAATAATAATAATAATAATAATAATAATAATAATAATAATAATAATAATAATAATAATAATAGTAATAGATGTATTTTATATAGCGCATTACATAAAGTATCTCAAAGCGCTTTACATACATTACATTATGGTACAGTATATGGACAAACACAGTACATGGACTTTCACAATGACAACATGGTGGGGATACTACAGAGAAAGGGAGACAGCTTAGAGACAAAACAGAGAGAACATTTAAATAAATAATTAATACTAACATTTAAGTTGTGTACAGAAGTGAAAATGTAAGTGATGCAGGGGTTGGAGGGTCAGGAGTGTGGGTATGCAAGGTTGAACAGGTGGGTTTTGAGGTGGGACTTAAATGTTTCTACAGATGGGGCTTCTTTGCTGTGTAATGGGAGTTGATTCCAGAGTCGGGGAGCAGAAGAGGAGAATTTGTTTTCTGTGGACTTAAGGTGGTAGCGTGGTGTGCTCAGAAGGGCTAAGTTGGATGAGCGGGAGGGAGTGTAGTGTTGAAGGAGGTTGTATATGTAGGCAGGTGCTAGGGAGTGGAGGGCTTTGTAAGTGAGGAGACAGATCTTAAAGTCAATCCTATACTTAACAGGGAGCCAGTGAAGTGAGGAGAGGACAGGTGTGATGTGGGAGAATTTGGGGCAGCGGGTGATGATGCGGGCTGAGGTGTTCTGGACTAGTTGAAGTTTATGGAGGGATTTAGATGTTGAGCCAATGAGTAATGCATTACAGTAATCTAGACGGGAGAAGATGAGGGCATGAACCAGCTTTTCAGTGTCGGAGGGGGACAGTAATGGTCTAATGCAGGAAATGTTCCTGAGATGAAAGTAGCATGTCTTGGTGATGTTATTGATGTGTGGTTTGAATGTTAGTTTGGGACCAAAAAGAACACCCAAGTTTTTCACTGTGGGGGGGGGGGATTGATTGATTGATTGAAAATTTTATTAACAGATTGCAGAATGGGTACAATACAGTACGGCTCAATACACACAATTGTTAAGGGGATGCAGACCAGAGAAAGACTTTCGTCTTGTTTACATCAGGGTCCCCCATTTTCAATCCATCATGACATTTATGACATACATGACATACAGATATACAGTACTGTTACATCTATACATTTATGACATACAAGATATACAAATATACAGTACTGTTTAAGAGACAGAGATCATAAAAGAAAATATATACATTCGAGGGGGAAGAAACTGTACATTGGGTGGGGGGGGGGGGGGGGGGGGGGGGGGGTTGGACATTTACCGGGGCCAGTTTAGAATTGCAGCCATTATTTTATGGACAGAGTGGTTGTCGATGGATATGGAGCAGTCAGGGTTTTTACGGAGAAGGTGAGGTGTGCCCATTACAAGGATTTCAGTTTTAGTACTGTTGAGTTGGAGAAGGTTGTGATTCATCCAGATTTTTATTTCAGAGAGGTTGGAGGAGAGGGCAGTAGTAGCAGCAGTGGTGTCAGGAGGGGAGTGGATGTATAACTGTGTGTCATCGGCGTAGCAGTGATATTGGAGACCATGTGTTCTGAATATGTGGCAGAGGGGTAACATATAGAGGGAGAAGAGTATGGGACCAAGGACTGAGCCTTGGGGGACACCAGATGTAACAGGGAAAGAAGTTGAGGTATGACCGTCCATGGTAGTGAATTGCTGTCTGTCTGATAGATAGGAGTGAAATAGGTGGAGAGCTGAGGCTGTGATGCCAACTGTGTGTTCTAAACGGGAGAGTAAGATGTTGTGATCAATGGTGTCAAAAGCAGCGCTGAGGTCGAGGAGGATGAGTAAGGAGAGAAAACCGAAATCGGAATTTAGCAGGATATCGTTGGTAACTTTAACAAGAGCAGATTCTGTGCTGTGGTGTTTTCGGAAGCCTGATTGAAAGGGTTAAAAAAGGGAGTTGTTCTGTACAGTAGGTGTGTGTGGAGCTGGTTGGAGATAATCTTTTCAAGTATTTTGGATATAAATGGTAGGTTGGAGATTGGCTTGTAGTTACTGAGGGTATTGGATCCAAATTGGGTTGGGGGGACAACACATGAGAGGGATGTGTTGATGATGTGTGTGATGGGGGGGCTGAGGGCAGAGATGCAAGATTTTGTGAGAGAGGAGGGGATAGGGTCAAGGAGACATGTGGTGGGTTTTGATGGCATTATAGTCTTGGTGACAGTATCTGTAGAAACTTCAGTGAAGTGTGAGAGTTTGGTGCCTGTGAATATAGGATCTGGGGGGGGGGGGGGGGGGGCTGGGTGTGGTGGGCGGTGTTGGCTAAGATATATTTTCGGATGTTGTCAAGTATAATGATTTTCCATTGTTTCACCTATACTCTACCACTGGGGAGAGACTAATGCCCTCAGGGGACCTGCACACCCGTGGCCCTAGAAGAACATGTTTCCATGGGCAGTGTTGTAGTACTCGAGTCCAGGACTTGGACTCTGGCTCTTCTCAAGTTTCAAGTTTCAAGTTTGTTTATTAGTTGTCACAATAAAATACATGTACTTTACGGTGAAATGCTTGGTTCTGTATGAGCCCCTGAGAGTGTGCTTCATACAGTAAAAAAAGTAAGTAAAAGAGTAATATGCAATATACAATACAATATACAATCTAAAGTACAGCCTAAGTACAATCCTAAGTACAGTGAGTAAACATTTGAGGCACAATGCAGGTACAAATGCAGACAATGTGGTACAAAACTTCCTTTGGTGAGTCTGACTTGGACTCGGACTCGAACACTGGGGACTCGAGACTCGACTACAACACTGTCCATGGGACTGCCACCAGTTGCTGGAGAACTAACGGCTGTTGAATTAAGAGTGAATGAATGAATGAAAACTTTATTTAACAGATTGCAGAATAGGTACAATACAGTACGGCTCAATACACACAATTGTTAAGGGGATGCCGACCAGAGAAAGACGTTTGTCTTGTTCACATCAGGGTCCCCCATTTTCAATTCATAGTGACATTTATGACATACACAACATATATGACATCATGACATTTATGGCATAGGGACATACATGACATACAGGTGTATAGTACTGTTACATTTGTGACATATACGATATGCAAATATACAGTACTGTCTGTTACCCATAGATCCTGACAGAGTATACACATATGATGTGGAGGGGACTGTACATTAGGAGGGGGTGGGTGGGAGAGAAATATACATGCGGTGGGGAGAGAATATATACATACGGTGGGGAGGAGACTGACTATTAGGAGAACTGTTACTGTAGGACTATCTAACTAAACACTGCATGGGCTCTGGTGCAGTGTGTTTCTACGGTTTGGATCATGTACACCATCATCACTATTACTACTGACTGGTTGAATCCTGCCACCCACTACTGTTCACTACTACTACTGTTATAATTTTTTTTTATCCACTTTTTCTCCTCCTGTTTTTCTGTGTTTTTCTCCCATCCCAATTTAGTCGTCATGCCAATTCCCCCCTCCCCTTCCTGATCGTTGCTCGCATGTGCGCCCCACTGGTCGGTCTAGGGAGGGTTGATAAATACTATCACATGTCCCCTCCGATACATGCGGAGTCAGCCAGCCACTTCTTTTCACCTGCCAGCACGGACTCTCATTGGTGAGGTGTAACGTGTGGGAGGCCCTTGAAAAAGGCCACAGGCCGAAACGTTGTGTTAAAGTATATTAAACTTGGGAACACTGCAGACGGTGTGCTGACTTTTTTTCCACAACTTTACATATCTATTTGAGTCAAGCACCCATGACTATACTTTGGATGTTGTTTCAATGTGTTCTGTCTGTGTCCCGACTGTACACAATGAAGGGTTAAAGCAGACTTGCTTACTTGTACTTTATTCACAGTTGTTATGGTTACAACATAAGCTTGGTTCCACCCTAAGCGAACCCTCGGTGTCACCTCTAAAAGCGTCCTACGTGCAACAGCACTTAAATAGAACAATCCTATTGTTACATCTTTCTTTTTCTTTTTCCAAGTACAGATATATACACAATCTCGATATTTAACTTACAGCTACTTAACCTGTGTTCTACTTACTTACTTACACCAGATCCAAACAACAACACTGTGTAAATGGCTCATTAGTACCCCTCCACACTCAACCGCTCAAAACATGACTGTGCACACATAACCCATTTCACTCTTTTTTTTTCTTTTTTTTCCCTCTCTCTCCAGTCCATTCTCTAATCACGAAGTATAGTCCTTCAGGTATTGAGGCCTGACAACCTGTCGACCAGACCTGGTAGTGACCGTACCTTGGCTCCCTACCGGGTTGACTGGCGGGCCGGCCTTCTCAGTCACTGGTGACGCAGGTGTGATTGTACCTGGTGTGTCTATAGTGGCGTGATCGTGTCTGAGGTGGCGACGATTTTTTCTCAGAACACCTCCCGACTCTAACTCCACCTCATATGATCTGTGGCTCACTGGTTGGATCACATTTGCCACTCTCCAAGTCCTGTGTGTGTCACCAGGCTGTACTCTCACACTGTCTCCTCTTTTCAGAGTGTCCATGTCCTTTGCTGTGCGATTGTAGTATTTTTCCTGTCTCTGTCTGTTGCGTTTCAGTCCCTGGTCATTGTCCGTTACCTCTGGCTCCAGCAGAGTGTCTTTTGTAGGAAGCAGGGTTCTGGTCCTCCTGCTTAGGAGTCTCTGTGCTGGACTTGTGTTGAGGCCCTGGCTCGGCGTGTTACGATGGTCCAACATAGCCAAGTACGGATCCTCTCTCGCCGCTGCAGCCTTCAGTCTCCAGCCTCCAGTCTCTTCGGGGGCGTGGGTTCGAATCCCACCGCTGTCACCATGTTTCAATGTGTTCTGTCTGTGTCCCGACTGTACACAATGAAGGGTTAAAGCAGACTTGCTTACTTGTACTTTATTCACAGTTGTTATGGTTACAACATAAGCTTGGTTCCACCCTAAGCGAACCCTCGGTGTCACCTCTAAAAGCGTCCTACGTGCAACAGCACTTAAATAGAACAATCCTATTGTTACAGATGTGTGTGAGTCTTTTCTACTAGGCTCACACTACCCTCACCATCTCCCTTCCTCGCTGTACAGGCGCCCTGACCGACCTGTAGGAGTCGCTGTTTACAATGACCAGATTACCACCCACCGGCTTCCCTCCCGCTGACTCTGCCAATTGAGCCAGTATGACGGCCGGCCAAGCCGGAGGCAACGCTAACAGCCGGATTCGATACCAGTGTCTCTTGCGTTGTACTGTTATCATTGTTGTCATTATTACTTGCACTATGTTCTATTATTCTATTATCTATG
Organism: Notolepis coatsorum; assembly: GCF_963971535.1. Classification (NCBI taxonomy): domain Eukaryota; kingdom Metazoa; phylum Chordata; class Actinopteri; order Aulopiformes; family Paralepididae; genus Notolepis; species Notolepis coatsorum. The sequence continues at coordinate 6,122,272 of NC_140166.1, forward strand.
TACCTATCCTACCTGTACCCCCCCCCCCATGCTGCTATGACACTTGAATTTCCCCAAGGGGATTAATAAAGGAACTCTTGACTAAAGTTAATAAGCAGGCTGCCACTGAAAGACCAAAGCCAAACTTTGTGTTATGTAGGGCTCTGTTGGGAACCCCTGCTGTCACCAAAGATAGTAGATAAGAAAAGATAACACATTCAGAGCAGCTCCAGTTGGATGAAAATGGGCAGCACCTTTTGGTGCATTCTCCTATGCAGAGAGTTGGAGTTCCACTTGCGTTCCACTGTCAAACATCTCTGCCCAAAGAGAAGGTACATTAAACAGTACTACAATACTCATTATTGTTTTCTCCCTGTTCCACACATGGTGAAAATCCGCCTAAATATATACCTAGGTAAATGGAATATTGCTCCACTTCTACAAGGGCTATTTGCATATTCTTGGTATCTAGGTACATCTATGGACCTCAGGGAATGTATTCACAGTGTCAGAAATATTGTGTCTATTACTAGGCTTGCTTAAATTGTGATGAAACAAAGGAGAATATGAATTATGATTTTTCTTTGCATCTTTGACAGTGAATAACACCATGCTAATAATGACAAAACATAAAAAACTGCCACTGATCTCGTACCTTCTTGAGATCATCAGAAAATCGAAGGAAATTAATAAAGGGAAGATGATTAAACAGAAGGTTCTGTAGATACAGTACTGAATTCTGCCATCCGGACCAATGCAATTTGAAATATTATTATAGAATATAGAATAGGAGGCTTATAAATTACCTTATTATAGCCAATTCGCACATTTATATATATATATACATATATTATCTTTCAAATGCCCGAATTCAATTTGGATTTAGTATCACCATGCGTGCATAAGAACAGATAATGATATCTACTGTAATTTACTGTACTTTTTTATTTTCACCACAATGCAACCATTTTGAAACTGATTTCAGATCTAATTGTTGCTACATGCTAACAATAGGGAGGAGAAACTAACTGTGTTTCAATATTTGTCAAAAACTTTACCTTTTGTGGCTTATCGACAGCTATAGATGCCCTCCACAAAATGGCCGCAAAAAGACTACAATTCCCATGGTTCAAAATGTCCAAAATGGTCGCCGTCTTGCAATAGACTTCAGTAAATCGAAAACTTAAAACTATCTAATGGCACTTATTGCTAAACTAACGTATTGATGATAATATACATTCTACATGCTTTTGTGACATGTTACTAAACAGGGGAAGTTCTCGATAAGCCTCTAGGCTTCTAAACTTCTCCTTGTGAGGATTCGCCTGTCCCTGGACCTTTTTCCTGTGTTTTCCCTGTCTACTCTCCTCTACTCTTCACCAGCCCCCACCCTTGCGATGATTTACTCTCCTCTACTCTTCACCAGCCCCCACCCTTGGACATCCTTGATCCTCTACCTTCACGCACCTGTTGGGAGTTTGCAATCACCTCGGGAGAGTACATAGGTTGCAGACTCCCCTCCAGTCCTTGTCGGGTCGTTCTGTGTTCTGGACTCTGTATCTGTATCTGTGTTCAGTGTTCATGGAGTTCTGGACGTTACCATCCTGTACGTCACCATCACCTGCCGCGTCTCCGGCGTGAGACGACGGCCCAGCCGTCACCACCTGTCGCCGTTTGCCTGGAGTGGGACACCATCTTCGCTCTCTAATTCTCTACGGGAGGTTTTCCAGTGTTCCCACTCCAGACGTCAAGGCGGCACGCCATCGCTCCCAATTCCACGGGAGGAAGGCGTCTCTTCGTGATCCTCGTTCCTGGGGTGAGGCTCGTCGTCGCTCCCTAGTATTCCACGGGAGGACGTTCCCATCCCGGTCCCCTGGGACCCCCTTTGTTCTGCGCTGCCCGTCTGCAGCATCCGAAGAGGAGGAGGAGGATCCCCGTGCCAGGCCTCCGCCGTCGGGCCCCTGTCCCCGTGCCAGGCCTCCGCCGTCGGGCCCCTGTCCCCGTGCCAGGCCTCCGCCATCGGGCCCCTGTTCCCGTGCCAGGCCCCCGCCGTCGGAACCCTGTCCTCATCCCTGTAAGCAGCTCTGGCCCTCGCCCTGTCCAAGGCCTTAACCCTGTTCTCTGTCCCTGTCTCCAGCCCGCCTCTCCGGGCCTCTGTCCCTGTCCCCCTCTCCAGTGCCCCTGGTCCTGGCCCTGACACTTAGCCCTGGTCCTTAGCCCTGGCCCTTAGCCTTAGTCCCTTAGCCTGTTCGCCTCTTAAAGGCACAGTGCCGCATTTTCCAGATTTCCTTGTCTCTAGTGTTTTTGTGTTTTCCCTTAAAGGGACTGTGCCGCTTTTTGTTATGTAATAAATAAATGCCCTGTTTTGGCTTACTCTCATACATGTCTTGTGTTGTGCGATTGGGGTCGGTTACAAACCATAACAGTCCTACACAATATGGCTATTATGTTTTTTTTTTTTTTTTTTTTTTTTTTTTACTTTTGTTTAAACTCTTTGTGTTAATAAATAAATACAAAAAATACAAAATATAATCGTGAAACATTCCACTGCACATCTTACTGTTCAAGAGTTGAACCCACATAAATGACAACAGACACAAAGGATACATTTAACGAATTCCATATAAATCTATAGCTTATTAGCAACGAGCCTGATGCAGGCGGCTTGGTGAGGATGCATACGGAGTGCTCCTGGGCAGCTGCGCTCAGCACATACACACACACAATATGGCATATCTACTATCGCTGATCATGCACTGAGAAGCCGGACAACACGCTCAAACCCTGTGCCACCACATGTCCAGGTACTGTCCACCTTGGGCACCTGTGCATAAACCACCTGCTCTACGTGGTCTCACTCTTCCCAGGAGGTGTACATCTCCTACATCTTACAGAACAGATCTGTGGGTGTGCACCTCGAGCAAGGAGATGCTGGAGACGCATGGCTAATTGGTACATACTGTATACATGCGTAATGAATCGTTCCAGCAACAGTAGGCTTCTATTATTGTAATGACTTGTACTACTTCTACTTCTATTTTTCTAATGATCGCCGATATAGGCGCTGCCTAATTTCAGGCGCTGAAATTACATACCTAGGTTCCATCCTAGAGGCAAATCTTTCCTGTGAAAAAATGGCATCCAATGTAATAAAAAAAGTCAACCAACTAAACAGATTCTTGTACCAGATCTCCTCTCTGGTAAACAAGAATACCCTAAAGACTCTGGCAGGAGCGCTCATTCAAGGGTACTACGACTATGCTTGCACCTCATGGTACCAAAGCACCTCAAAGGCACTAAAATCTAAATTAGAAACATCACAAAACAAACTGGTCAGACTACTACTTGACCTTACTCCTACCCACCTCACCCCTCCCCACTTTGACAATAGGATGGCTTAGAGTAGATGACAGAGTACAGCAACTTGCAATGGGCCTGGTCTACAAGATACACTACACCCTTTAAGGCCCTCCCATAGTCGAGCAGACTGTACACAGAGCAGACTCCGCGGAGGTCCACTGGACTCTTTGAGCTTTCATAGTCGAGCGGGACCGCCGCGGACCAATTTCCTACATGTCACGCGCCAGTTTACACAATTGTCCCCACGCTGTTCAACTTCTGTCATGTCGTCGTCATCCGATGTCAAAATAAAGAGTATGTTATCTCCGTTTCCAATATTTCGATAATAAAACGGGCAGTTTTACGCACTTGAATAACAGGTATATAGGCAGCGAGATGCAATGTACCGTATAGGCTTGAGGTGGACAGCGCTGGTGCTGAAATGACAAACACGCATTGCATGAACTACAAAAACCTAGGGGTCCGCAAGGACGACTTCAAGCTGGAAATGGTAACAACAGATGAGGTACTCAATAAACTGAGCGCCCTCCAACCTAACAAGGCCACTGGCCATGACAACATCCCCTCCAAATTCCTCAGAGACTCAGCAGCCGCCATCACCCCAATCATCACACACATAATAAACCTCTCCATAAAACAGGGACACGTCCCCAAGGACTTCAAAATTGCGAGGGTGACCCCTCTGCACAAAAAGGGCAGCAAATTAGACCCAGGCAACTACCGCCCTGTTTCTATTCTCACCTCCATCTCGAAAGTCATGGAAAAAATTGTCTACGAACAGGTCGAAAAGTACCTAGCGGAAAAAAATCTAATCTACGAATTCCAATCTGGCTTCAGAACATCCCACTCCACTGACACATGCCTTCTCTATTTGAATGACCACATCAAACAAGAGGTGGACGCAGGCAAATACTGCGGCATGGTCATGCTGGACCTACAAAAGGCGTTTGACACGGTCAATCACTCCATTCTGATTGACAAGCTAAAAGCAATTGGTTTTGATAGTCTATCAGTGAGCTGGATGCAATCCTACCTTGAGGGGAGGGAACAGATGGTGGAGGTAAACGGTACCCTATCCCCCCCCCTCACAGTGAGCTGTGGTGTTCCACAAGGAAGCATACTAGGACCGCTACTGTTCCTAATTTATGCAAATGACATGTCGTCAGCTTGTGACTGCAACTTGTTCCTGTTTGCGGACGACTCAGCCCTGCTGGTCTCTGACAAGAACAAGTTACAGGTTGAAAAAACCCTCAGCTCGGAACTAGGCAGAATCTGCATATGGCTCGCTGATAACAAACTATCATTACACATGGGCAAAACAGAGTCCATTCTCTTCGGTTCAAATAACAAACTCAGCAAGGCCGACGGCTTCTCAGTTACAGTGGGTGACAATATTGTCACAAGGAAAGATGAAATTACCTACCTGGGTTCCATCCTAGAGGCTAATCTCTCCTGTGACAAAATGGCATCCAATGTAATAAAAAAAGTCAACCAACGAACTCGATTCTTGTACCGGATCTCCTCTCTGGTAAACAAGAATACCCTGAAGACTCTGGCAGGAGCACTCATTCAGGGGTACTACGACTATGCTTGCACCTCATGGTACCAAAGCACCTCAAAGGCGCTAAAAACAAAATTACAAACATCTCAAAACAAACTGGTCAGACTACTGCTTGACCTTACTCCTAGAACCCACCTCACCCCTGCCCACTTTGACAACCTAGGATGGCTTAGAGTAGACGACAGAGTACAACAACTTGCAATGGGCCTGGTCTACAAGATACACTACACGACCAAGGTACCCATGTACATGTCAAAATACTTCCCAAAGGTCAGTGAATACCACGATCACAACACCAGAGGGAGCTCCACAAATCATGTTAAACCCAGATTCGGCTCAAATAAGGGACTAAACACGTTTCGCAATTATGCCACATCAATGTGGAACGCCCTACCCAAAGCTGTAAAGGAATGTGGATCACTACCCACTTTCAAAACCTCTCTCAAGGGACACCTACGGGAGACTGCAATTCAACACTGGCCCCTGTAAATATCCTAACCCAACCCCCTCCAATGTACAGTAATTTACCTAGTATGGTTTTGTCAATAGTCCAATGTACAATTTTGTTTGTTTGTACAGTGTCTCCCCCCCCCCCCCCTCAATGTACAGTTTTACTTGTTTATACAGTGTGCCCCCCCCCCCCCCCCCCCCAACCACCTCCAATGTAAATTACCCAGTATGGTTGTCAATATCCCAGTGTACCCAACCCCCCCCCCACCCAACCTCCTCCAATGTACAGTTTCTACGTCAAATGTATATACTCCCCTTTCTTGACTCCTTCTGTATCACAAACAGTACTGTATTTGCAAATCTGGTATGTCATAAATGTATAGATGTAGCAGTACTGACTATCTGTATGTCATGTATGTCATATATGTCCTGATGAATTGAAAATGGGGGACCCTGATGTAAACAAGACGAAAGTCTTTCTCTGGTCTGCATCCCCTTAACAATTGTGTGTATTGAGCTGTACTGTATTGTACCCATTCTGCAATCTGTTAATAAAGTTTTCAATCAATCAATCAATGGTTAGAGAGGGGAGACTGGAAGACTGGCCCGATCTCCGGGTCGGTAGGTGGCGGTAAATGCCCCAATTTTGGTGGCCGTCCGCCGTAAAACACCATTTAGAAGAAGAAGAGGTGGGGGGGGGCAGTAAGCCAACCAATGCCGACGCCTTGAGTAGCTCACGTGGTGAATTATAGGAAATGGTCGGTGTTTCTTTTTGGTCCTACGAGTTGCGCCATCTCCTATTCTGAATGGTCTCTGTTGTCACGCGGCCAGTGACAGCGGCAGTTAGTTACTTCACATTTACTACGCAACCACACAGCAGCATCACCGGTTACAGTCAGTAGCCAACATACAAAGTGGACCTACTCTTATCAACAGACTGTGAGTGGACCACGCCAGACGTGCCGAACCGCGTACAGTATCGGGGGAGAGTTTGAATAATTTCTAGTAACTGTACACCACATAATCTAGTAGAGACTGAGAGAGACTGTTTGTTCGGTACATCTCGAGGTAGCTATCCGAATTAGCATAGTTAGCTTAGCTCGCTAGCTAACCGTCTAGTTAGTTACCGGTTAGTGAGCTGGTGACTCGAGCGCTAACCAACGTTAGAAGTTGTAGCCAGCAGCTTAACGTGTCCGTGACGTCGGCTTAACGAGGGGCGAACTCTCTGGTCATCGGTCGGCTCATTGACCAGACGTCTTCCTATCAGGGCAGGCGAGGGCCAGTTTGACCGACTTCCCCCGCCGTGGTGTCATTCGAGGTCATTTGGCAGTTTTTCGTGTGGATCCATTAAGGACTCTCTAACATCGCTAACGTGGAGAAATGAGGAGTCTTCCGTATTTCTGCCGGGGAGAGGTCGTCCGAGGGTTCGGCAGAGGAAGCAAAGAGCTGGGTATCCCCACCGGTGAGTTGACCGACCTGCCATTCTTTTGATTGATTCTTTTATTTCTGTTCCCAACCCTGTATATCTGCTATTACCAAGGCTAACGTTAGTCAAATGATGCCTACTTTTGACTGTGACGTGGACGTGGTGATGATGTAAATTTAACTGGCACTTTTGGCAGATGGCGAGCTTGACCTCAACCACTTTCCATGATATATAAAGACAATACTAACGTTAACACTTAACGTTACCCAACTAAACTATCTGCGTTAAAGGGGCAGTTCACCCAAATAAAAAGAAAAACTAACATATTTTCCCCTTGCCCACGCCGGCCTAGTTTTGGAGATATTTGCCCTAGTGATGTCTGCCGTCACACTCCTGTTTGCGGACGACTCAGCCCTGCTGGTCTCTGACAAGAACAAGTTGCTGTTGAAAAAAACCCTCAGCTCGGAACTCGGCAGAATCTGCACCTGGCTCGCTGATAACAAACTATCATTACACATGGGTAAAACAGAGTCCATTCTCTTCGGTTCAAATAACAAACTCAGCAAGACAGGTGGCTTCTCAGTTACAGTGGGTGACAATATTGATTTGTCACAAGGAAAGATGAAATTACATACCTGGGTTACATCCTAGAGGCAAATCTTTCCTGTGACAAAATGGCATCCAATGTAATAAAAAAAGTCAACCAACGAACTAGATTCTTGTACCGGATCTCCTCACTGGTAAACAAGAATACCCTGAAGACTCTGGCAGGAGCACTCATTCAAGGGTACTACGACTATGCTTGCACCTCATGGTACCAAAGCACCTCAAAGGCGCTAAAAACTAAATTACAAACATCTCAAAACAAACTGGTCAGACTACTGCTTGACCACCTTACCCCTGCTGGCCTGCCCACTTTGACAACCTAGGATGGCTTAGAGTAGACGACAGAGTACAGCAACTTGCAATGGGCCTGGTCTACAAGATACACTACACCACTAAGGTACCCATGTACATGCAATAAAAAAAGTCAACCAACGAACTAGATTCTTGTACCGGATCTCCTCTCTGGTAAACAAGAATAATACCCTGAAGACTCTGGCAGGAGCACTCATTCAAGGGTACTACAACTAGGGATGGGTACCGAATTCGGTACTTTTGAGGCACCGAACCGAAACACGTCGGTACTACCGAGTATCGAATCAAGTGAGAAACCAAAATTTTTTTTTTTTTTTTTTTTTTTTTTTTCTCTTCATGTCAACATGTAACTACGACTAGGGGTGGGACGGTACACATTCCGAACCGTGTACCGTATGGTACGACCCCCACGGTTCGGGGCGTCTGTGTATCGTATGGTTCAGATGACTCTCAAATAAAAAAAAAAATCATTTGGCGGAGCCGGGAGAGGCGAGCACTGGCTGCATGCAGCAGCAGCACTGCAGCCAGGTGCTAGTCAGTTTGTGTAAAAATGGCAAGCACAATATAAATCAATCTTCATTACGACTTTAAAAACATAGCCATTAACATTACATAGGCCTACACACATCTTGCCATAGCGTTAGCAGTTTGTACAACACAACGCACGTTTTAACTATGGTAGCACTAGCCCCAGCTAATACAGTCAACTAAATGTTACTGTAGCTACTAGCTAGCAGAGGAGGAAATGAGAGTCTGAGAGGCGGGGTGTTTAAAGACAATGATAGGCGTTTATTCAACATCCAAGAAGGCTAACATACAACTGTGTTTTACTAACTCCAACCGGGACTATTGCCGCTTTCATGCTGCTTGTTGATGTTATGAACTCCTCCTAAGCTGAAGGTCCCACACGCTAAAATATCCGTGGGGACCCGCGCCAACCCATAGATAGTTCCAACTCACCGAATTACGTAATCCACCACAGTTGCACTCAATATTTAAATAGTTAGTCTAAATAAATGTAGACAGATAATGTACGTATTTTAAAAATAGAATGAACAGAGCAGTGTTGTTTTTAAACAGTACAGTGTGTGACTGTGTGTGTGTGTTAGTTTGATGTATGCTGCCAGTTAATACTTTGACAAATGTAGCCTATATTTTTCAGTCAGTTCGGTCTTTGTGTGCCAAACATTATTTAAGGCTGTAAACACTGTAACACTGTAAACCTTTTATTTTTTTAACACTTTGAGCGCCAGCCGTGTTTTCCTTTTTACCCCCTTGAATGCCACCATCCACGGCCAATGTTAACGTTAATATCGCCTAATCTATGTTTTAAATTATGGCTGTGTCTAATCTGCCCGTCGCTTATCAAAATCATTTTCCAGTCAACATTGTCAAGGCAGATTGTATTTTTATCGCTTCATTTCCGTTTGATAGCATTTTGAAAATAACCCGTTTTCGGGGAAAAAACAACCCATGCCTATGATAATCGCCTTTTACTGGAATATTCCAGAACGTTGTCATTTGTCGGCCTATTTATGAATAGTTTTAAAATACACGCTAGATGATCGATAGTATGTGTGCGCACGCACGCTCGTGCTGCTTATTTCCTCATGGCTTTTACAGTCAAAACAGCCATATCACATAAATGCTTATATATCCGTGAAAACGAGTCTGATTATCCTAACACTGATAACATAGATTCCTTACCTGAGGTCAGATGGTATCCAATAGGGGTGTAACGGTACGCGGATACGTACTGTACCGCCTCAATGTGGTCCTCCGGTACACTACGGGCTGTGCACCGAGCGATTGCAACGGTATGGAAACTTTTTTTGCAGAACATAAATCCCCCCGGCCCTAATATAATAATAATAATGGATTGGATTTATATAGCGCTCTTCTCTGACTGACTGTTGCTCTGACTCAGAGCGCTTCACAGAGTCCATTATTCGTTCATACACAGTCATACCGGTGTAATATAACGTGCACAACTAACCGGACGTGTGGGGAGGCGGGCCGCTGACGTTACTAGAGCACAGCACGGGACGAGACAAGTTGTCGGCTCAATACGTTCTGCTAGGCAGCTAGGATAATAACAACAATACTTCCGCTCTGGTCGGTGGGCTTCAAAATAAAAGTCTAAAAAACCGGAAAAGACGTTTATTTTGTACAGCGTTTTCCTCCACGAGTACTCGAGTACATCATGTGATCAACCTCAGCTCAGTCAATTATGGCCAATTCGTTTTATATTGTTTAATACAGTTAAATAAATAGATAAATGAAAAGCAATTTTTTTTATATCCCCCCCCCCCCCACTGTACCGAAAAAATACCGAACCGTGACTTCAAAACCGAGGTACAGTACAAGCACGGATATCAATAGTTAAGATGGATGTACTACCTAGAATCAACTTCTTCAGTTCAATGCTACCGTTACCCCCTCCAGAGGGTTACTGGTAGGGCTGGGCGATATGGAAAAAAATCATATCGCGATAACGATATGATAATTTTATTTTATTTCTCGATATCGATAATTATCGAATTGTTATAAGTATAAAAATTTTTTAATCTTTTTTTTTTCTTTTTTTTTTTTTTTTTTTAACAACAGATGTATGTTTATTTTGCAGCAATTCTTTGTCATTGCCGCCATCTTTAGTGTTACATCCCCTCACCCTCCAGTTCTCAGGCTGCAGCTGGTTTAAAAGCTAAAGTAAACCGGCTTCTCTGCTGGCTGTGGCTCCAGAGGAGTTGAACAGTTCTGGCTCTGCTAGTTTTTTTTCGATCTTTTGGCGCTTTTTTGGTGGACAAACCACCGCACATGTGCACTGTGACTCGTGACTGGAGTCTAGTTCTGCTAGCACACATAGCCTACTGTGTACAGACGGTTTCAAAATGTATTTTAAATTAGAAAGCAAACAAAATAAATGGACAAGAGAAAAAGAAATCTGAATTTGGTCAGTATTGTCATTTGGACAAGCAAAGCCATTACTTTAAGTTGCAGGCAAGAAAGACAAGTCTGTCCACTGTCTCTGGTTTTAAAACTGCCCTGTTGCAGGTAAAAAAAAAAAAAACGATTTTTCGATTTTTTTTTAATTTCGATATTCGATATCTAGGGATGCCCCGATCGATCGGCCACCGATCGTTATCGGCCGATAATTAGTATAAATATGCGATCGGGGAATTCCGATAATTAGTCATATTCGCCGATCGCGGAAACTGATCAAGTGGATATCTCACTCGCTTGTCTCAGACGCACAGGACCTGCAAACTGCTCCTCCTCCCTAGCCCTGCCCGTACCCGTGTAGAGTTTGTAAACATCCGCCTCCTCTGCTGAGTCTAGATAGTGCATTCGACCTGAGCTAACGTTAGCTACCTAGCTATCGTTACTGTTTAAACAAAATTACCCAGTCAACTATTCACTTTTAGTAGGCATTGTCTAACGGTATTTAGCCGGCTAGCTACCGATAGCTCCTGATATCAACAAATGCTCCAGCAAGTCTTGTAGTGCATGTTGATACCTCCGTTAGCTCGCGTTAGCTCGCGTTAGCTGGCGTTAATTCACTGTTCAAAACGAAATGTCCGATTGAACTAAATAGTTGTCTTAACGTCATCTAGCCGGCTAGCAGTAGCTACAGATAGCTCCTGATATCAATGTCTTATAACATTGATTGAATGCGTATTCGAGCTGAGGGCTTGCTGAATGTTAAATGACCAAAGCATAACGTTACCAATAGGGTCCCGCTGCAGCGCCGGAGAATCCTTTTTGGTAGCTGGAGGCTACTAGAGTACACACAGACAGTGGAGCTGTTTGCAGATAGCGAGCATTTTGACTTGTTGCGTGGTGGCGATGTCTCGCAGATAATACAAGTACAAGTCTAATTATATAATATATATATTTTATTAAAAAGAAAAAAAAATTTATATAAAATAATTTTTAATTTCTTTTTAATCAAAAACGATCGGTATCGGATCGGTATTGGCCGATATGGCTCACGACGATCGGTGATCGGTGGCAAAAAACGTGATCAAGGCATCCCTATCGATATCGATTATTAAAATATATCGCGATATTTATCGTTATCGTTATATCGCCCAGCCCTAGTTACTGGAAAAGATTACACTCCTCCACATACAAATTTATTTGGAATAACAAACCACCACGTATAAAAAGCAGGGCTGTACGCTAAGCTTTTTCACTAGGGGCACACTTGCCCCTAAATTAGAAATTTAGGGGCAAAAAATATGTTTTAGGGGCAAATTTTTTAATAACAATTTTACCATTATAGTGCAAAAAAATATGTTCCTCCTGCCTCATTACTGTGGTCCTTTTATTTAACATTTAAGTGCTTTTGTTGTCAGGTTTGTATCTTTTATAATGAACCAACTAGGGCTGGGCGATATGGCCTAAATATGATATCACGATATTTTCTGACTAAAATTTGGACCCATAATTACTCATGCGATCCGGATATGGCGTGAATCACAAAAAAAAATCCTAACCCACAAAAATGGCACAATCATACTCCCTTATTCAATAACAATGCACTCTTAATTGGAAAACGACCTATAAGATTCCCTATATGGGAAGAGCAAGGCATACACTCATTAGGGGATGTTTTTAACAAACAGGGTTTTTGTAGTGATAAAGAAATACGCAAAAAATTTAATCTCACCAAGTCCACATGGCTTTTTTACAAACAGTTAGAGCTATGTTTGAAGTCTCACGGTGTTCCATTAGACAGACCAATTGAACACCACAGATACCACAAATTCTTCTACGAAAGAGAGACATCGAGAGGTTTTGTTTCAGAATTTTATCATCAATTACTAACGTCCTCATATGAAACCCTCCAACTAGACTCTGTCTGGAGGAGGGATATACCAGACCTGGAAAATGACTTTGATTGGCAAGGAGCCTGGGCAAATGTCCGACTTACATCAAGGAACCCGGATCATCAACAAATCAATCTTAACTATATTCACAGGACATACTTGACTCCTATAAGACTGTGCCGAATGGGGCTTAAACAAGACTCCAAATGCTCCCAATGTACAAATGGGGACGAAGGGACATTTATGCACATGTATTGGGACTGCTCACCAGTTAAGGCATTCTGGAAAGATGTGACCCAACAAATATCAAAACTAGTATCTTGGAATATACCTGTACACCCCTCGGTATTACTATTGAATGATGTTTTTGAGTTTGCAGTGAATCCACAGCTAAAGAGATTGGTTTTATCGGGTATCACAGTAGCTAAAAAGCTGATCGCATCACGCTGGTTTCAACCGGAAAAAATGTGCCGTAAAGTTTGGTTTCTTACATACAGGGACCGAAACAAAAGCCCGCCGCCCGCCAGGGGCGGTCTGTTTTTACCTTTGGCGCATGACACTTAGAGGGCTGCCCGCCGTGTGGCGTGTAGACGTGTAGTTCATAAGCAGGCCCCTAAAAATATTTGTATGCGAACGGTAAAAATCAATTACGCGCACGCTGTGCGAATACAGATTATAGCCTCTCTCGTCTTTTTTTCCCTCCGCTGCGAGATCGTTAAAAAACTACAAGTCCCACATTGCACTCAAGCCAACGGTCCAATCACAGTAGAGTGAAGTGACTGGTTTCATGGGAAATAAAGCAAATGACCAATCGGAAGCTCTCATTTTTCTTGTTTACTTCCTGAAACTCCGCGATCAGGGCTCTCGTTTTCCGAGACACCAACTTATTATAGTCTCTCTTACCAATAGCAATAGATTTTAGAACACCTAGATTTATCGATAGCAATAGTAATATAACGTTAATGCAACAAAACGAATGCCTTGCTTTGTTAATCATAACGTTGATGCAGTAGCGTATGTCGGTGTGTTGGCTGTAACGGACATGACAATAACATAACGTGTACACATTAAAATTGCGATAATCTATTCTAATATTTTCAAATCGATGCAGTTGAATTTCCCCCTTAGGATCGATGCATTGTTACACCCCTACACCAAAGTCACTGGCCCACTGTGTATCTGTGTGTATAATAACTTGGCTAGCGTTATCAACAGCAGAGGTGGGCAATGGGTCCAGACCGTCCAGCTGCAGCACCGGAGTGCAAGCGATGTGATGTAATTGGCAGACTCGACTGTCAATCAATGGTCTACCCGACACGCAAACTCAAACAATGTTTCTGTACTGGAGGTGTGATTGATTGATTGATTGAAAACTAGGCCTGCCGCGATAAGCAATAAATCGATTAATTGCCGCGATAATTAAAAGTAATGCAATGATTTTGACGGGCGCGATTAATTGCTATTTGCGCCTTGTCAGTCACTGTCCGTGTGGGGGGCCGCTGGCCATACTACAGAGCACAGCTCCGTGGGGCAGTAGCAACGCCACATATAGTTTAACTACATTTCTCAATGGTGTTGCTCCTTTTAACCAAGTAGCGTTATTTATAGTGTAACGTTAGCTATTTTTAGACCCAAGTAGTTACTCGCTACTGCCCGGAGAAACTGGACTGCTAAATAAAGATGAAAGATCGAGTGTTGATTCTCATTCAAAGCTAACAACATTAGCTAACAAACGAAATACAACGTATAGCATAGCTACAACACAGAATAACGTTAATACAATTACATGCATCCAGGGGAGGAAACTAACTTTTTGGCTTACCAGCCAACTGGCGGGTATCTGATTTTTTTTACCAGCCAAATAGATTTTTTACCAGACAAAAAAAATCGCTAATTGTGATAATTACTTCTTTGTACGTCTTCGTCTAAATTGATTTTCAATCATAGTAAATTAATCACACTGTCTCTACTCTTCAAAATATTACATCATTAAATCACATATTAACATGAAAGAGGGAACTATTCTGGACTGGGTTGGGCTGAACTGGGCAGTGAAAGATGCTGGGTTGGGCTGGTCTAGGTTATACTGAATGATGAATTGAAAATGAATTGAAAATGGGGGACCCTGATGTAAACAAGACGAAAGTCTTTCTCTGGTCTGCATCCCCTTAACAATTGCATGTATTGAGCCGTACTGTACTGTACCCATTCTGCAATCTGTTAAATAAAGTTTTCATTCATCACAGCTCAACTACTAGGAATGTGTGTCTGACTCTTAAGTGCAGGAAATATTCATCAGAAAGGGGGGACATGATGGAGGGAATGGAAAGAGCAGGTTTGACAGGAGCAGGGTTGAAGGGATTGATTGATTGAAAAGTTTATTAACAGATTGCAGAATGGGTACAATACAGTACAGTTCAATACATACAATTGTTAAGGGGATGCAGACCAGAGAAAGACTTTCGTCTTGTTTACATCAGGGTCCCCCATTTTCAATTCATCATAACATATTGGAGTGTGGAGGAAGTGGACAAGGCATTAAGCAAACAGGACTGAAATGGGGGACCCTGATGTAAACAAGACTAAAGTCCTTCTCTGATCTGCATCCCCTTAACAATTGTGTGTATTGAGCTGTACTGTATTGTACCCATTCTGCAATCTGTTAATAAAGTTTTCAATCAATCAATCAATACTGGGTTGGGCAGTGAAAGAACCAAGCATTTCACTGTAATGTAATAGCTAAATAAAACAACTTGAACTTGACTTGTTACATTTGCACTCTGGTTGTATGCCAAATGTATTCTGGTTGTACTGTACTTGTGCTGTAAGATGACAATACATTGGAACCGAATCGACAACGCTAGGGGTTCAGCAGGTGTGTTCTGAATGCCAAATATGACAACATCACCGTTGTGAAGGGCATATGGGCGAGTGGTGATATGCTGGGAAACCCGGTAATAATAAAATGTCACTCGGCTGCATTTAAGCAAAGCCGCTCAGTATAGTCGTCCACTATGTTGAATGCGCGTTATGGTAGCTTGTTACATGCTAGGTAGCTAGCCGGCTAATGCTGTCATTCTCATCCGACTCGAAGGAGACGCGTCGCGTGCTGTTGTTCGCCCCCATGTCAGACCGCACCGATATCCGAAAGCGACGACTCTACATGCAATTATTTTCATCCACTCATGTGTTTTTGTAAGTTTGTCTACGTTGTCAAGCCGGTGACAGGAGTCTGTAGGGCCGCACGCAGTGGTCTGTCCACTTCCCCTAGATGGGCGGCATCTTCTAGAAAACGAGTGTTCATTGGAGGAGCTTAGAGCGCATCTGTACAACGATGATGTTCATTGGTTATGGTCTGATTATTATGTGGCGCAAATGGGAGGAATCAAGGGGGGAGTCAGAGTTCGGTTTGTGCCAGTGAGCGAATCAGCAGATTGCAGAATGATTTTTTTGTTTTGTTTTGTAATTACTAGTACTCGCCAGACTGGCGAGTGCTCTTCATGAATTACTCGCCAAACGTAAAAAATACTCGCAATTGGCGAGTAAAGTGGCCTAATTTCCTCCCCTGCATGCATCATTGTTTACAATGAACGGGTGGGGCTAGTCAAAGGACTGGACACGGGGACAAGTTAAACATGAATTCATTTATTATAACGTAGTAGGTAGTTTCGAGTCGTGCTGCAGTGCCTACGCGCCACAGCTATTCTATTATATACTGCTTTGACGCTTCCTCCTCATCGTTGATTGCCTGTAGTAGCTGCATCTAACGTTAGTAGCTAACGTTAAAACTAACCTAAAGTTAGTTGTTCACCAACAATCTCAATATTTGTTTTATCATTAGCTCAAAAACACAACCGGACGAGACAAGTTGGCCGCTCATAGGTGGCGGTGCCGCTAGGATAATAACAACAGTACTTCCGGTCCGGTCGGTGGGCTTCAAAATAAAAGTCTAAACACCGGAAAAGACGGAGCGGTGGGCTTCAAAATAAAAGTTTTGGGAAATAAATTTCTCAAAAAAAAATTCTCTAACCGGTCGCAATAATATCGCTTATCGCGATATTTTCGGGGGCAATTAATCGCCCAGCAAAATGTGTTATCGTGGCAGGCCTATTGAAAACTTTATTAACAGATTGCAGAATGGGTACAATACAGTACAGCTCAATACACACAATTGTTAAGGGGATGCAGACCAGAGAAAGACTTTCGTCTTGTTTACATCAGGGTCCCCCATTTCAATTAATCAGGAAAGTGTACAGTAGGAAAGTGTACAGTATTTCAATAGGCAAAATAGCTGTTTGCAGATAGCAAGCATTTTGACTTATTGCGTGGTGGCGATGTCTCGCAGATAATACAACTACAAGTATGATTATATAATATATATTTTATTTAAAAAAAAATTGTATATATAAAATATATATTGGCAGGTAAGAAATATGCTTGGCGTTGGCGGGTAGACTCTTCCCATCTACCCGCCACTGGCCGGTGAGTCAAAAAGTTAATTTCGCTCCCTGCTTACATATCTCGATGTAATTTACCAAGAAATATCTACAGCAAGAATTCTGGGTCTCAATGAATCCAAAATGTCAATGTGGTTAGAAGTGGTGGAGAGAATAAAAGCTAGCTTATAATGGTAGTGTCTGGTTAGGTGCGAGGGATAGTGGAGGTACTTCTCAAGGTGGGGTCCGGGAGGGGGGGGTTCGAGCTGGAGCATATGTGTGTAGGTTTTTTAGATAACAGGTATTAGGGGTATATCTTATATAAGACAACTAACTAAAATGTGATCTCATTGGATGTGCCCTGACAATTAATGCTTGTATATCTTATCGTGTGTTATGTTTGTTTATATGTTTGTTTAAAAAATAATAAAAAAAATAAAATACAAAAAAAAAAACCGAGGTACGCACCGAACCGTGGATTTTGTGTACCGTTACACACCCCTAGTATCCAAATGGTTTATTCCAATTTCCGATCGCCATTCGAAAAAATCGATAATTGTATTGATCCATCGTGTGTACAGTATAACCCATATTCGCCGTGGCTCAGAGGCTCCAGAATGAACTCTGGTAGACCCCGGCTGCATCAGTGAGAAGTAAAATGTGGAGTCAGAAATCCGTTCTCCCATTATTGAGTCCATTCCAAAAGGGTGATTTACCATCTGGGAGATGATAGGGGGCGCTTTTTTCACATCTGAGCGCCGGTGGTCCCTGGATCTCCAACGGTAGGCTCGCGTGATGCAATATGATTTCAGATCGCTAAAAAAAAAAAAAAAAAACACGAGAATACTCGTGACGTGGCATTCAACGGTCGGGGCGTAAACCCGAGAAAAGCAGTGAGTGGCATACAAAGTGTTAATAAATGAAGCATGTTTAGATTTTTGAGTGTTAAATTTATTTTAGCTATATTTTTTTAGCTAAATAAATTTATTTAGCTATATCAGAGGTTCAGTGGGTTGGCTCGCCATCTTGCATCGTCCGGCACACCGCCTCGTCCCCTCGTGGGCACACGTGGTGATGGGTGGTCTGGACTGTGGACTCCTGGAACTGCTCCCAGGGTGGAACGTGGGTGCTAGAAAAACCTGGCCTGCTTGTGAGCAGGCATTCAGAAAATCAAAGCTATTTACCATCTTTTATCGCTTCGTCATCTTTTCATTGCTTTCAGAATGAATAATCAATCAGGTTACTTTTAGCTATGCTAAGCTAAAGTAGGCTGTCTCATCCCAGCACGTGGGATCATATGCCACATGCTAATTTAGGCTAAAGTGCGCTAGCATATGGAACATTCCCCACGCTCATATGAAACTCTCAAAAACATTCAAAATGTATATAGACCTTGTTCTTATCGTACAGCATATCAATCAGGGTTAGAAATTAACATTTTTTTCAAGGGCTTTTTTTGCCCCCCTTAATTGATTTTCAGGGGCTTTTTGTGTTTCGGGGGCACTGAATTTTTATGATAAACGGTTATTAAACATCCTTATCATTTAAAAAATACAACTCAATTAATGACCTCAAACAGTTAACTTCATTTGATTATTTTATTCACATTCACAACACAGCTCATGTTGTGAATACATATAAAACCAACCTATACAAAAGATAAGCATACTGCAAAAAAAAGATTTGCTATAAGGGTTGTACATCATGCTTGCTGAGATCATACCAATTGTTTTTGTTAAAAGTAAAAATCTGAAATTTGGTAACTTAAATTAAATTAAACAGATGTAACAGCCTGAACAACAGAGAGGTAACAGCCTTAAATAATTAATAAATCAAATCAAGAGCATGAGACATCTTGGGGGCCATAAGGCTTAATGTTGGGCCTCCTCGCCCTATCTCCTGCCTTGAACCACTTCGCAATGGCAGGCTCCAAGTTCATCTCCCCTCAGGTGGGCCCTCAAGGTAGGGCTGGGCGATATGGCCTAAATATGATATCACGATATTTTCTGACCTTTCGGCGATACACGATACGCATCACGATGTTTTTCTTTTTTCCCCCAAACAATTCATTATGAGGCTTACCAAGACAGTATTTGAGTTTGCAAGCTAACATTAAAGACAAAATAAAATACCCATGCATTTAGCATTTTTATATTATATATTAGATTTAGTTTATTGGATTATTAGATTATATATTGCATATATTTAGCAATGAGATATTATATGATTTAGATATGAAATATGATGAATTGAAAATGGGGGACCCTGATGTAAACAAGACGAAAGTCTTTCTCTGGTCTGCATCCTCCAGTCCACTGTTGTTGTATTGAGCTGTACTATATTGTACCCATGCTGCAATCTGTTAATAACGTTTTCATTCATCAGACGGCAAACAGAATCATTTTGATTGACAGTCGAGTCTGCCAATTACGTCACACCGCCTGCACCCGCTGTTCTTAGCACCAATCGGCAAGCGCGTATTAATTTTTTACTTCCGCCATTGGAGAGCTCAATGACAACAACAATAGCTCCCCGCGGCCGACGTTTAGCTTTTAGCTCCGCAGGAAGACTAAACGACTGGAGGCATAATGATTTTACTGCAACAGATGTTATAATAAAAGCCTTTCCATACATCTGTCTGATTGAAAACTTTATTAACAGACCGCAGAATGGGCACAAGTAACTGAGTCAGCACGGGCTGAGATATGAACGACTAATGCTTGCTATCTATCTAGGTCGACCTCGGACGTTGCTATGTAAATACGCTGATGTTATTGAACATGTAACTATATAACGTTAACGCCCAAACGAATGCCTTTGTTATCATAAGTAGTAACTTTGATGCAGTAGTGTGTGTGTGGGAGCGGCGCTGTTCAAAAGTTTCAACGTGTGGACCAGATTGACGCGACACAATCCTCTTGGGCAAAACATCACGATATCCACGATACGTTTAAAAAGTGTATCGTTAATGAACTGTACCCGATATTTATATAATATCGTCATATCGCCCAGCCCTACCTCAAGGTAAATGACCATCAAATGGTCTAGTGTGGATGTCTCCAACCTGTTTCGCCAGTCATTTTTAACCCGGTTCATGAGGGGAAAATATCTCTCCACTTTGGCTGTTGCCAGTGGAAGAACCTCGATTATTTCGAAGAGGTGAATGATATTTTTGAACTCATCTTTCCAGGTTCCAAACAACCTTGACCGCCAGTTGACCTGTACATATTTTTTCAGCATTTTTTTTTAGCCGTGCCCACTCAGCCATTGCTGTGTTGATCTCTCAGCCTTTCGGGGTTACGAGATCTTTGAAATGCTGGAGTAAAAGCCATATTTCATCATCTCCATAGCCAGCTAGGTCCTGGTCCTCTGGCCAGTTGCTGGGATCCACTGTGCACATGGCACTCAGTACCTTGCCTGAGAATGTGGCAAACCTTTCCTCCAGACGACATAGGACTGGCTCGATCAGCGCCTCAAGGGAGTTATCAAATGCAACTTTTTGTTCTGGGTTAGTTAATTGAACTCCCCTGTATGCTCCCATTCTGCACTCCCCTCTCACTGATCTCAGCCTGTGGCCATTGGACTTTGGCATGTCTTTCAATATTTCAGAAGATGCCATGACTGCATTGACTACTTCTGTCAGTGTCACATTGTCTCTCTAGTATGTCCAAGTAAAGGCCCACGTGAAGGATGAACTTGAGAGAAGTGATCTTCTTCAGCCAACCTCTGGCTTTTGCTGCATCAGGTTTCTTGATGTCTTGACGGTGTTCGCTTCCAATTTCACTGAGATGTGCCACCACTGTTGGATAGTTTCTTTCGAGTGCCACAAGCGCTCTGCGTCGGTGGTCCACCCATCGAGTGCCCTCTACTTTGGCTGGCATTAGAATGGACTCTTCCAGTATTTTTGTCTGAGTGTCCAGAAAGATTTTTTATTTACTCTGGTTGCAGTTACAGTCATAAAGAAACCATTACATTTGTTGAACAAAATTAAATGAAATTGATGCCAAAAATATACTAAATGAATGTAATGCCAAATTCCATATACTAAATTAATAATGATTTAAATTTAAATTATTATATTGTTATATTATTATTAAAATAACGTTTATAACTACTACAAACCTTGTTGAAGTAACTGTCTTTAAATGCATCCTTGCAGGCCAATTCTAGACGATGTGCAACGCAATGGATTCCCATCAGCCAAGGCATGTCACAGGAAAGTTGAGCGAAGACACCATGATGTTTTCCAAAGTTTGTCGCAGCTCCATCGGCACCAAATCCAATTAGATTTTCCTTCCATCTTGGAATGCCTTTCGACACCATGACGGAGTTTATGCAATCAAGGATTCCGCTTGCTGTTGTGTTCGCTGCTTCTGCAATTCTATCAAAAAGGGACAAGACATATGACCCACACTGTAAAAACTGAGTGTCATCTGGTCACTTTTAAACTATCAGCTAATTGTATTAAACTAAAACTGTGTAAAATGCAATTAATAAATGGTTCAAATTCATTGAATTCAGCTCAATTCGATTTCAAAACGGTCGTTTTTATTATGTATATGTTAATACTTATTTAATAAATATGAATGAACCCCAATCCCAGTGTTCTTACTTATTATTAAATGTATTTTCCAAAATACCGCGCAACCAATGAATGAGGAGAGAGAGAGAGAGAGAGAGAGAGACGGACGTAAAAAGGAATATAACTAGCGGAGCATGACTGATGAGCATGGTAATAATACGTAGGTTATTATTGATCAATGAATGTATTGGTAAATTAATTTATATTATAACTAGAGCTGCCGCGGTATTGATGTTTTCCTTACCGCACTAATTTGCAAAATATTTCCTACCGCCGCGGTTATTACCGCACGCACACAAAAAAATTAAAAAAAAAAGTTTGAATGCATTTTTTTTTAGTAGTACAGTAGTCTACTCTTTATAGCATATAGCCTGCCTCTAGTCTAAATGTCTATCTTTAGAGGATGACTTTGCAGCATGAATATTGTTTGGGATTCGGCAAGCACGCATTAGTTATTGAAAGTGAAACACGGATTCGAAGTTTCCCCTCTGGTCGTGCGCAGTTCACTCGGTGTCGCGGGCAGGGGTGGTTACCCCTAACCCCCCCGACCCTTTCTTCTTATTATTACTATAAAGTTACTACTTTATAATAAAGGCATTCGTTTTGTGGCATTAACATTATATAGTTATACGTTCAATAACATCAGCGTATTTACCGGACCATAGCAAGTAGGGGTGGGACAATACATCGATCCAGATCGATATATCGATATATTATCAATAATCAAATAGGATCGACGCAACGTAAAAAGATCGATTCATATTGCGATACTCTTATTTTGAAAATCCCCGCGAGTCATATCCGCCGGCGCCCAGTATTGTGAAACTCCGTGTAGACATTACAGCAGTGTTTGCGTCTGCTGTAAATCACTCAGAGCGTCTATTTTGCGAGCCGATATAAGTCTGTGCAGTTTTTTCCCCGCAACGGGTCAAATGCATATAACAGGCGTTGCATCGTCGCCATTCCTTTATGCCAACGTCGCGTTAAATATCTAAATGAACGTCGCGTTGGCTGCTTAAAAGCTAAGCAGCTAACCGTGAGAGAGAACAGGAGAGGAGAGAGGGGACTTGGAAGGAGGAGGGGTGGGGGACTGTGTGTGTGTGTGTGTGTGTGTGTGTGTGTGTGTGTGTGTGTGTGTGTGTCTGTGTGTGTGTTAAAGCTCAATATATAAAAACAAAAGTGAACAGGAGGTCTATTTGTATTAAAAACAATAGATTGTTTTTCATTTAAATGTCTGGAAGAGCTCAAAAATAAATACATCAATTGATATTTCCGTAGCCTTTTTTTAGTTGATCTAAATGTGACTGATTGTGTTAAATGGGCACATAATATCGCCTCATATCGATCGCAGGCACCTGAATTGAATCGTATCGTATCGTGGCAGACTTTGTGATATCGGCAAATATCGTATCGTTGTCCAAAGAATCGATATCGTATCGTATCGTGATGAAACTGGTGATTCCCACCCCTAATAGCAAGACAAGCAATACTCTATTCATATATCAGTTCCTTTCTTTGCTCAGAGCGTGCTGAGTTGTCCCATTCTGCGGTCTGTTAATAAAGTTTTCAATCAGACAAGTGTATAGAACGAAGGGCTTTTATTATAACATTCGTTGCAGACAGTAAAATCATTATGTCTCGTTTAGTACTCCTGAAGAGCGATGGTAGTCCACTCCGGCGGAGAGTTAAAGCTAACGTTATTAGCCGTGTTGTGATGAGCTGACATTCAGCCTTCAGGACGTAAAAAACGTGTGACGCGTCTCTCTTCTGACCAATCAGTGGTCTGCAATGTTTCACGTGACTTTTCTGGTACCCAATAGGGTCGCTTGGAACCTCGATAGAGAAGTAGGGTATATCTGCAGAGCCGCAAGCCCAACGAGAGGAGGGTAATTTATTATTATTATTATAAAAAACAGCGGTGACGCGGTATTCAGCCTACTCTGCGGTGGCCGTGATGTAACAGCGATACCGCGGTAATGCGGTAATCGCGGCAGCTCTAATTATAACTGATACACCATTAGAAGTCATGTTATTTCATCATTGTCCTTGCTGCACTGTAAAAACTGGGATTGGGGTTCATTCATATTTATTAAATAATTATTAGTAACCTATAGGCTACATAATAAAAAAGACTGCTATTTGAAATCGAATTGAGCTGAATTCAATTAATTTGAACCATTTATGAATTGCATTTTATACAGTTTTGGTTGAATAAAATGAGCTGACAGCCTGATATAAAATGACCAGATGACGCTCGCTCAGTTTTTACAGTGTTGCCTGCCGTCGCTCGCTTAAAAATACCTAATATACAGTAACTTAGTATCTGAGTTTAGACATTTGTCTTGAATATTTTTCTTACCCGAGAAATTTCATTGATGGAATTCCTTTATCCATGAACTTGGCATACACCACCTCCTTTTCACAGGCTCGTCTGTCTGTGCTGCCATCCACCAGAATGCTGACATATCTGGCTGATGTGATCTCCTCGGTCATCTGACTTTGTATGTCCTCAGCCAGGAATTGCGTGAAGACTCGTGCCCGTTTGTCGTTTGCATAAGTTCTCCCCCAAATCTACTCCATGCCTTTTCTCAAGGGTGATCAGGGATGGGAAGTACGTGAACGGCAGCTCTTGTTTTGCTAGGTGGTAAGTTATGTCAAATAACTTGACCATTCTGCTTAACAGGTCAGCATTCATTTTCATAACTGACTGGACGATGGGCTCGTTGTGTTTCAGTTTGTACTTCCACGCTTCTGTGAACAACATAAACACGGAAAACAATCATCAAAAACTGTATAAAGCACAATTACGCCTGCGGCCTGTCCAAAACGTGGGACTAAACGTGGCCTATTGCAATGAAGTTACCTAAGTTAGCAAACTCGCTAACGTTAACGTTCAAGCAAATTAACATACAAATTATAAAACATTGTCGACACTTACCATATGCCATGTTGTGACCGCGGCTGTCTTGGTGGCGCAAAGCACTGTATTTCTTGACAGTCGTAGTCCCGCTGACAAAAAGATCCACACACGCTCCTCGGACATTAGCCGTGTTTGCAGCTGGAGTCTCACGACACGCTTTACAATAAATAATATGTTGGCCTGTAGCATCCTCCTCAACCCCTAACCAGTCTAATCCCCACGACTCCACCGTACTCCGCTTTACATTTTTTAATTTGAGGACCTGGGCCCCGGGAATCTGCTTCTCAGACTCTGTTTCCTTGTTTTTATAGTTTAATAAAAAACGCTCCATCTTGTCTGTCTTCAAAATGCCAGCTGCTCACCTGCCAAAGATGAGAGGGGGAGGAGTGACGTCGACAACGGCCTCGGATCAAAAGCTAGTGTGCGCACAGGGGTGAACTTGGGTGTCACAGCTGGGACTCGGAGCGTTGCGTCAACTTGCGTGTTTGCAATGGAGGAGAAGTTTGGTTCACTTGTAAATAAAAATAAACTATTCACATAAATGAAACAAAACGTAATGTTAATGTCTCCATATAATATATAATATATATATAATTAGTAAACTGTCGGGGGCATTTTGTGCCCCCCTTAAATGATTTTCAAGGGCATTTTGTCCATTTTCAAGGGCATTTTGCCCCGAGCCCCCGTTAATTTCGAACCCTGAAATACAATTATAAGTACTTCTGAAATGGTTCCTTCCTAGTTTTCATTTAACCAAATTGAGCTTGGGCAGTTTGTGTATAACTCAGAATGAAGCTACGTTAACGTTATTAGCTTGTAGCATTAAGCTAACAATTTTTGCACTCTACAATTGAATAGCACAATTTTGATTGAAACTCACCAAAACCGCAGGCTACAGCTACTTTACTGCAACGCTTCTTCGGTTTTGCAACTGGGGGAATCTTTTATAACTGTTTGATAACTGGGTTTATCATGCTATCTCATCTCGTCAGGGTTCGAAATTAAGTGGGGGTTGGGTCAAAATGCCCTCGAAAATTGACCAAATGCCCTCGAAAATCAGTTAAGGGGGGCAAGAAAAGCCCCAGACACTTTGCACAGATGTTTAGCCCTTAGTATGCACTAGGGATGGGCATTTTTAAAGACAAATTCAGATCGATTGATCGCATGCTATACTCGAGTGATCGTGTATTACTCGAAAAGGGGAAAAAAACTTAAAAATACAAATTAAATTAAATATTTGATATTTTTAGTTTTTTTTACTTATTTTTGTTCATTCACGTATATATGTTTAAGGAAACCAACAAACAGTTATAATCTTACACATACATGTGAAAAAATATGTAAAAAAAAAAGATAATTTTTTTTTTCATAATTATTAATTTAGATTTTTTTTCCCAGATTTTTCTCATAGCTACAAGTAATCGATTAATCGATTACTCACGCCCATCCCTAGTATGCACAAGCACAGTATGATATGCATGTAATATAATAGTTTGTTAACACATTGACGACCAGCGTCCCGCGCCGATTTATAGGCCAGAGGACCGAGCGTTGTCAACAAACCGATGTACTTTCTAACAGCTATATATATACTTTATAGTATTGCTATCTGTCCATTCTCATTGTCACTTGAGTGCATAAACCGTGCCTTCATAATGGCTTAAAGAAAATAAAAATCCATCGGTTGGTTGTAGGGATGCACCGATATGAAAATTTGCCACCGATACCGATTGTTCAACTAACACAATCGGCCGATACCGATACCGATATTTGTGGCACAAAAAAAAATATTTGTAATATATATATATATTTGTAATATATATATATATTTTTTGTAATTATTATAATTTTTTTTTATGAAACTACTGTATATTTGTATGTTTGTATTTGTAGGCCTCTTTACTTACTTAAAAAAAGGAAACATCAAGAAATATGTTTATGGTATTAATTCCACCATGCCATGTAGCAATATCCCTCTCCCAGTATGGTCTGCCGGCCTGCAGCTGGATACTATTGTCTCAACCAGAGCTCTCAACCAATGCAATAGAACAATTTTGATTGACAGTCGATTCGGTCAATTACGTCACACCGCTAGCACCCACCTCCTGCTGTTCTTACCACCAATCGGCAAGCGTTTATCGGTTTTTTACTTCCGGGTATGCCGCCATTGACCTGCTTGCGAGAAGCAAAACAACCTTACCGTAGCTAATATGTTAGCTCCCCGCTGACCACGCTCCAGCGCTCCGCAAGATGACCAAACGAGGCATAATGATTTTACTGCAACGAATGTTATAATAAAACAAAGCCTTTCTATACATTTGTCTGATTGAAAACTTTATTAACAGATTGCAGAATGGGTACAACTCACGGCTCTATGAGCAACGGAATGGAACTGAGCTATGAACGGAGTAATGCTTGCTACTTGCTATTTTCGGGTAAATAATATGCTGATGTTATTGAACATGTAACACTAACTATATAACGTTAATGCCACAAAACGAATGCCTTTGTTTGTTAATCATAAGTAGTAACTTTGATGCAGAATGGGTACAACTCAGGGCTCTATGAGCAACGGAATGGAACTGAGCTATGAACAGAGTAATGCTTGCTACTTGCTATTTTCGGGTAAATAATATGCTGATGTTATTGAACGTGTAACACTAACTATATAACGTTAATGCCACAAAACGAATGCCTTTGTTTGTTAATCATAAGTAGTAACTTTGATGCAGTAGCTTGTGTGTGTGTGGGGGACTGGGGGCGGCGTTGCAGGTCGCGACTGAACTTTTTTTTGCCTTTTGACGCTACACAAATTGATGGATATTTATCGGCTACTGCCATCGGCACATTCGAGCTTATCGGCCGATAGGCCGATTGCAGTCAACAAGGCACTCATCGGCCGATACCGATACCCCACCGATATTGATTAGCAATACAGTGTGCGTTCAAATAGCCATTTTCACTGATCGATCACGTTGCGTTTTAAAACAATGTCCAATCCAGCTGTAATTTGGGTGAATAGTATCCTACCGTCAGGCCATGTGATCGCCGGCAGCATTTCGTCATTAGTCATCGGAATCTGGTAGATCGATATGTCCATTGGCTAATCATAAATCCCATTATTCCAGGCTGAAATCTGCGTTCGGTAACGGGATCAAAGATGGAGGGTGTTCGTTTTGGGATCGAGGCTCATATGAAACGCCCACAGACAGTAAAAAAAAATCTTTTTTCAATCGCCCTCAATGATACTGCAGTGGAGCGATGGCGCCCCTAAGCCGATCTGGCCGGTATTGCATGTTTTGAAAATCAAATATGCGGGTAGGTCCTGCAAGTCGATCGCGGACGTTAATAGCGTTATTAATATGGAATAAAACAATAACAACTTGCCACGAGTTAACTCGTGGCTCTGGTCCTCAACGGGTGGAATCGAAACACGAGTTAACTCGTGCTTGGGCGGCAAAGTGTTAATAAACTCTGTTACTTGAAAAAATTTCACTGTGCTCCTAAATTTCTTTGTGTGCTCAAATCTTTTTTTAGATTTTATTTATTTAAATTTGATTTAGTAGCACATGTGCTCCTTGGGGAAAAGGTTATATATGGAGACATTAACATTACGTTATCAAACATAGGGACGAAGACTGTAAAAAAAAGTGTCGACAATGTTTTATAATCTTTGTTAATTTTCATCATACAAATTCGGTGCCCCCGAAATACAAAAATAGCCCCCGAAAATCGATTAAGGGGGGCAAAAAAAGCCCTGGATTTATTTTTATTTTTTTCTAACCCTGCATCTCGTTATCTAGCTCTGTTCAACTGCGTGTTGAATCTCCGGGGATTGTGTCTGCATCTGCGCAGTAGCAAGACTCACCTGCTGTAAAGCAAGGCGTGGCTGTCGTGACATCTATCTCACTCACGTCATCTCATGTCATGACGCAAATTAAAGGGCAATACTGTAATTCAAAGGGACTTGGTATCCAATAATATTAACTACCTATTAGTGTTGTCACGATACTGGAATTTCGACTTCGATACGATACCTTGAAAAGTATCGATATTCGATACCATTTTCGATACAAAAAAAACGTTTTTTTTTGTTTATTTTTATTTTTTATAACAAATTTAGCTTTTGTTGCTGGTTGATTCTCCTCAGCTTCTCTCTGGTACTATAAGAGAAGATAAATATAACACTTTTAAAACCCTTTGTTTGTTTATCTTTAGATCAGACATTTAAAAATAAGTTACTAAATTATCTAATCTAAATCAAACCCCTCTTA
Source organism: Notolepis coatsorum (assembly GCF_963971535.1). NCBI lineage: Eukaryota > Metazoa > Chordata > Actinopteri > Aulopiformes > Paralepididae > Notolepis > Notolepis coatsorum. The sequence continues at coordinate 6,151,010 of NC_140166.1, forward strand.
AAAACAAAAACCTGTTTAACCTAGCCATCTATAAAACATCATGCTAAAACTGTGAAACAAACTCTCCTAGAGAGAGAGAGAGAGAGAGAGAGAGAGAGAGAGAGAAAAAAAGGGCATCTTTAGCTTTTCCTTCGTCGTTTACTTCAAACCCGAAGTACTTCCAAACAGCACTTCTGCTGTTTTCTTTATCCACAAGCACTTTTTTTATCTTTGCAATCTTTGTTTACAAACTGAAGACAGGTCTGTGAGGGGGAGGGTCTCTGAGGGGGAGGAGGAGGAGGGGCAAGCGTGCTCTGCAACAGCGTGTCTGTCAACAACTTGCGGTAGAACACTGCGAGCAAGCCAGCTGGTATCGATACTGCAGAAAGTATCGATATTTCGGGAAATTACCGCGGTATCGCTGTTGCATCACGCCCACCGCAGAGTTAGGCTGAATACCGCATCACCGCTGTTTTTTAGAATAATAATAAAGTACCCTGCTCTCGTTGGGCTTGCGGCTCTGCAGATATACCCTACTCCTCTGTCGAGGTTCCAAGCGACCCTATTGGGTACCAGAAAAGTCACGTGAAACACTGCAGACCACTGATTGGTCAGAAGAGAGACTCGTCACACATTGGAGCGTCCTGCAGTGTGTTACCACCAATCGGCAAGCGCCTATTCGTTTTTCACGTCCTGAATGTCAGCCATTGATCAGAGCTCACAACACGGCTAATAACGTTAGCTCCCCGCCGGAGTGTATTATCATCGCTCCTCAGCAGTACTAAACGAGGCATAATGATTTTACTGCAACGAATGTTATAATAAAAGCCCTTCGTTCTATACACTTGTCTGATTGAAAACTTTATTAACAGACCGCAGAATGGGTACAACTCAGCACGCTCTGAGCAAAGAAAGGAACTGAGATATGAATTGAGTAATGCTTGCCTTGCTATGGTCCGGTAAATACGCTGATGTTATTGAACGTGTAACTATATAACGTTAATGCCACAAAACGAATGCCTTTGTTAATCATAAGTAGTAACTTTATAATAATAATAATAATAATAAGAAGAAAGGGTCGGGGGGGGGGTAACCGCCGGGCGCTACCACGGCACCCCTGCCCGCGACACCGAGTGAACGGCGCACGACCAGAGGGGAGACTTCGAATCCGTGTTTCACTTTCAATAACGAATGCGTGCTTGCCAAATCCCAAACAATATTCATGCTGCAAAGTCATCCTCTAAAGATAGACATTTAGACTAGAGGCAGGCTATATGCTATAAAGAGTAGACTACTAAAAAAAAAAAATGCATTCAAATTTTTTTTGCTGTAATAACCGCAGCGGTAGGAAATATTTCGCAAATTTGTGCGGTAAGGAAAACATCAATACCGCGGCAGCTCTACATGCATTGCTATTCCTTGCACTATTTGGGCAACTTTACACAATTCCTGTGAGTCTATTGAACACATCTGTATGTTTTTTTTTTTTTTTTAATTCATTGTTTTATATTTCTAATCAAGTACTCAAAACCCACATTTTTCTCCCTTTGGATTTCAGGCTGTGTTGGCCTGGCTCCGCCCATAAGCACTTTGAGTGATCGTCATCCACACAGTCTGTGACTGGCACAGAGAGAGATAGAGGAGGGGGATACTAATTAATTTCGCCGTGGGGGGGGGGGGGGGGGGGGGGGGGGGGGGGGGGCATAATCCCACGGGACAATGCATTGGTAACTTGTTTCAAATGACAATATATACCTCTGTGATTATTATTGTACGGATCGGAATACGGGCGTGGGAGCATGCGCTATGATATTGCAGTGATATGCTAGTGCTCCTGACTGCGAGGGAGAGAGAGAGAGGGACACACGGAGGCATGGAGCATTTATTTTACACACAACCTGTGTAAATGCTCCATGTGTGTGTGAGAGAAGACGCGCGGTCCGGTCCCTCCCTCTCTATCTCTCTCCCTCTCTCTCGCTCACTTGTTCTCTGCCTCTGTCAAACCCTGTTTGAGGAAGTGTCGTGTTACACTATGCGCTACAATCACAGAGCCAATCAGATCACAATCAGCTCCATCAGCTCCTTGCTACGTCACCTTGCGAGTCAAATCAGAATGACCTAATTCACTGGAGGAGGAAATTGTCTCAACTGAATTAGTGCAATCCACCAATATGGTAATTATTAGAGACTAGGGCTGCAACGATTAGTCGACATAATCGACGATGTCGATTATAAAAAATCGTCGACGAGAAATTGTTGCGTCGATTAGTCATTATTATTATATTTTTTTTTTTTTTTTTTTTTTTTTTTGTGCACTACCTATCTTTGTGAGAGTGGCTTCTCAGGGTTCCAGACAACATCATAACATGATGATCCCATAGCAAATTTTGGACATTGAAAACATTGTTCCCCTGCAGGAGATGATGATCAGACTAGACACACAATACATTACACACGCACTCCTCTCACTCACACACAGCGATCAGAGTAAGACACACACATACACACTCCTCTCACTCACACACAGCGATCAGAGTAAGACACACACACATACACACTCCTCTCACTCACACACAGCGATCAGAGTAAGACACACACATTCACACTCCTCTCTCTCACACACAGCAATCAGAGTAAGACACACACACAGTCACACTCCTCTCACTCACACACAGCGATCAGAGTAAGACACACACACAAATTACACAGTACACACCTCTCACTCACACAGCGATCAGAGTAAGACACACACACAAATTACACAGTACACACACTCCTCTCACTCACACAGCGATCAGAGTAAGACACACACACATACACACATACACACACGGACTCCTCTCACACACCGCAAACAAAAGACCTAGAAGTCTGTCTGATCTGACTCATCCCCCTCTCCCCTTACAGCTGTTCCACGTCACCCTCCTGGTCCTGGACCAAGTTACAGCCCCATCAGCGGCGGTGCTGGGGGCAGATGCTGCTAGTTATTTTTCTTTTTTATTATTATTTTTTTAGTTATTTAAAGTACACTTCCACTTTAATTTGTATTATTTAATTTATTTATCTTGTTATGAGTGATTGCTGTATTGTTCTTCAAATACATTTTCATTTAAAGTGGCTTAAGATCCAAATTCAAATGTTTCATGAGTCATTATTTTAATTTGCTATGGGATCATCATGTTATGATGTTGTTGTTTGGTCCTGACAAGAGTCTCAAAGTCTGGGGTGATGGTAGACAAGCAACTCTGAGGTCATGCTCAATGTCCAATCTGTTCCTCTGCTCTGTCTTCAGCTGGACCAGAGCTGAGAAGCCACTTTCACAAAGATGGGTAGTTAAAAAAAAAAAAAAAAATTATATATATATATATATTTTTTTTGTGTTTACATAATTGGTTTTCGATTAGTCGACTAATCGAAAAAATAATCAACAGATTAGTCGACTACCAAATTAGTCATTAGTTGCAGCCCTATTAGAGACACAGACCCATTGATACTAACCCCATATTGCTATAATGCTAATCACTGGAAAAAGCCATTTATAATGCACGGGACCTTTAAATAATGTTTGGCACGCAAACAGTGCTTCAGAGAGATGCTCACTTGTATGGCTCTCATAAAGGGGGCGGGTCTGTAAAACGGAGCTTTTCATCTCCCCTCTGAATAAATGTAGTGGGCAGTCACAGTTAAGTAACTTTCAGTAGCCCGGCTGGAGGTCCATCCATCTGTAGTAAGAGCTATGGAAGCTGTGACAGACAATTCCGCGTTGTGTCTCTTCATAAAGTTGGGGAATTACCGTGTTGCTGAAGTGTCGGCGAGAGGGGATATTAAATCACGGCTTGAGTACTTTAATCATATGCTGAAATCCCGCATCCTCCACGACTGCGTAAGGCTGCATATCTTTAGCTAATAAACCCCCCCAGTGCCTTCGTTATTTCTTTTGCCCTGTCTGACTTTTCACTGAGTGTTTAAATGCTGCAGGGAGGAGTTGTTGTTCTTTCTTACCCGACTCTCTTCCTTGCGCTGTCGATGGACACACTAGGGTGATGTCTCCGTAAATGGGACAACATATTGGAAGTGTTGCCGCTAGCATAGCAACACGTGCTGCACAATGCCTGCACACAGTCGCAGTTTTATCAACTACTTTCTTATCATCGTCATTAGGGGTGGGAATCACCAGTTTCATCACAATACGATACGATATCGATTCTTTGGACAATAATACGATATTTGCCTATCACAGTCTGCCACGATACGATTTGATTCAGGTGCCTGCGATCGATATGAGACGATATTATGTGCCCATTTAACACAATCAGTAACATTTAGATCAACTAAAAAAAGGCTACAGAAATATCAATTGACGTTTTTATTTTTGAGCTTTTCCAGACATTTAAATGAAAAACAATCTATTGTTTTTAATACAAATAGACCTCCTGTTCACTGTAAAGTGCCACGTTTTTATATATTGAGCTTTAAACTTTCTTTTTTTTTAAACTTTTTTTTTTAGCGTTTATCGCTTTTCTGGTCAAGCATGACCGACAGATACAGGGTGAAACGGGATACAGATCAGGGGAAGACATTCTGGCAAATGACGGCGGGTCCGGGAATCGAACTCTGGAGTCCACCAGATCCGTGACGCAGCACGGTTTTCCCAGACGCAGAAATAGCGCCGAGATATGCGGTGAGCTACTGGAGCTCCCCTGAGCTTTAAACTTTAAAGGGGAACTATCTTATAAATGGCCTTTTTGAGTGTTTAGCATTGTTTCCTAGCTATGTGAACTTATATTAATATGATCTATGTCTCAAAATTCTCATATTGGCGCATTCTTCCAATTCTCCTCTCACAATATTCACCCTCACTGAACTGAGTCATTTGAAAATGTGCCCTATATGTGATGTCATAAAGACACCGCTGCATGTTAATGTTCAGGCGAACACGACGCTGCACAGTGGTTTAGGAGCCCAGGCTCAAAACAGCTCGAGATCTTGAGGTAGAAAAATGCTGTTTTTGAGGACTTGATTAGAAATACAAAACAATGAATAAAAAAAATATATATATTACAGAAGTGTTCCATAGACTCACAGGAATTGTGTAAAAGTGCCCAAATAGTGAAAGAAATAGTAAAATAGTTCCCCTTTAAGTAAAATGTTTTGGAACTCGCAACATGCAACCTAAACCCCCCCCTCTCCCAAACTGTTCCTACAATTGTTTTATGTTGCATGATGATCATGAATAAATTTATTATGTATTCATGTTTAAATATCAACATTATCTGTCCATCCTCAGTAAATAATATCAATAATACTCCTGACTTCATCTGGTCTTTTCAAACGCACACACAGAATGCCCCTCCCCCAGTCCCCACACACAGAATGCCCCCGCCCCCCCCCCCCTCCTCCTTCCCCAGTCCCCTCTCCTGTTCTCTCACGGTTAGCTGCTTAGCTTAGCTAGCTTAAGCAGCTAACGTAACGTTAATTTAGGTCTGCCCATGCGACGTAGGCATAAAGGAATGGCAACGATGCAAAGCATGTTCGATGCATTTGACCCGTTGCGGGGAAAAAACTGCACAGACTTATATCGGGTCACAAAATAGGTGCTCTGTAGCCCTGCTCTGCTGTACAGAGCTACACAGCGTTTCATACTACTGGGCGGATACGACTCGCCGGATTTTCTAAATAAGAGTATCGCAATATGAATCGATCTTTTTACGTTCCTATCGATCCTATTTGATTATTGATAATAGACCGATATATCTATCTGGATCGATGTATCGTCCCACCCCTAGTCGTCATCATACTTACTAGGGGTGGGACGGTTCACAAAATGGACGGTTCGGTTCGTATCACGGTTTTGGGGTCACGGTTTTCGGTTCACATTCTCATTTCATACCGTGGTGAATATAAGTGTGGTTTTAGAGTGGTCTGGGGTAATTCCTGGAAGGCTAGTAATAGCCCGCGATGCATATTATACTTAATCCATTGGCATTTCGTCCCTATACACGCTACAATAAAAAATTCAAATGCATATGATCGGTATATTATGTTCCATCATGCATGCATGAAAGGGGGGGGGGGTCATTTATGATTAATTGATTGTCAATAACGGCATTCGTTAGTACAACAGAACAATGGACAACCAAGCTGAAATTAACGTTAGATTGCTCTTATCTGTGGCCAATGATAATCCAAAAAGAATATTCCAATTATTTGATTGCCATCTGCTAGATCGTATGTCTATTTGGCCCACGCCATAACCCCCCACAGCATAATGAATCCGGCGTCGGATTGACGATTCAATGCAATCGAGTGAAGATCTTGATCCATGTTACAAGAAAACTCTGCCCGGATGACTTTCAATGACGCACAGCCAGAGCACAGAGACACAAAGGGAGTGCAACATCGGCTGCATACCACCAGGTGGCGGTATCGGACCGTTGCGATTAGAGATGTTCCGATACAATTTTTTCCTTCCCGATTCCGATACCTAAAGCTTTGGGTATCGGCCGATACCGATACTGATCCGATACCTGTGCATACATAAAAAATATATATATATATATATTATATATATTATACTTTTTTTTAATTTCTTTTTTTTTAACAGATACTGTTTTATATATACTGTTTTTTAGTAATAACTATAAAGTAATGGTATTTATTCAACAACAGGTGATTGTATAGATTAGTATTAGTATCATTAATCAATGAGTATGGGGCTGCGGCACTGCAGATTAGTGTTGTCACGATACTGGAATTTCGACTTCGATACGATACCTTGAAAAGTATCGATACTTCGATACCATTTCGATATAAAAATATATATATTTTTTTTTAAACAAATTTTGCTTTTGTTGCTGGTTGATTCTCCTCAGCTTCTCTCTGGTACTATAAGAGAAGATAAATATAACACTTTTAAAACCCTTTGTTTATCTTTAGATCACACAATTAAAAATAACTGTTCATCTCACTTCAATCATTTTTATTGCAAATGCAGAACATGGTATTTTCTCAAGCAGACAGATGTAAACACTGTAATCTGTGTTGCATGTACCTGACAAACTGAACTGTTTGTATTACAGTTAGTAACAGTTTTGATTTTTATTTAAAGATAACGAGAGCGAGCGAGAGAGAGAGAGGTAGCGGTAGACGGAGAGGGAGAGGGAGAGAGAGAGAGAGAGAGGTAGCGGTAGATACAGAGAGAGAGAGAGAGAGGTAGCGGGAGATAGAGAGAGAGAGGCTATGCTCGGAGCATTTTAGTAACGTTACATTCTCAACAAGATTGCTGCTATTTAAACACTTGATGGAAACGGGGTAACGTTAACCTTATGTCGACTGTAGTATTGTATGACCTCGACATAACGTTTAAACGTTAACGTTACTCCGTTTCCATGCAGTATTTATAACGGTGGCCAGCTAAGCTAACGGAGCTAACTGCTAGCAGTAGCTAACGTTAGCTGGTAGCTGTAACGTTACAACGAATCAGCTGTTGATATTATGCGCCATCAGTAGTAGGGCTGACCTTCAAAGCTTTTTTTGGCAATCGAAGCTTCGGGGCCGAGCTTCGATTTTAATTCGAAGCTTCGAATTTTTTTTTTTTTTTTTTTGTATCTTATGTTGTGGGACTTGTACAGCACTTTCGTAAACGTTGTTGTTTTTAAATGTGCTCTATAAATAAAGTGGGTTGGATTAATTAATTAAGTAGCCCCTTTCGTGACTGACGCATCCAACAAGGTTTCACTCGGCTGTGTGATTTAATTCAAGGTGGATCGCTGTTGTCGTTTGAACAACTTCAGATTTCATGGGAACTACCAATCCCCCAAATCAAGAATGTTTAAGATGAATGAAGTAAGATTTTGATTATTTGAAATATGGCCTGTGTAGACTAAACTATGCACAGAATTATGTCAGTCTACAAGGTCCGGATTCTACATGGTCCGGCAATGTAGACCTTGTAGACTCCACTACAGACCAATTATCAGTGAATGTTCATGCATTTTTAAGAAGGGCAACTTCCACAAAAAAACAAAGAACTCACCAAAACATCTCAGTAGCACCTTATCTAAATGTTATATTTCATATATGGAGATTCATATTTATTTATGTATTGCATGCATTTCTACATTTTATTTCCTATTTTGTTTATTCATCCCAGTATCTTTCTTTCTTATGTGTGGAATTTTACAAGGTGCGCGCACACACACACACACCTACACACACACCTACACACACACACACACACACACACACACACACACTTACATTTAGTCATTTAGCTGACGCTTTTATCCAAAGCGACTTACGTATTATACCCATTCTGCAATCTGTTAATAAAGTTTTCAATCAATCAGAGAGAGAGAGAAAGAAAGAGAGAGAGAGAGAGAGGTAGATAGATATAGAGAGAGAGAGAAGACATGTGTGGCTGCCGCCATGGCGGACATCTGTGCTCTACTGAGCGCACCTTTCTAGTCCCCAGATGAATGTGCTCTCTTGACTTTGGCACAGTAGACGCGCGACGTGTATTCTCGAGAATGCTAATAATAATAATGCTCTTCAGATTATATTATCAACGACGGACAGCGTCAATGTGAGAAACACAATCCCTCCCCCTCTCGCTCTGAAGAATATGCATATTAGATCACTAACCGCGACGGGCATATAGTAAATAAGGATATAAAGCATGTTAAAGACGCATTTATTGGACGCGTTGCGCGCAGAGTTCACATAGAAACAGCGCGACTCCCGAGTCCCAAGAGGAGTTATCACAGGCTGCAGGACTGAAGAGCTCACATTGCGCATGTAATGACTGAAGCCGCGTTTTGATGACATCATCACAACAACACGCGTTAGGTTACAGGTTGTTTCTGTTTCTGTGATATATTTTTGGTGAAAAAACTATTTTTGGCCATTTTCGTCCGAAAACTTTCGGTGGCCGAAATTTCGGTGCATCCCTAAAGATAAGACATACAAACACTTGTGCCAACTGCCGGCAACAACAACACTTTGCGACATGGCAGCATGTCGTCAAATTTCTCCGTTCGTATCTGGTGTTTTTATGTGGATTCGAAATTGAATTTGATATTTGAATATAATGTGACTTATAATTGTGATTGCAGGGCTAAAGAGCTAGATGTCATAGCTTCTAAAATGTAAGGTCCGCGCTGGTCTGTCTATTATGAAATGACAATTACACGTCATTGGAATTCAAATGATCTTCTAAATGGGCAGGTCTTAGGTACCGAAATGTGGCACCGATTGATCTAACGTGAATTGGTAGTACCGACATAATTCAGTCGGTAGCCTTAAAATTACAGAGTTTGGTACCCAACCCTAAAGTAATGAGTAGGGGTGCACCGATATATCGGTCGAGTATCTGTATCGCATTATATTTGCCTTCTTGACTGCAATCGGCTTATCGGCCGATAAGATCAAATTTACCGATGGCAGTGGCCGATAATTATCCATCAATTTGTGTTGCGTCAATCTGATCGACGCGCTGGAACAGTACTTTTTATATGCTGGGAAACCTTCTAGAACAGAAGCGCACACTCGCTGCATAGTCCGCAGATTAAGATTATGACTTCCCCAGAGTCCCCGCAACTCTCAATGCCAGTGGGGATTAGTTGAAAACGTCCTCACACTTCTCTCACCGTTTGAACAATTGACTAGAGAAATTTGAGGCATCGGCTGCCGACGTGATTCCCTCGTGAGGGCCTATCTTGCAGAGGTCTCCATTCCAGAAATGAGAGTGTACTTGGATATTGGAGCAATAATCACGGCCATGTCCCTGTACTGGCACAGATGGCACGCAGATACCTATCTGCCCCATGCACCAGCACGGACAGCGAGCGGCTCTTCAGTGCTGCATCTCATGTTATAGATGAGAAGAGAAACAGACTGAGCTGCGACAAAGCCGAGATGCTTCTCTTTATAAAGAAAAACATGCAGATTTTTTTTTTTTTTTTATAATAATATTTTTAATTATTATATTTATATAATATAAATATATAATAATCATTCAAATTTTTTTTCCCCTGTTGTACCGAACCGTGACCCCAAAACCGAGGTACGTACCGAACCGTGGCTTCTGTGTACCGTTACACCCCTAGAGTAGATGTATGACTTTATGGTCAGATTTCCCCAGGGCTGGCCTGCAAAACATTACCTTCTTCCCTGGTGCTACCTTACTGTGAGCATATTCCATCCAATCCTTGCCGTGGATCCTTGAATCCACATTTTCTGTTATTCCTCTTGCTGATTGAAAAAGCCTGGCTATTCCACTCATTATTTCAGCTTTAGTCCATTTGCTGTCATGGATGACGTAACGCTAATGATTCCAAAATAAATGATGCATGACTCGTTCGGAATTCAGAATTTTTGCAAGTACCAAACTAACAAACGCAAAGACTGCCATTTTGAACTTTAACGTTAGTATGATAATGATTGATTGTTGCCACGGCTGCTATCTTTATCTGTCACATTATGTGTAGATTGAACTCTGCTCTCTGATCCTTCACCTCCTGACCAGGGTTGCACTCACAACGTTTATTATGAGTATCTAGCGCCATCTTGTGGTGACTGATGCACATTGCACTAGGAGCAGAATAACTCAACAAACAGAAGTATTCGTCGTATGGCTGCACGTACTGTTACACCCAGGGTTCGAAATTAACGGGGGCTTGGGCCATAATGCCCTTGAAAATGGACAAAATGCCCTCGAAAATCAGTTAAGGGGGGCAGAAAATGCCCCCGACAGTTTACTAATTATATATATATATTTATCCGGTAATGGAGCGTCTGTGTATTGTACGGTTCAGATGACGCGCAAATAAAAAAATTCATTTGGCGGAGCCAGGAGAGGTGAGCACTGGCTGCAGGCAGCAGCAGCAGCAGCAGCACTGCAGCCAGGTGCTAGTCAGTTTGTGTAAAAATGGCAAGCACAATATAAATCAATCTTCATTACGACTTTAAAAACATAGCCATTAACATTACATAGGCCTACACACATCTTGCCATAGCGTTAGCAGTTTGTACAACACAACGCACGTTTTAACTATGGTAGCCCGACGCAGCTTGCAAGCTAATACTGTACAGTAGGCCTGTTGCAATAAGCAATAAATCAATTTATCGCGCAATAATGAAAATGAATGCATTAATGCAATGATTTTGACGGGCGCAATTAATTGCTATTTGCGTGTTTGTTTTAATGAGGCGGGAACCAGTACCTCTCCGTGTGGGGAGGCGGGCCGCTGACGTTACTACAGAGTACAGCACGGGAGCTCCTGTGAGCACCATGCGTATGTTGGGCAGTAGCAACGCTACATAGCTTAACTACATTTCTCAGTAGCGTGATGGTAGCGTCGCTCCTTTTGAACCAAGTAGCGTTCTTTGTAGTGTAGCTATTTTTAGACCCAAGTAGTGATGTAGCGTGAACAAACGCTATACGCTACTGCCCGGAGAAACTGGACTGCTAAATAAAGATTAAAGATCTAGCGTTGATGCTATGACGCTTCCTCCTCATCGTTGATTGCCTGTAGTAGCTGCATCTAACGTTAGTAGCTAACGTTAAAACTAACCTAAAGTTAGTTGTTCACCCACAATCTCAACATTTGTTTTATCATTAGCTCAAAAACACAGAACCGGACGACACAAGTTGTCCGCTCATAGGTTCTGCTAGGATAATAACAACAATACTTCCGGTCGGTGGGTTTCAAAATAAAAGAGCAAAGTCTAAAACACCGGAAAAGACGTTTATTTTGTACAGCGTTTTCCTCCACGAGTACTCAAGTACATCATGTGATCAATCGATCTGTTTTTTTTTGCCCATCCCTAGTTTATCCTGTGCTGAAAAGTCTCCATTCCAATAGAGATAGTATATATTTGTGTTTATTTGATTATTGTTGAGCTATATTTTAATCGAGAGTAACTGGTAGTGTAGCTTACTACATTTTCCAAGTAGCTTGCCCATCACATAATCCGCGAGCCACAGTAAACAAATGCGAGCCACAATTAGGGTGACCAGGTGTCTCGCTTTTGGTTGTATACTGCACAGCCATTTTACCTAATGTCCCACATCCCTCTTTTCGAAACAAAAAATAAAAACATGGGTCTAAAAGCCCCTTCCTACAGTAAACGTAGCAACCTGCCTCTTGTCCACACACATTGCTCTGCTCGTTTTATCATTGCTCTCACGGAGATAAAACTGGGAACGAGGTTACTCTGCTTCTGACGCTACCTCATATCTGATTGGTTAGGTAGTAATTTAGGATATTTAAAATGTCTTCCAATGTTAAATAAAGGTTTATTGCACTTTGAAACGGTTTCCTTGCATTATTATGCTATTATCACTATTAGTAAAAAAAAATAAGTTGATTGAAAACTTTTGGGAAATACATTTCTCAAAAAAATTATTTCTCTCAAAACCGCAATAATATCACTTATCGCAATAATTTCTGGGACAATTAATCGCCCAGCAAAATGTGTTATCGTGACAGGCCTACTGTACAGTCAATGAAATGTCACCGTAGCTACTAGCTACTGTAGCAGAGGAGGAAATGGGAGTCTGAGAGGCGGGGTGTTTAAAGACAATGATAGGCGTTTATTCAACATCCAAGAAGGCTAACATACAACTGTGTTTTACTAACTCCAACCGGGACTATTGCCGCTTTCGTGCTGCTTGTTGATGTTATGATCTCCTCGGACTCCTCCTAACGTTACCGGAGCTGAAGGTGCCACACGCTAAAATGTCCGTGGGGACCCGGCGCCAACCCATAGATAGTTCCAACTCACCGAATTACGTAATCCACCACAGTTGCACTCAATATTTAAATAATGTTAGTCTAAATAAATGTAGACGGATACATAATAATTTCAAGCCGAAAACAAATCTTTCCATTAAGAACTGACGATCAGGGAATTTAAACATGGTTGACAGTTTTTTTTTGTTTATTAAAGAAAGGAAAGTCTAGTGCTGGCTGAGCATATTGTTTGTTTGCACTAAGTTAATACTTTGACAAATGTAGCCTATATTTTTCAGTCAGTTCGGTCTTTGTGTGCCAAACATTATTTAAGGCTGTAAACACTGTAACACTGTAAACCTTTTTATTTATTTTTTTATAAATGAGAAGCATGTTTAGATTTTAATAAAAATTAACGTATATCGAACCGAACCGAAAACCGTGACCCCAAAACCGTGATACGAACCGAACCGTCCATTTTGTGAACCGTCCGACCCCTACCGTTTATCATAAAAATTCAGTGCCCCCGAAATACAAAAAAAAGCCCCCGAAAATCAATTAAGGGGGGCAAAAAAAGCCCTTGAAAAAACTTTTTAATTTCTAACCCTGGTTACACCCCTATTGTGCAGTATTTGTTTTATTAGCATAAAGGTGTCAAATCAGATATTTTCTAGTATGGATTAATTCCACTCAGCCAGTAGGGACCATTGAAGGGTGCTACCTAGCAGGGTTAGAAATAAAAATTCAAGGGCTTTTTTTGCCCCCCTTAATTGATTTTCGGGGGCTTTTTTTTGTATTTCGGGGGCACTGAATTTTTATGATAAACGGTAGGGGTGGGACGGTTCACAAAATGGACGGTTTGGTTCGTATCACGATTTTGAGGTCACGGTTTTCAGTTCGATATACGTTAATTTTTATTAAAAAAAAATTTAACACTCAAATCTAAACATGCTTCTCATTTATTAAAAATAAAATAAAAGGTTTACAGTGTTTACAGCCTTAAATAATGTTTGGCACACAAAGACTGAACTGACTGAAAAATATAGGCTACATTTGTCAAAGTATTAACTTAGTGCAAACAAACAATATGCTCAGCCAGCACTAGACTTTCCTTTCTTTAATTAATATAAACGCACAAAAACAATGTCAACCATGTTTAAATTCCCTGATTGTCAGTTCTTAATGGAAAGATTCGTTTTCTGCTTGAAATTATTATGTTTCTGTCTACATTTATTTAGACTAACATTATTTAAATATTGAGTGCAACTGTGGTGGATTACGTAATTCGGTGAGTTGGAACTATCTATGGGTTGGCGCCGGGTCGCGTGAATATTAAAGGCAACCAACTTGTGTTCAGCTTTTCGTTCAGCGTTTCTCTGATTGGCCACACGGCCAATCAATCAATCCACTAGCACACGCCCTTGCGGCAAGAGAGACGCGGCAGAAGCGCTGGTCGAAACCAGCGGTGTTCTGTTGTGTGACTGTACTAAACTCTTCCACCACATGACCGACATTTGACATACAGTACACCTCCTATCTATGTTGGGATTATGTTTGGTCATGACAAAACAATAAAAATCGCTACTGTTAGTAATGCTGCCACCACCCACTTCAATGACAGAGCTCTCATATTTGCGAATGCATAAACTATATCTTAAATTATGGCGATGTGTCTAATATGGCTGTCGCGAAGTCATTGATAAGCGACAGCCATATTAGACACATAGCCATAATTTAAGATATAGTTTATGCATTCGCAAAATATGAGAGCGCTGTCATTGAAGGGCTTCTACAACGGAGGAACGGCCGCTGCTGCTGCTGGAGCTGAACCGAGTCAAGCCGCGGGCGGCGCACGGAAGCCGGGGATAAACCACCGCTGGCGCTTCAGGCTCAGCAGCCTCCACGGGCGAAATAACATATAACGTTACAGTTCCACACTGATGTACAGTGAGTGTCTAATATGGCTGTCGCGAAGTCATGCCTCTCCCTCTGAAAGCCCATCCACGCTGTGTATCATAGAGACATAGAGCACTGGGTTTTATCACTGGAGATATATTTCTCACTCACCATTGTATTTTGCGCCATCTGACAATATCATAATGATGTGTTTTCTATATTATATCCACAATCATTCATCTAAAAAATTGTATTGGCTTTGATTAAACATGTAACCTACACCTACTGTAACTTACTGTACCTCTGCTTCCTACAGCACAGCAGGTAATGGCGTTAATCAATGGAACGCGAAACATAATAACGTTACGCTTTCTAGTTCAGCGCATTTCATAACTGTATGGGCTTTGTTTATACACGAGTGAATCTGGTAGTTGGTTGTTAAAAACGCGAAACATAATAACGTTACGCTTTCTAGTTCAGCGCATTTCATAGCGCTCCACTGCTACCGCAGCTGAACACAAGTGCGTTGGAACAGCAGCCCAACACAAGTGCGTTGGAACAGCAGCCCAACACAAGTGCGTTGGTACACAAGTTGGTTGCCCGCGCTGCCGCTTGCTTGCTCCTTGGATTTCATTTGGGACGTGGGACGACTGCCGCTTGCCTGCGCGTGGGGGCGGGGGGGCGCGGCCAATCAGAGAAAAGCCGAACACAAGTTGGTTGCCTTTAATATTCACGCCGCTGGGTCCCCACGGACATTTTAGCGTGTGGCACCTTCAGCTCCGGTCACGTTAGGAGCAGTTCATAACATCAACAAGCAGCGCGAAAGCGATAATAGTCCCGGTTGGAGTTAGTAAAACACAGTTGTATGTTAGCCTTCTTGGATGTTAAATAAACGCCTATCATTGTCTTTAAACACCCCGCCTCTCAGACTCCCATTTCCTCCTCTGCTACAGTAGCTAGTAGCTACGGTGTTAGCTGTTGTTGTGAAGGGCTAGCTAGCTAACAGCTACAAACATTGTACAAACTGCTAACGCTATGGCAAGATGTGTGTAGGCCTATGTAATGTTAATGGCTATGTTTTTAAAGTCGTAATGAAGATTGATTTATATTGTGCTTGCCATTTTTACACAAACTGACTAGCACCTGGCTGCAGTGCTGCTGCTGCTGCCTGCAGCCAGTGCAGAACACCGGCTCCGCCAAATGATTTTTTTTATTTGCGCGTCATCTGAACCGTACGATACACAGACGCTCCATTACCGGATAAATATATATAATTAGTAAACTGTCGGGGGCATTAAGTGCCCCCCTTAACTGATTTTCGAGGGCATTTTGTCCATTTTCAAGGGCATTATGCCCCAAGCCCCCGTTAATTTCGAACCCTGCTACCTAGGATCATTCAAAGGTAGGCTACTACCAAGGACAGATTAAATGGTTTCACCAAGCCACTGTAGCTTCTAGGTAGCAGATAAACATTGTTATTATTAAATGTTTTTATTATTCAAAACACTGATGTTTGCATTCCAATGGTGTGATATGTACCTGTGTAGGGTGGTTAATCCTTCTGATATAGTCATATAGGGTCTAGGACATAGGACAGAGTAATAGGTTTGTAATAGTAATACAGTAATAGGTTTGATTACTGTATAGATTTTTTATCAATTACTGCATTTTCTTTGTACGCAAGACAAGACTAAGGAAATCTGATCTCATCTAATCTGACCTTTCCACCTCCAGCCAACTTCCCAGATTCTGTGGTGGAACACCTACCGGCCGACATCAAGACAGGGATCTACTACGGCTTGGCCTGCATAGGGAACGGAGACATCCACAAGATGGTGATGAGCATCGGCTGGAACCCCTACTACAAAAACACTAAGAAGTCTATGGTTAGTAGTAGTAACAGATGAACCCCTACCAGGGTTAGAAAAAATTAAATAAAAATAAATGGCTTTTTTGCCCCCCTTAATAGATTTTTATTTTTTTGTATTTCGCGGGCACTGCATTTTTATGATAAACGGTTATTAAACATCCTTATTTGATTTAATACAACTCAATTAATGACCAAACAGTTAACTTCATTTTATTATTTTATTCACATTCACAACACAGCTCATATTGTGAATACATATAAAACCAACCTACAAAAGATAAGCATACTGCAAAAAAAATAGCTATAAGGGTTGTACATCATGCTTGCTGATTATAGAGATCATACCAATTGTTTTTGTTAAAAGTCAAAATCTGAAATGTAAAGATTTGGTTAAATTAAACAGATGTAACAGCCTGAACAACAGAGAGGTAACAGCCTTAAAAAATTAATAAATCAAATCAAGAGCATGAGGCATCTTGGGGGCCATAAAGTGGTCTGCACACGGCGAGCGACCAACGTCGCCTGGCGATGCGATCGTCTGTCGCTCAACGACAATCGCCTGGCCCCCCCACACCAGAGCCGACCGTTCAGGTATAATAATGTGTCGCTCTGTCTAGCTGGGGGTGTGGTTATTTGTTTCCCCCCGGAGGGAGATATAGGAGGACGGACCGGATGTTAATTTGTTGTGAAGCTAGCGTATTAGCAGGTAGCTGTGTTGTGCTTTACGAGGGAATATTAACCTGTAAAACCCATATTGAGCTGGAATTAAACCACCATATATACGAATACAACATCTCCTCATTCTTCCCGACATTACTGCATGACTGATCGCTACAATACGTTCACTGCCACCGATTGGACAAGTATTATGCACCTGCTGAGAGTGTTTTTTCACTGAAGACGCAAACTTCTGTTCTCGACCATCATTTTCTTTGGACAATAAACCTTATAAACTACATCAGCTGTAGCCTGGACATTAAACTGTCAACACCCACAACTTATTTTGTTACCCGAGTATAAAAACACTAGTAGGTGCATCGTGGCGCATTGTTCATTTATTAGTTAATGACAAACGGCCACTAAACCTTAAGTTCTCCAACTAACGTTATTTATTTAAATTGTTCCTGTTAATAATAATGAAGATAAGTAGCATGGTAATAATACGTAGGTTATTGATGAATTAATGTATTGATAAATTAATGGTGTACAAATGATACACCAGTAGAAGTCATATTATTGCAACTGCAGAGCCGCAGAGCCAGCGGCGCTATCAGGTCCGGTCTGGGGACCGCTCAGCAGCGCCACCCACCCAATGGCTGAATTGGAGTATTGCACTGTGCGGGCACAACTGTGAGCTCTGCGGCTCTGCAGTTGCATGCTTCTTGCTAATCCAGCACAGGTCGCGAGGGAATTATTTTCACAGGACATTAAGACCGGAGATATTTAAATATGTCGGACTTCAACAGATTTCCCCGGTAAAAAAACGGTAATTACCGGACAACGGAAACCCTCTCCATATATATATAAATAGTCAACTGTCGGGGGCATTTTGTGCCCCCCTTAACTGATTTTCGAGGGCATTTTGTCCATTTTCACAGGCATTTTGCCCCAAGCCCCCGTTAATTTCGAACCCTGACCCCTACTACAAGAACACTAAGAAGTATATGGTTAGTAGTAGTAATAGTAACAGATGAACACCTACTACAAGAACACTAAGAAGTCTATGGGTTAGTAGTAGTAACAGATGAACACCTACTACAAAAACACTAAAGTCTATGGTTAGTAGTAGTAACGGATGAACACCTACTATAAACACACTAAGAAGTCT
This sequence comes from Notolepis coatsorum, assembly GCF_963971535.1. Taxonomy (NCBI): domain Eukaryota; kingdom Metazoa; phylum Chordata; class Actinopteri; order Aulopiformes; family Paralepididae; genus Notolepis; species Notolepis coatsorum. The sequence continues at coordinate 6,169,317 of NC_140166.1, forward strand.
ATGATAAGTAGTAGTAACAGATGGAACCCCTACTATAAAAACACTAAGAAGTCTATGATAAGTAGTAGTAGTAGTAACAGATGGAACCCCTACTATAAAAACACTAAGAAGTCTATGGTCAGTAGTAGTAACAGATGGAACCCCTACTATAAAAACACTAAGAAGTCTATGGTCAGTAGTAGTAACAGATGGAACCCCTACTACAAAAACACTAAGAAGTCTATGGTCAGTAGTAGTAGTAACAGATGGAACCCCTACTACAAAAACACTAAGAAGTCTATGGTCAGTAGTAGTAACAGATGGAACCCCTACTACAAAAACACTAAGAAGTCTATGGTCAGTAGTAGTAACAGATGGAACCCCTACTACAAAAACACTAAGAAGTCTATGGTCAGTAGTAGTAACAGATGGAACCCCTACTACAAAAACACCAAGAAGTCTATGGTAGATAGATCGAGATCTTTATTGATAATGAACATATATACATAGAGGCCCACCATTATCAAAAGGATAAAAATGCAAGAAAGCTTACAGCTTATTTCCTTTGCGGTCCTTCAAATGTCTGAGTAATATGCACTGGTGAGTGTATGCCTGGATGTGTGTAGGTGTATGAGAGTATGAGTGCATGATACAACATGCACTTGTCAGAGCCTGTGGGTAAAGCGTGGGTGTGCCGACCACGCAGGGTGCAATTACTATAAAGGCTGCAATGCAACATGGATGTATTGGGGCGTCAAAAGACCCCATCATGATCGCGAAAGAGCGCAAATAAAGTAATTCCCCAACAGGGACAATAAAGGCCATCTTATCTTTTCTTACCTTTCACTTAAAGTCACAGCCCCACCTGCAGAGGATTTGAATTTGTACTTTGTATTAAAGTGTGTGTTGTTGCTTTTAGGAGACCCATGTGATCCACAAATTCAAAGAAGACTTTTACGGTCAGATTCTCAGTGTGGTCATGGTCGACTACATCCGTCCTGAGAGGACCTTCCACTCACTAGGTAAGAGAACACGCACATACAAACACTCTGGGCTGGGTATTGAACCTTAAACCTTAAACCGACCTTATTATGGTCATTTTTCCAGTTCTCTCTGTGCACATGTTAATTTTTTTTAACTCCGTTTAAAATACAGAATACAGTGTTTCAGAATTTCTTTATTCTCATAAACAGCTGACTTGAATTTACATTTACATTCTGTCATTTAGCTGACGCTTTTATCCAAAGCCACTTACAAGTTATGTACGACGGTACAACTCTTACAGCTGAGTAACAATCATCAAACATTTGGGTGCTGCAGTGTTGAGTGCATAGTTGTAAAGACATATTAGTATAGAAGAGTGCATGATGGAGGACAGTTTCTAGCCCACGCAAAAGATTGGTCGGGTTTCGGCTGTCCTAACTGGTGGGAAGTTCATTCCACCATTGTGGAGCAAGGACTGAGAATATGCGGAGCTCGGATAGGAGTGGGTCTCATCTTTCATCTCCTTTTTTCCCGCCAACTTTTCAATAAGGTTTATTGTTGTTTTGGCTAAGGGCTATTGTCGGTGGGCTTCAAAATAAAAGTCTAAAATACCGGAAAAGCTCCGGTCGGTGGGCTTCAAAATAAAAGTCTAAAACACCGGAAAAGACGTTTATTTTGTACAGCCTTTTCCTCCACGAGTACTCGAGTACATCATGTGATCAACCTCAGCTCAGTCAATTATGGCCAATTCGTTTTATATTGTTTAATACAGTTAAATAAATAGATAAATGAAAAGCAATTTCTTTGTATCCCCCCCCCCCCCCCCCCCCCCCCCCCCACTGTACTGAAAAAATACCGAACCGTGACTTCAAAACCGAGGTACGTACCGAACCGTGGATTTTGTGTACAGTTACACCCCTACCAGCTAATGCTAGCTAGCCTTGGCTAAAATGGCTGCTTCCGCATTTGCATGCAGGAGCGCTGTGATTGCTGGGCGCACCAGGGCAGGCACGTGACAAAGCAGCCAGCAATCACAGCGCTCCTGCGTGAAAATGCAGAAGCAGCCATTTTAGCCAAGGCTAGCTCAGTGATTTCTTTTACTCGTTTATAAAAATTATTTAAAATGTTTATTAGCAACGCCAAGCTTTCAAACCCCGCCGTGTGTGTGTGTGTGAAACCCTAATGGAACGCTGGGTACCTTTTGAAATTTATATCTGATATATTTTGGACCCACCGCTAGCTTTTAAGCAGTGCTTGGTGGTGCAAATTAACCTGGCTACTACGGAGCAATAAGTGACTGCGTATTCGAGCCCCTGGCTTGCATCGCAGTCACGAAAGGGGCTACCCCTAGCGTTGACATGAGATTCGATTCCAATGTATTGTCATCATACAGCACAAGTACAGTACAGTACAACCAGAATACGTTGGCATCCAACCAGAGTGCAAATGTAACAAGTCAAGTTTTGTTTTATTTAGCTATTACATTATAGTGAAATGCTTGGTTCTTTCACAGTCCAGCCCAACCCAGTCCAACCTAGACCAGCCCAACTTTCCCTGCCCAACCCAGTCCAGCATCTTTCACTACCCAGTTCAGCCCAACCCAGTCCAGAATAGTTCCCTCTTTCATGTTAACACATTGAGTGCCACGCCCCTTCCGGGAAGTGACCACTTCCGTGCCGCCCATTAACCCCATGTAAACATAGTTGTAGTTTGTAGAACTAAACCTATATTTTATAGTATCGCTATGGGTCTAATAACACCCTCGAGTCTCATTGAGCTACTTCTGGTCAACGTGCAAATATATTTTTTTTTTCATCCGTACATTTCCGTTTGATACCGTTTTGAATATGAACATAGTCCGGCCGCTTCTGAACAATTCCAGGGAAAAGACACAAACAGCGTTTTTGTGTAATTCAATAAACACGTTGTCATTTTTCACCTGATTATCGGATCTTCCTGAAATCAACGCTAGATCATCACTATCATCCTTTGTGGTGCACGCATGCAATGTGGTTTAGACCGGCGCCCCCCCCCCCCCCCCCCTTCCCTCCTGCATCCCAACGGCAGAACAGCCAGACACATAAACACATATAGCTTCAATCACAGTAGAAATAAATATCAGATCAACGCAAGCTTTCATATATAGTGTCCTTACCTGGTCTCTGAAGTAATGAAAAAAAAATAATCCAATAATCTCATCGCCATTCCAGTTATCCACAGCGATCGTGCCTCCGACGTTATTGGGCATTGCTCTTCAACGGGCGGGCGGGGTCAGTTGTCCAAGCCATCCCTATAAGCGTGTGTTTTGCCGGAGTGTTTAGGACCCGCCCCCACGCCGCAGCTCAGTATAGAAAATAAACGAACCCGTTTCTAACCGGGTGCATTACTGGCCGAAGGCGTTAGAGGGCGGTATAATACCGTCTGCCAGCTTAGACACACTCAGAACAGTATGCACAAGGTGCCCCGCTGAATTAGAATGGATATGGATAATAAAAGAAATACCGTGACAGAAACGTAGGCACTCAACGATCGGACGACAGAACCGTAGATCTACGTGAACGGCACTGAAAGTGTTAATATGTGATATCCTAATATTTTGAAGAGTAGAGACGGTGTGATTAATATATGTTTTATGCTAATATTTTAAAGAGTAGAGACACAGTGTGATTATTACTATGATTGAAAATCTATTTAGACGAAGACATACAAAGACGTAATTATCACAATTAGCGATTTATTTATGGCTGGTAAAAAATCAGTTTGGCTGGTAAAAAAAATCACATACTCGCCAGTTGGCTGGTAAGCCAAAAAGTTAGTTTCCTCCCCTGGTTGAGTCATCGGCATAACAATGATACGAGAAGGCATGAGACGTGATAATAATGTTACCCAGTGATTTAGTGTAGAGGGAGAAGAGAAGGGGTCCTAGGACCGAGCCCTGGGGGACACCCGCCGACAGGGTCCCTCTCCATGACACTTGGTAGGAGCGGTCATTGAGGTATGATGTCAGCACAGAGCCAGCCACTCCCATTCCTGCGAGGGAAGCAAGGAGGATCTGATGGTTGACTGTGTCGAAGGCTGCAGATAGATCTAGGAGAATCAGGACAGAGGAGAGGCCTTTTTCTTTTGCTAAGTGAAGTGCCTCTGTGACCGCAATGAGGGCCGTTTCTGTGGAGTGGCCAGTCCGGAAGCCTGACTGATTAGGGTCTAGGAGGTAATTCTGTAAGAGATGAGCAGTAAGTTGGTTGGATACAGCACGTTCAGGTGTTTTAGAAAGGAAGGAGAGAAGAGAGACAGGACGATAGTTGCCTATGAAGGTGGGGTTCAGGGTTTTTTTTTTTAATGAGCGTGTGACTCTGGCTTGTTTTAGGGAGGTGGGGACCACCCCCGAGTTGAGGGAGGAGTTGATGGTTGCAGTTAGTAATGGGAGGATGTCTGGTGCTATGGTCTGGAGGAGTGGGGAGGGTAACTGGTCCAGCTGGCATGTAGTCGGACGTTTCGACGTTACCAGAGTCAGGGTCTCTGCTTCTGTAATGGGAGAGATTGAAAGATGACAGAGTGAAGGATGAGATCGATTGAGTATTTGGAATGGATGGGGGTTGGGAGAATGAGCTGTGGATGTTCTCTACTTTTACCTCAAAGAAGATCGCAAAGTCTTCGGCAGAGAAAGTTGGAGGGGGTGAGGTGGGGGGGGGTGAGTGAGGAGGGAGGACATGGTAGCATGCAGTTTGCGAAGGTTCTTGGCAGAGGCCTCGATCCTATGGTGAAAGAAAGTTTTGGAGAATGTTAACAAGAGGTTGTGATATGTGTCTGTCACCAGTGAGGCGTGACTTTCTATACTTCCTCTCAGCTGCTCTCAGGACCTGTCTTTGTTCTCTCACTGCATCCGTCAGCCATGGACTGGGTGGGGAACGGCCGGCAGGTTTCTCAACGAGGGGACAGAGCTTGTCGAAGGAGGTTGCTAGGGCTGAGAGGAGGGTGGAGGTTGCCATCTCTGTGGGGAGAGCAGAGAAGTTGTCACTCAAAGGTAGAACGGATAGTATGTCAGAGGAGAGGGTGGAGGGGTATAGGGAGGGCAGGTTGCGTCTGAGTGAGACGGTTTGAGTTGGGGTGAAGGCCTTTCGGTTAAGCATGAGAGTTAGTGAGAAGGATATGAAGGAATGGTCAGATACATGCAGGGGAGTTACCGTGGTGTTAATGATGCTGGAGTTACGGGCAAATATGAGATCCAAGGAGTTGCTTGCTTTGTGGGTGGGAGGCATGGCAGTGGAAGTCAGGTCAAAGGATTGTAGAAGGGAGACCACTGTGTCCGACTGAGATGAGTCAGGTAGGTTGAAGTCGCCCATTAGAAGGAGGGGGGTACCATCTTCCATATGTAACCGGCTAATTCTAACAGCCCATATGTAGCCAGCTAATGCTAGCAACCCATATGTAACCGGCTAATTCTAACAGCCCATATGTAGCCAGCTAATGCTAGCAACCCACATGTAACCAGCTAATTGTAACAGCCCATATGTAACCAGCCAATGCTAGCAACCCATATGTAACCAGCTAATTCTAACAGCCCATACAGATGGAGCAGACTGATCTGTCGACCATTCTACCATCAGCAATATGCTGCGCTGACCCAGTTGATTTGAATGTCATTTCTCAATGAAGTGCTGTTCTGTTATATGCCACCAGGAGGTGCAAAGCCTGACAGAATGCTGTGATGTCTGTCCCTGATTTGCAGCGTTGATAGGATAGCCACAGCGTTCAGAAATGGGTCTCGAAAGCTATAGCACACAATGAAAAATATATATATAAATTTGATATGCATAACTTATGATGATGAAGTTAAGACAACCTTATAGATTATAAATAGAGCAGTGGAGTAGACTGGCGTCATCCTGTCGTTTGCGGAGATAACAATTTATAGGCAGTTTGTGTTATGAGTTTTTAAAGATTGTGATCAACAAAATCTTAATTTATGTCAGCAGAGAAGGCTTTGCTGGCCCTGATGGCCCACCTCTGCTAATATGTGTAATATAACATTTTAAGCATGACTTCATTGAAATGCGGATTTTTTTTCTTCTGTTGCGGGATGCGGGTCAAGTGGATCAACTTAACCGCAGCACTGAGCTGTTCTCCCCCTCCCCCTCTGGAATGAAGTTTTGAATTGAAATGGGGACTAGTTTCCATTCAATCGCAAGCGCAGATCAACATGAACATTCGTGCTGCGTAATTGACCGCAGGGTGGGGGGCCAAAGTTAACTGATGTTGTCAAAGTATTCGCTGATCAGTCTATTCCATTGGTCTTCAGGGCTGCCCCTAGCCCCTTTTGTGACTGTGATGCACGCCAACAAGGTTTGGCCGAGTGAATCCACAGTCACTTGCTCCTCAATGGGAAACCAACCTAGATTTACCATGAAGGACTGGTTCTAACAGAACCGTTCATTATACAAGAATCACAGATACATTTCAAAGGTACTCACAGTTGCACGAGGGTTTCGAACAGAGAAACGCTAGGGTTTGAAAGCTAATAAACATTTTAAAGAATTTTTATAAACTGGTCAACACTGCTCAAAACGGCGTTATTTCCGTATTTGGCTGCCTGGTGCGCCTGCGCTGTGATCACATCAGACACCCAATGCCGGAAATAAAGCTGTATTGACCAGTTCATTTATTTTTTTGATCCACTTTTTCTCCTTATTTTTCTGTTTTTCTCCCATCCCAATTTCGCCTCTCTTCAATTCTCCCCTCCCTGGTCAACTACTGGTCAGCCATGGACTGGGTGGGGAACGGCCGGCAGGTTTCTCAACGAGGGGACAGAGCTTGTCGAAGGAGGTTGCTAGGGCTGAGAGGAGGGTGGAGGTTGCCATCTCTGTGGGGAGAGCAGAGAAGTTGTCACTCAAAGGTAGAACGGATAGTATGTCAGAGGAGAGGGTGGAGGGGTATAGGGAGGTCAACTACTGGTCAACACTGCTCAAAACGGCGTTATTTCCGTATTTGGCTGCCTGGTGCGCCTGCGCTGTGATCACATGCACATCAGACACCCAATGCCGGAAATAAAGCTGTATTGACCAGTTCATTTATTTTTTTGATCCACTTTTTCTCCTTATTTTTCTGTTTTTCTCCCATCCCAATTTCGCCTCTCTTCAATTCTCCCCTCCCCTGTCTCGAACGTTGCTAGACTATGCCTCCCACTGGACGGCTGCAGTGAGGACCAAGCCTTGCATCACGTGTCCCCTCCGGTACACGAGGAGGCAGCTGTCGCATCTTTTCACCTGCGCAGCTCGATCTCTCAGTGGCGAGGAGTAACGCGTGGGAGGCTCACGCTGCCCCCGATACTTCCTGATTCTGCTGTACAGGCGCACCAACCGACCTGTAGGAGTCGCTGTCCACAACGTCCAATCCCCACCCACCGGCTTTCCCACCCTCTAACACTGCCAATTGTGTTAGTATGACGACCGGCCAAGCCGGTAGCAACGCAGAGAGCTGGGCTCGATACCAGCATCTCCTGTGTTAGTGGCGAGCGCCTTGCCCACTACGGCACTCAGCCGCCACCAGTGATGCCGGTAACGCGTTACTAAGTAACGCGTTATTGTAATCTGATTACTTTTCCCCGAAAATAGTAATCTAACGCGTTAATCTTTAAAAGCCAGTAATCTGATTGCAGTTATTTGTCCAAGTGGCTGTGCGTTACTATTTCGTTACTATCTCATCATAAATTCATAATGCAGGCGGAATGCAGTATTTTATTTCGTTTTCGATAGTCAAAAATACATTTTGAGCTGTTTTTCTTATTTGGGAGTGACGTAGTGTGGCAGTGAAAGGGTTACACAAGAATGTGTCCCGCGGCGTGACTGGACTCTCTGTCTGTGAGTGACTCTGCTTTGGTCCAATCACATTCCCCATCCACAGTCTGCGAATCAGAGGCAGAGTAGGGCGGGTCTTCACAGCACGTCATGTGACATATGCGCCAATCGTGTGACAGCAGGGCTCCGTTGTTACAGCCTCGTCTGCATTCGTCTGAGAATTCCACCCCAAAACGCTTGTCTACACGCAAAATTAAAAGTGAAACCGCAAGAAGACTTTTGCGGTTTCTGTTCAGACTTCCACCCCAAAACACTCGTCTAAACGTAGCCTCAGTCAAAATACTGTCTACCGCTAAAAACAGCACATCCAATTGCATTGAAAGCATCTGGAATCACAACACTAGCCGACGCTTCGACTAGGTACAGGAGGACTCGGAGGCCAGCCAAACAGCAAAAGAGAGAGATTGTTTCTTTCCCTTTTGATTAATGTATATTTGATGGTGGCAGAGCAAAAGCTCTTATTTGCCAGATTTACAGTTAATTTACATGTTAAAGAGAGACTGATTGTATGTTTATAGAGAGACATTTATAAAAACAATTTAATAGTTACAGTTGATATAATTGAATAGTTCAGCCTGCATTTGTTAGATGTGAATGGATACACTGGTTTTGTAAAACCACTGGCTGGCTGCTCTAATGCTGTGAGCATCATAGACTGTTGCTTTACCATACTTGATGGTACAGAAGCTGAAGCACTAGTTTAACAATTTACGTTATGTGCAGAGAAACAAGTTAAAAACAATTAATGCACTTTCAATAAAGCGTTTAAAAAAAACCTGTTGGGGGAACGACGACGACTTCGTAACCTAGTTACTTTCAAAGTAACTAAGTTACTCTGATAATCAAGTAATCAGTAAAGTAACTTGGATTACTTTTTAAAGGAGTAATCAGTAATCGGATTACTTTTACAAGTAATCTGTGGCATCACTGGCCGCCACTGTATTGACCAGTTTATAAAAATTATTTAAAATGTTTATTAGCAACGGCGAGCTTTCAAACCCTAGCGCTTCTCTGTTCGAAACCCTTGTGCAACTGTGAGTACCTTTGAAATGTATCTGTGATACTTGTATAACGAATGGTTCGGTTAGAACCAGTCCTTCATCAGGGCTTGACATTAAGGCTTGTCCTATTGTCCGGGACAAGTAAAAAAAATGGTCGGACAAGCATAATACAATTGAACTTGTCCGACTGGACAAGTAAAAAAATTAAATATATATACATATATTCCCCGAACTAATAGTAACGTTATTCCATCTGATCAGAAAGTGCCTGTCTCACAGTGTCACACTGGAAACTCTCAATCTCTGTACGTCAATATTTCTTGTCCTGGACAAACGGCGAGCATCTTCTGAGTGCTCGCTGCAGTGGCACGAGCCCCGTGAAAATATCAGAATGTTTAATAGAATGTTTAATAAAAATGTATTGTTTTGTTGTTACCTGTTGATCTAATGTGCCTATTGTTAAAAAGATTATTACAAATACAATTATTTATTTGAATGGTGTTATTTATGGCAATAACAACTATACCGTAATAACAACTATACAACTATAGGCGTAGACCAGGGTTTAACCCCTGTTCGTCAAGAGAGGGGAGATGAGAAAGATGAGCTGGTGCTGATGTGGAGTGAAGATGAGCTGGAGGACTGATCATAAATTATATACCCCACACACACAAATGCACACACACTGTGTTTAAGTTATTAAATCATAATAATTGTCCAAATCTCTTGTCGGTTTTATACATTTTTTAATAGGCCTTTATTTTCACAAGTACATTTCGGACAAGTAAGTTTAGCTTTCGGACAAGTAAAATATCTGAAAAGTTAATGTCAAGCCCTGTTCATGGTAAATCTAGGTTGGTTTCCCTTTGAGGAGCAAGTGACTGTGTATTCACTCGGCCAAACCTTGTTGGCGTGCATCACAGTCACGAAAGGGGCTAGGCTGCCCCTATAATGTGTTCAACAGTCTTACTGTTTATTTATTTATTTATTTATTGTTTATTTATTGTTCACGTGAATCCATTGATCATATTGATTAGGCTAACTAAAGTAGAGGAAATTTGCCCGGAAGAAGGTTGGTGTGTGTTTCCCAACGTTAACACTTTCAGTGCCCATCACGTCATATCACATTTTATCAGCCCAATGCCTGAATGCCCACAACGTTTATTAGCGTTTTATTTTTTTGAATTCATATTTCATCAACCGAGTCTCTCGTTGGTATGCAGCCCCTGTAGGAGCTCAGATGTGGAAAAACGCCCCCTATCGTCTCCCAGATGGTAATGCACCCTTTTGGAATGGACTCAATGAAAATGGATTAATCCGGAATCCATATTTTACTTCTCAGGCATGTAACCCGAGCCGATCGGATTCATTGTGGACCCTCAGAACAGCGTGGAATACATATGTACAGTATGTAGCGTTGGATCAATAAAAGCGATCGATATTTGGAATGGCAATCAGGAATTGGAATAATCTTTTTGGATAACATCTGATCTCAGGTAAGGAATCTATTTTACCAGTCTTAGGATAATCAGACCTCTTTTTCACGGAGATATAAGCTTTTCCCCTATGTGTGTGTGTGTGGCTGTGCGAGCGATCAGGAAATAAGAATCGATTTTTCAGATCGCCTATATAGCGTGCATACGTACACATATACTATCGATAATCTAGCGTTTATTTGAAAATGATTCATAAATAGGCCGAAAAATGACAACGTTTTTGTGTATTCTAGAATATTCCAGTAAACGTCTTTTATCATGGAATATTTATATTTTCCTTGAAAACGAGGGCTTTTCAAAATGCTATAAAACGAAAATGAACCGATAATAAAACAATCCGCTTCGACAATGTTGACTGGAAAACGAGTCATTGATAAGCGACGGGCAGATTAGACACATAATAATTTAAAATATAGATTAGGTGGGCATTCAAGCACTAAATCGTGCTGGCACTGAAAGTGTTAACATAATTATTCTCCGCTTGTCATCATGCCTTTACAAGTGTCAACGTTTTATTTATCATCTGAATTTGATGATACAATTTGTTTGGACATTTGATTAATTATATCAAGCAGAGAATGGAACAATTTAACAACCGTCTGCACTGGGCTGTTTCTCCCCCCCTCCCCTCTTTACTAGAGACGGTGTAACCGGAGCGCCCCCTACTGGTATTGTTAATACGGCTAATGTGTGGCAAGGGCAGCATTCTACTGTGCTCCCCATATATTCTACTAGCAGCCCATATATCTAGAGCCATATGAAATCCGTTTTATTTTTTTCCAAATTCAGTTTTTTCCGTTTTAATATTTCAGAATTCTGTATTTTGCTTTGTACACTCATTTTACCATCAGAAATAGTGTCTGATAAGTGGGAATGAATATAAATGTCCACAATTTAATAAGATATAACAGTCCATTTAATAGGGCTGTCTTAAATACTTTGAAGCTTCGAAGCTTCGTTCGATGGGCATGGGATTCAAATATGAAAATAAAATTTGATTATTAAAAAAAAAAAATGATATATATTTTTGCAAAATCAACCCTGCCTCTCTTTGTTAACTACAACAAGCAATGCTGTTTGTTATTTAAGATGAGGTCGGACTCGGCACTGACAGATTTGTGTTCATTGTGCTGCTTTTATAAAGCCTCAAATGACGGCTTACAATATTTCATGAAAGCAAAGTGTTTTGTTTGTCTAAGATTTAAAAAGGTTTAAACTTTACAGCACTGACAAAGTTGAACAAAGTGCTGTACAAGTCTCGCAACATAAAAAAAAAAAAAAATTTAATAGTTGATTCCATTTTTATTGCTCAATTCCGCGATTCCGTGATCGCGGATTCCATATGGCTCTACATATATCATCCTGACCTTGCACCATCACTGTCTTTTGAAGGCCATACTGGGCTCAGTTTTGAAGCTAGTGAGAAGTCATTGATATCATATGAATCTTGAGATGAGATGAGGAATTAGGGATGCCCCAATGCCTTATCGTTTTTATTTTTTTTACATTATTTGACCTCAGGAGTACCAATACCAGAATATGTGTGTATGCTATACATCCATGTGGCCACATGATCATGGTTGCTGATTCGTCTCCATTTTCTTCTTAATCTTTGGAGTTATAAAAAAATCTGACCATATCTGTGAGTGAGTCCATGGCAATAGTCCTGCACGCCACAGGAACAATCGGCTATCGTTTTGGTATCGATATACCAAGCTTCTCTCTCTCTCTCTCTCTGTCCATCCAACAGAGGCCCTGAAATCGGCGATTAACGGGGACATTGAAGAGGCCAAGGCCAAGCTGGAGCTCCCAGAGCACCTGAAGCTGAGAGAGGACAACTTCTTCACCGCTGCACCCGGCACCAGCACCACCTCCTCCTCTAACTCCTCCACAGACACCATCATCAATGGACACTGACACCTGGCTGCTTCCAGAGCCACACACACACACACACACACTCACTCACACAAATATATTGACACACAAAATGACATCTGCAGACACATACATGCATACATATAATCTTCTGTCATTCTAAGCTCTCATCTCTCTGTAATAAGACATCTCCATATAATGTAGCTATGCACGTTCATCAACCAACATTCTTTTACTTGTCGGTTTTCCTGATTGTGTCTTGGTGGGTTTGGTCTGGTTCTCTGGGTTTGTGGAACTGAACCTGGTTTTTCTTCTCGGACCGCAAATTATTTCAAGGGGAAAATTAAGATTTTCAAAAGCCTTTCCTATTCATCACCAACCAGACCCTCTCACAAAGAGTTCCTTCAGAATGGTTTCATTCTAGTGTTTGTTTGTTTTAACAATAAATACCAGCCTTCTGCATTCATTAGCAATGGTAGTACTAGTCAATGGGGAATCGAACCATGTTTCTAAATATTGCAACGCAAGCCATTCATTCCATTTACTTGTGATGGTGAGAATTAGTGATTAAACTTTTTGTACAAGGATTTGTATGTGATTTTGAGATCAAACGTGAGTGGGGTTTGGTTAGGGATGAATAGGACGGGTTATATAAAACCTTCCTTTGTAAGTCAGTGGATGGGCTCCGTCTATTAGCCACACGGTGTGAGGTACAATACCCTTTGGTTACAATCTTCCACCGGTGTGTCCTGTCCCGTCTTTGCTTTGCCACTGTGACGTACAAAAACATACTAGGATGAAAACGATTGTCTGACGTACAAAGTAGGGCTGGGCGATTAATCCGGTTTCAAGGTCAATCACGTTTTTTGTCTTCCCACGATCATGAAAACGCGATAATCGAGATAAAACCATTATTGTGCCGCATGCCCCGTTGCTCTCATTTTGTCTTGTGTTGTAAATGCAGCGCACCCTTCCTTCACAGCGGTGCGCTCCACCCCACCTCCGCGGCACGTTCCTCCACTCATTTTTAAACTGCTTTGGTAACTTGTAGCAGATGGCGGAAAGGCAGCCTTTGGTTGAGAACTAATGTCATACGATGTTCTCAAATCAATGAGTAACCGTGTTTAATAATTGTGATTTCAATATCAATCAAAATAATTGTGATTTATTTTGCCATAATCGAGCAGCATTGATTTGAGTATAAATAGATTTGTTACCAATCATAAACACTTAAATCTGGTGTATATGTGAAATCTAGGGTTTGCCTGGTAGTGTTTTGCAGCAGAGGCGGTTGTGGGTAATTTAGTTTGTCTCGTCACGGTGGCAGTTTTGGTTCTTGTCGATGTCGCTGCACTAAAAACTGTTCTTATTTTGTGTTCTGATTGTTAACTCCTGTGGTAAATGACTAGCATTAAATGGCTAGTATTTTCCATGGTAAATTACTATTAAATTGCTAGTATTTCCCATGGTAAATGACTAGTATTGCCAATGGTAAATGACTAGTATTAAATGGCTAGTATTTCCCATGGTAAATGGCTAGTATTTCCCATCTCAAATTACTAGTATTTCCCATGGCAAATGACTAGTATTTTTTTCTATGGTAAATGGCTAGTATTTCCCATGGCAAATGACTCTTATTTCCTATGGTAAATGGCTAGTATTTCCCATCTCAAATTACTAGTATTTCCCATGGCAAATGACTAGTATTCTTTCTATGGTAAATGGCTAGTATTTCCCATGGCAAATGACTAGTATTAAATGGCTAGTATTTCCCATGGCAAATGACTAGTATTAAATGGCTAGTATTTCCCATGGCAAATGACTAGTATTAAATGGCTAGTATTTCCCATGGCAAATGGCTAGTATTAAATGGCTAGTATTTCCCATGGTAAATGGCTATTATGGACCAGTATGGCTCTCCTGTCAGCTGCTCAGAGGCGTCGACACGAAGATGGCGAGCCGTCAGCAGCGCGGCCAGTCTGAACGGTACAATCGGTTAACATGTGCGCTGAAATGGCCGAGCGGAGATTGCGTTCGTCACCAACCCCGGAGCTGTGAGCTGGATTCGCCTGTTCGAATCCAGCTCACAGCTCCGGGGTTGTCACCAGCTTGGCTGGCCGTTCACACTAATACAATTGGCAGTATTAGAGGGTGGGAGAAGCTGGCGGGGTGGGTCCGGGTCGTTGTAAACAGCGACTCCTACAGTTCGGTCGGGGCGCCTGCTAAGCGCGGATTGGACGTGAGGGGGATAGTGTGATCCTTCCACATGCTACGCCCTCTCAGTGAGAATCCGCGCTGCCAGGTGAAAAGAAGCGGTGATTGGCTGGACGTGTGTCGGAGGAAGCACGTGGTAGCCTCCACTCTCCCAGATGATCTGACTGTGGGGGGTAAGTGCGCAGCGACCAGGAAGGGACTGGGAATTGGCATAAGACTAACATTGGGATGGGAGAAAATCGGAGGAAAATGGAGGGGGAAAAAGATCAAAAACTAAAAAAAAAAAAAGGAAACAGGCCGCTTTTCCCTGGCGTTACACATCCAAAGGCAGCAGTGGCCTATAGGTTAGACACGAGCAGGCTTGTAAACTATTTAGGGTGAGTTTTGGCACTGATTATTCGATTTCGAGAGACGTCTCAAAAAGAATGCGTTTTGCGAAAATCTTCACACATTCACTGAGAAAAGGCAGGGATTAAAAGATGGATCTTTGGATTTTATGAATAGATACATGAAACAATAGGATATTTTTCTTTGTTTTACCCAGCCCGAATACCTATTTTGTGTGTGTGTGTCTTTGTTCCATTTCTTTCTGAAGGCAGAGAGAGCATGTGTAAGATTCTTTGTACCCGCTGTAAATAATCCTGTCAAATGAATAGTGTGAGTAGAACCATGTGATCTCGGACAGTCTATGTATTTAAGATTGTAATTATTTTGGATATAGAGAGAGAAACTATGACTTGAAGAGATTATTATTCAGGAGATCCTACGGTATCTATATTTCCTGTGTTTCCTCAGAAGAAAATCAAAGGGTTTCATTCCAAGACATTACATACTGTATGTGTTTTTGGGGGGGAAATACTTGTACTTATTTTCATTGCTCAATATTTTTAAAGAATACAACAGATTATTTAATCTAAATGTTGCTATTGTGTGAGCATGGGTTTTAGGGTAGCTCATGATTACAGTAATATATAATATTTATAATATACAGGATACATAATGACTTTTACTTGCTAGTAGGCACCACAATGATAACTATTATCTCATTTTGGAACTGAGCTCTACTTAAAGGCATAGTTTTTTTTTTTTTTAAAGAAACATCCGACGCCTCTTTCGGTCCATCTGAAAACCATCGACACCAGTGTTTTTAGTTTTCAAAATATTAGATTTTGAAATTATTAGCGTTTGCTAGCAATGCTAGTGAAAGTAAATGGGAGGATAACGCATGTATTTCTGTCCTCAACATAGATAACTACAAAAATAAAAGTACTTAAAGGTATCCAATGGAGTTTTCTATTCTATAATCTTCAAGCTGAATACTTCTATAATCTTCAAGCTGAATACTTTTCCTACCTCATAACTTTTGCAAAGTCAATTTTTTCACCGCTTCCTTTCCCTCTGCAATGTTGATATCCATCCATGTTCAGTTTCACTTTTGGTTTTGGTCGTAGTCTAACTTCCTTCGATCGACAGGCAGATGGGCCTATTAGATTGCGAGGGAGATTGTATAGACCGATCTGAAGTGCCGAGGGCATGTTTTGCAAGCCTCCAGTGCACTCTTTTATTTCTGTTCACAGTCACCCTCGTGCGTCCTCGTGTGCGCGCTGAAAAAACACGCCATACCGTTTTCCGTGACCCCTTTTCGTCTACCATGCTCTATTTCCTCAACTAGTGGTAAAAACTCCATTGGATAGTTTTAATGTGATTTGTCACATGATTCATAACCGCGTTGACTTCCTCTAGTGCAGCACAAACAGCTTCTGTTTCTAATATCTTGAAACCAAAACACTATTGCAAGTGGTTTTTGGATGAACTGCATAATAAATCAGATGGACCTCTGAAATACCCGGCCTGTTCCTTTAACATTGTTTATATATTCTGAGATGGCACTGTCTCTTCTCAAACTAGAAGGTTATTTATTGAAGGCTCCATTATTATCTGGTATTCCCCTTCCAGCCATCACAGGATATGGCATTATTGAACCATTGATACTGATTGATAACTGGGTCACTACTATATATTATTATTTTTTCTCTTTGGAGAATGCTCTGCGTTAAGGGGATGTTCATTCTCTGTAGCACTTCATGTAGAGAGAGCCTGTGAAAATGCTTCTTTCAACTTTAATAATAAAACATAACTATGTGAACTCTGATGCAATGCTTTGTTCAAACAATCTTCAATCGTTATTTCTTTCACTGACAATATTATGACATCAGGTATTGCAGGAAGGAAACCGCTATGGTGGACAGATGTGTTTCAACTCTGTGGAGACTTAACAGTTTGGTCAACTAAAGACCAAAACAATAAAGTTTACTTTGCACCTTATGGTAGATTATTCAAGAGTGGCCAGCCCTATTGTTTAGTCATCACTCAGTTAATCGCACACAAAAACACATACACTTAAATGTTCTATTGGAACTGGGTCAGACAGGTCTGAGAGGATCAGAGATACAGGCTGTAAGGCAGACAGACAGGTCTGAGAGGATCAGAGATACAGGCTGTAAGGCAGACAGACAGGTCTGAGAGGATCAGAGATACAGGCTGTAAGGCAGACAGACGGGTCTGAGAGGATCAGAGATACAGGCTGTAAGGCAGACAGACAGGTCTGAGAGGATCAGAGATACAGGCTGTAAGGCAGACAGACGGGTCTGAGAGGATCAGAGATACAGGCTATAAGGCAGACAGACAGGTCTGAGGATCAGAGATACAGGCTGTAAGGCAGACAGACAGGTCTGAGAGGATCAGAGATACAGGCTGTAAGGCAGACAGACAGGTCTGAGAGGATCAGAGATACAGGCTATAAGGCAGACAGACAGGTCTGAGGATCAGAGATACAGGCTGTAAGGCAGACAGACAGGTCTGAGAGGATCAGAGATACAGGCTGTAAGGCAGACAGACAGGTCTGAGGATCAGAGATACAGGCTGTAAGGCAGACAGACAGGTCTGAGAGGATCAAGAGATACAGGCTGTAAGGCAGACAGACAGGTCTGAGAGGATCAAGAGATACAGGCTGTAAGGCAGACAGACAGGTCTGAGAGGATCAGAGATACAGGCTATAAGGCAGACAGACAGGTCTGAGAGGATCAGAGATACAGGCTGTAAGGCAGACAGACATGTCTGAGAGGATCAAGAGATACAGGCTGTAAGGCAGACAGACGGGTCTGAGAGGATCAGAGATACAGGCTGTAACAGGCAGACAGACAGGTCTGAGAGGATCAGAGATACAGGCTGTAAGGCAGACAGACAGGTCTGAGAGGATCAGAGATACAGGCTGTAAGGCAGACAGACGGGTCTGAGAGGATCAGAGATACAGGCTGTAAGGCAGACAGACAGGTCTGAGAGGATCAGAGATACAGGCTGTAAGGCAGACAGACGGGTCTGAGAGGATCAGAGATACAGGCTGTAAGGCAGACAGACAGGTCTGAGAGGATCAGAGATACAGGCTGTAAGGCAGACAGACAGGTCTGAGAGGATCAGAGATACAGGCTGTAAGGCAGACAGACAGGTCTGAGAGGATCAGAGATACAGGCTATAAGGCAGACAGACGGGTCTGAGAGGATCAGAGATACAGGCTGTAAGGCAGACAGACAGGTCTGAGAGGATCAGAGATACAGGCTGTAAGGCAGACAGACAGGTCTGAGAGGATCAGAGATGCAGGCTATAAGGCAGACAGACAGGTCTGAGAGGATCAGAGATACAGGCTGTAAGGCAGACAGACAGGTCTGAGAGGATCAGAGATACAGGCTGTAAGGCAGACAGAAATGAAAGATCCTCCATAATGTCCAGTAGAGCAGGGAGAGGAGGGGAAGTCAGGGTTGTGTTGTCATTTAATTTAATTAATGCCCCGCTCCACTCAGTTATTATATCTGTAAATACTTTACTGTGTCCATGTCTCATACTCTATATTTATAATAACTTGTTTTATACAGCACTTCTCAATATAAATAAATGAATACATATAACGTTAAAGAAGGAGAAAATCTAATGAAATAAAAAGGTAATAGAAAATTATATGTATTACCAAAACTGAGTCACAATCAGATATTTGTATTTTCCTAGATAATACAGCTGCACAGTGCACATTAAAGTAAGTAATTAAAGTTTATTTGTATAGCACTTTTCACAGAGACATATTTTACACCTGGAGAAGAAGCTCAAACATTACCCAAATGTGGGAGCTCCAGTAGCTCACCACGTACGTACGTGCTCGTCACGGATCTGGGGCTGAGCGCGTTCGAATCCCGGATGGCAGCCGTGCCTTTCCCAGAGTGTCTTCCCCCCCATCTGAACCCTTTCAGCCTGCTTCTGTCGGTCGAACTTGACCAAGTATAAATGCGATGAAAAAGCGATAAACGCTAAAAGAACCAGCTGACTGGTCAAAGTTAAAAAAAAAAAAAAAATTACCCAAATGCCTGTTTAAAAGGTAATGTTTTTAGCAGATTTTTTTTAAATATCAACAGGCGCTGCAGCTCTTAGGCCACGAGGAAGGGCATTTCAGAGTCTAGGCGCTACAGATTGAAAGGCTCTGTCATCTTTGGTGATCAACTTGGTGCGAGGAATGACCAACAGATCCTGGTCAGCTGACCTCAGGGTCCTGCTGGGCACATATGGTTCCAGCAGGTCGGTTAAATATTCTGGTGCCTGGCCATGCAGAGCTCTAAAAGTGAGCACCAGGACCTTGAAATTAACTCAAAAAATTATAGGAAGCCAGTGCAAGGAGGCCAAAACTGTCAGAACTAAACGACGACGGTCATTTCATGTATGGACGAGGAGACATAATAGTGATAATCTAGCGTTGATTTCAGGATGATTAGATAATCAGCCGAAAAATGTCAACGTGATGACTGGATTACAGTCAAATGCATTATTCTCGCCTTTTCCTGGAATTACTGAAAAACACCCAAACCATATTCTATTCAAAATGGTATAAAACGGAAATGTACGAATGTAAAAACAATCTGTCTCAGCAATGTTGACTAGAAGCAGCTCACTGAGACCCGACGGCGTTATTAGACCCATAGATATAATATAAGATATATTTTAAGCACTCGCAAATGCCACAGTCTAAAACTATATCCATTGACTAAAGACCTGGCAATGAATGGGGTATTAGCGCCCCCTGCTGTGGCGGTCAATGTGATAATGGGCGACAGACTCTCATTTAAAACAATCAAATTTGAATTAAAATCATCAGGGCAACCTGGGTTAAAAGAGCAATACAGCTGGATATCATCTGCATAAAGGTGGTAGGAGATGCCTTTAAAAGCGTTTATAATGTGTCCTAATGGGAGCAAATAGTGTAAATAAAATCGGACCAAGTACCGAGCCCTGGGGGACCCCACAGGAAAGGGTGACAGACTGAGACACATGTTAGTAAAAAACAATCCAATGTCAAGATATGCTTGATAATTGAATAGCTCTGTCTGCATTAACAAAACAAGCCTGCATTACAGCTTCCCCTTAACTCATTCAGAGACACGCCCATATGACCAAATTAGGGCTTGTATGCCAGCGCTTTAGTCAATGGGAGGACGGGGATATTTGCGAATGCTTAAACTATATCTTAAATTATGGCTAATACACCAGTCGCTTATCAATGACTTGCTTGCAGTCAACATGTACGAAACTGATTGTTTTTTCATCTGTACATTTCCGTTTTATACCGTTTTGAATACGAGTATAGTTTTGGAGATTTCTAGTAATTCCAGAGAAAGACACGATAATAGCCCGTTAGTGGAATACACAAAACATGTTGTAATTTTTCGGCTGATTTATGAATAGTTTTCAAATAAACGCTAGATTATCGATAGTATATGTGTCCTCATGTACGAAGAGAAGCGGGGTCTGAAAAATCGCTTCTCCGTAATTTGGTCGGCACGAACCTCACACACACACACGCTCCGATGGCGGAGAAAGGAACATCTGATTACCCCAAGATTCGTAACATAAAGGCCTTACCTCACATCTGATGTCATGCAAAAAGATTAATCCAATTCCTGATCGCCATTTCAAATATCGATTGCGTCCATTGATCCCACGTTATAGTCCAAACGATGCTCCCAGTGGGGGGACTCAATGCAATAGTATCCAGCTGCATGCCCGAGAAGTAAAACCTGGACTGGACTTATTTTTTTGATGCACAGTCCCAGCCAATCCAATCCAATGATGTGCAATGCCATCCGGGAGATGATAGGCGGCGGTATTTGCCCTTTGCAAGCTCAGACCCATTCCCAAAGATAACGTCAGGCTGGATGGATGAAAAATGAAAGGATATCGCTAATAAAAGAAATAACGATTAAAACCCGACTATACTCGTGATTGGCACGCAAACGATAGCGAGTTAACCCGACTATACTCGTGGTTGGCACGGAATGGGTTAATGGATTGGAATTTGATTTGGTTTAATATAGCCGATACAGATCAATAATGATCAATTAAAATGTGCTGTCATTGGCTTCGATCCAGATTAATTTGGGCATCCCTACAGTTTACATAGTTTGTGAAATTACATAATTACTAGGGGTGTAAAGGTACACGTATACGTACCGAACCAAACCGTTTCAGTGTGTACCGTACCGTACCGAACGGCTGTGTAGTGTACCGAACTAATACAGCGGTATGTTAACCACTAACGACCGCCCACTGGGGGCTGTTTTTTTCACAGTCTAATATAATTCTCATTTTTATTTTACAAGTCGATTATTAATTTCAATATAGAATATTCGTTGACAGCCCTACAAGTACAATTAATTACTGCACACTACATCACCCCTGAGTGGAACATGGAAAGCCAAACTTTCCCCCACTGTACCGAAAACCCGTACCGAATCTTGACTTCAAAACCGAGGTACGTACCGTACCGTGGTTTTTGTGTACCGTTACACCCCTAATAATTACATACATAAAGTACAGACTGGCAGCTTTAATCTAAGGATATGCTGTCATATTGGATGAGCAGTTAAAGGAACACGCCAACATTTTGGGAAATTAGCCGTCTTCCTACTTGTCTATAGGTATCCTTCTCATCTCTGTCCGTGCCGTACAGAGAGAGAGACCCCGCAGCGCGCTAGCTAGCTTACACAATGACTGGAAGTGGATATGGACCATTAGCCTACTGTAAAAAGTAACAAAATACACCTCACAACGTAGGGCTGGGCGATATAACGATAACGATAAATATCGCGATATATTTTAATAATCGATAATCGGAAAAAAATATATATCGGGAAAAAGAAATCGTTTTTTTTATTTTTTTTTGTGACCTGCAACAGGGCAGTTTTAAAACCAGAGACAGTGGACAGACTTGTCTTTCTTGCCTGCAACTTAAATTCACCAACGGACTTAAGACAAAAGATCAGACAAAATTTTGTCCTAGCTCCACTTAGGAAATTTTCGGGCCAATTTTGGAATTCACGAACGGTCCCTTCTCCTGGATTCAGTCTTAACCTGTTAAGCTGTAGCCCTATTTTCAGACATTTCGCCTAAATTGAAGATTGCTCCACTTCTACAAGGTCAATTTGCATGTTCTTGGTATCTAGGAACATCTAGGTACCTGGGGGTATGTATTTCCAGTGTCAGTAATATTGTGTCTGGTACTAGGCTTGAGTAAATTGTAATGAAAAAAGGAGAATATAAATTATGATTTATTTTTGCATCTGTGCCGGTGAATAACACCATGAAAACATTGAGGTTATTTTGATTACGCTCACTGAGCTCATTCACCACCTTCTTGAGATCAAGTGTACAAAAAAGCTAAGCAAATGAATAAAGGGAAGATGATAAACACATCCACCGCCGGAAACGCTTTAAAACGTTATTGCCCGCCATGCTTTGACCGCCAGACCACGCCATGGCATTCATAATTCATATATACACCTCCGGCGCTGAAGCTGGACCCTACGGCTCAATACAACGACGGCTCAATACCGCCGCCTGGTGGATGGTCGGGCGAGTTACACTCGAACAACAGGAAGTGGGAGGTTTGCGTCGATTAAATTCATCCGGCCGTCAGATATTGTCGCAAGGCTCCCGACAGACACTATGTACATATCGATCGCTTTATAAACTTAATAATCGATATGATTTGGGCGTTTATCGCGACATACAAACCGGAAATGGACCTAGGCAATCAACGTCCTATACCTGGGATCTTTCACCGCCAGTCTCATTGATGCACGGTAAGAGGACGCTGACGCTATTTTCAGCCCAATTGTTCATTCATTTCAAACCGATCTGATCAATATATCACCCATACTACATAAAGCATTTACTGACGATCACGGAATTATAAACAACCCCCCCCCCCCATTCATCCGCGCATGATGACGCATAACGTATAGGATCATATACAGTTGAATGTTTTAATATAGCGTGTATCGGGAATAAACGGCAATTGATCATCTATATATGCGTTTATGCCTATAACTCACGTTCTATGAATTACTGCAGAAAACGATAAAAACATACTTAAATTCTAGAAGGTATTTTTGTATGAATCTATGAATGAAAAAGTATAACGTTCCTACATCCTGAACGATAGATAATCGATGTTGAATGGGCCATAGTAATGTCAATTTAGCAATACAATTTAAAAAGAAGTGTAATTGATAGCATCCTAATCCTCCCCGCAGTTATAGCTTGCGACTGAGTCAAGATCTCCATAACACCACAAACATGAACCATGTTTACAATGTCGGCTGGACCCAAAGTCCTACTACCCGACGCCAATGTGGATACGAAACTAGCCAGCTGAGCCATAACACTGGCCGCCGCCAAATACCATCCTGTAGCAGTATACAACTCATCCGTCCATACTGCCACCCTCCGAGCCGATTCGCTATCAAGCATCGGCCAGGCGGGACGTCGTTCATCCCCGCCGGGGCACAGGAACAAAGCTACCTGGCTACGTAGCCACGGTACACCCGGCCTGCACCCTGTTGTTAGCCCGTTCACCTGTAAAAAAGGTAAATAGGACTCAGCGAAACCCCCCACATCAACCACCGACTGACCTTCATCAATGAAGCTGGTAAGAGGAGGGAAAAGCGGTATCCCGCGGCGGGGATTATTAGAACAACGAGCCATTTCAGCGTCAATGTTAGCATTAGCAGAAGTAGCAGTAGTAGCATTAACGTTAGCAGCGTGCTCCAGGATTGCCAGGAAAATGTCCACTGCAGTGGAACGATCACCAAGCCGCCCCGGCCCTGGCGCCGAAACATACTCCACAGCATTACCAATACTGACATTGATGCCTAATGACACAGGCCTTACCTTTGTACAAGCCGACTTGATAGCCAAACCTTGTACGCTGCCCCTCGGTCTGCCGCCGTCAGCCGAGGAAACATCAGCACAGGCCCAATGTGTCGCTGAAACATGCTCCGAAGATGCCAGGGAAAAGCAAACCTCCGGTAAGCTTTCAACATTACGAACTTTCTCTAATCTTTTCATACTACTAGTTACATACGGTGCACAGCATCCAATATGATGGAATGAAAATAGAGGAAGGGTGTTTGGTGACCAGGGCCATGGTCTTATAGGCTACGCCTCCATAGAGGCGGGACCCGGTCAGGTGTGGGTGTACAAGTTGTTTTCGTGGTGGAGTACAGTAGGTACAGGAGATAAGGGGTATCTCAATAGGCTTGAGCGGGACGCGATAAACCATACGAAATATAACGTAAGGTTATGTATATAACCAAGTTCTATGAATTATGGTGACGCTCAGCATCATTCTGCACACACTTCACTTCATGCACGAGCACTGAATAAAAAATTCCACAATGTACCTTTACATCCCAACATTCGTCTGGCCACACCCCTATCCGCTTACCTTCATAAGCAGGTGTGTGGTCACCTACTCGCCTCCTTCCCAAACTTTCACCACAAGGCGAGATCAAGGGCCGCAGCGGCGTCCTGATGCTGAGCATCACCATAATTCATAGAACTTGGTTATATACATAACCTTACGTTCTATTTCATTATGGCTGCCGCTCAGCATCATTTTGCACAAGAGGAGCTGAGCGGGAGCCAAAGCTCGACAAATGTACCCCGCTGAGGCCCCCCACAACCATCAGACCGCGGAGGACCGAGCCCCCCGACCCTCCCTAATGGAGGATACCCTCCCTATTGGAGGACGGGAGGGAGACGGATCCGACCGTGCGAAGAGGAACTCAAGCAACTCAACGCACAGGGTGAGCAGACCGTGGCTTGACCCCACGACTATGCACACGCACAACCCGCATGCTACCAGGGAACGAACGGAAGGAACAACCCTTGTTACTGCCCCCAGAATCACGGGGTCAAGAGCAAACCCAACCCCGTGGCAAGGCCGTAGCAGCGGAGCACGAAGGAAGACCCAGACCCACTGAAGGGACTGGATCCCCTGGAAAAAGGGGGCCCGGAGAGGTCAATGACACCAGGCATCAAGACCCAACCAGGCGGTCACTTAGTGACACCGCCCCCCACCTCGCCAGCGTATTCGGATAGAGCCCCTCCAAGAGCGGGCCCTTACCCCCCAATAGTACACCGCCTGGCACACTGACCCTGCAGAACAGGCAGTTAGCATGGCCGTAAAGCACTAAAAAGATTTAACCAACGGAAGCAGGCAGCGCACCGGGGAAACCAGGCAGCAGGCTGTAGACCTGAGCCTGGAGCACTGCGTTCGAGACAGGCGCCAAAGGAGTCAACTGAAAACAGCCCCCCCGGCGGAAGGGGCGTATGCTGGCGTTGTTGAGCACCATGACAAAGCCTCCATTAAAAAAAAACCACCCAGAGGGGTCGAGGCAGAGAAAGCTGACACGATTGGCAGAGACGTCATGAACGTGCAGGGGCACACTCAACCAGGCAACCCGGGAGTTGACTCTGCTCCAACACACCAGGGAATCAACCACCCTCTCGGTACACAGACGGTGGTTGTTCCTATAACCCCTCAAGAAAAAACTCCAAAACACACCTGCGGGTATACACCAGCTATACCGCAGTACAAGTGTTTCAGTTTCCAAAAAGGGTTATCCCAGGCCTACGGTTTCAACGAAACATTACTTCGGACCGGGCCCGGCGGCCCGGGAAGCACACAGGATTACCAGAGGAGGTCCAGAAGACCACCCCAACAGCCCCCTCTTCGCCATGCGTGAGAGAGGAGCGAAAGAAGGAGAACCAGCCCCTTACAATAGTGCCAGGTACAAAGTCTACCCAACAAAGGGTCTCCATAACGCCTAACCCTGTGACACCCGGGCCGACCCGGCATTTTTCCCCCTGAAAAAAGCCCAAGTCCCTCAGGGTACCAGAACAGCAGATCTGCATCCCTGGCGGACAACGGGTTAACTGACCTGGACCAGCGTGACCAGAACCAGTCCCGTGCCCTAACCACGCCGATATGCCTACTCCAGGAGAAGGGGCAGATATGCGTGTTGATCTAGAACATGAAAAGAGGGCGCCACCCAGACGGTCCGGTTTAAACCGCACTCGGTGACCCACCCCAAGGGCGTGAGACCCCTCTACCTATGTTCTGATCTATTCCGTTAACATCCCCCAGATATGAACGAGAATCCGTCGAGACCCAGTAACAGGCTCTCGGAAGAGGAAAAAATCCCCCATCCCAGTTGCTTTATAAAAACGCTGTTTTAATAACAAGTAACCAAGGCGTACTAGCCACCCGCATGATTCTTATCAGAAACACCCCGAGCCAGCACTATGTATGCGTCGGGACCCAAAACATATCAATGGACAGTCTAACCAGACCCCACATCGATCCCTCAAGGCGCCTGGGAGAACGACAAGAAGGTTGTCGTGCTTCACATTCTCCACACTTTTTTATTAAAAAAGAAAGAAACACCGACTGACATGAATCCCACTTGACGCAGCCGAGGGTAAAAATTGTTTACATTTTTATATCCCGTCATCCCTACCACAGAGGAGAGACGGAACTCCTCAGAGAGACTTCCCACGTGAGCCATAGATTGAAAAGCCACGGTAACATTGAGTCATGTGACCAACCGACTCAAGTTACGCGTATATTGAGCGTAGTGGAACCTTAAATTCCTACGCTCTATCCCGACACTTGACAACAACAGACCCTACATACAGGTCTAAACTCACGGAAGTCATCGTCCAATAGCAACGTGCCTAGTGACGTGTGCTATGACGGGGGGAAACCCAAGACTCAAACGCCTGTGATGGGTGCAGAGTCCGGGAAACCCTTCCCCCCCCCCCCTCCCTGCCAAGCCGCCTAACAGCTTGGCCCTGACTGAACGAAAAAGAGAGGCCAATAAACCCCCTGACCAATCAGAAGAGGGAAGGAGGGGTTTATCCGGCACCCCCTCACAAGCCCAACCCTTGCATACAACAACAACAATAGCCATATGATACCTTTAGTAGCAATGCTAATGAATAGCGCAAGCTAATACAATGCACGCTAACTACAGACACATCTGTGAACAGGGTTTATAGCAAGACCAAGTTGTGTGTGTGTGTGAATCCTACACCCGCATCCATGTTGTAACACAGAAAAACATTGATAGAGAGAGAAAACGGCTGAGCCGTGGTACGTTTTCATACGAGCATTACTGCAAACCCAACACAATAGTGTTGTAGCTCAATATCACTGTGTAAGCAACAGAGCACACAACTAACCTCTACCTTTATGTAGAGATTCAGGTCGAGGCAGAAAAAAACCTTTTTCTAACATGAATGTAGCCCTCCTATCAACCCATACTAGCGAAAGATTCACACGTTGCAACCCCATCATATGTTTGGTGAATAAACACACAGTTTGTTAACAAAAAATACAGTCCCCCTTTAGAGGGGACTCTTTATTTTCGAACAAAATCATAGCGGGGCCGGGAAGGGAAACAGGAAAAAGAGAGAAAAAGAGGGAAAAAGTCACTGGGTCTTAGCAACGCCTGCCACGAGCCGCTCGGGATTTGCCACCCCGGGGAGCCCCGGAGGGACGGTAAATGATCGGCGGCTGGTCTCGACGATCCCTACCGTCACCTCCGGGCGTAGATGGGCCGGCTGCAGTAGCGGAGGCGCCCTCTCTCCTCCTGGCCTTCTTCGCTGAAGGTCCAGCAGTGGTGGTGGTGGCAGCGGCGGCCACGGCGGAGGAACCTCGACGACGCCGGCGACATCGGGCGGGGGGAAATGAGGCTGGAGCACGGAGCGCTCCTCCTGCATCTCCCTGCAGGTTGAGGTCATCAGCTGCAGTGCCGTCCCGAATAGTCCAGCATCGGAGAGGGGTGCCGTCAGAAGTGGAGTCCTCTTCTTCTCCGGCACACGTGCCTGCTCCAGCCAAAGGTGGCACTGGATCAGAGTGGCCAGGGCGCGCACTTTCCCAGCGGCTATAGCCTGCGGCGGAGTCAGATGCAGGATGGCTCCTGCCGACTTGGCGAGCTGATCATGCTGTAAATCAGTCAGCTCCGTGCCGCCCGTCAATATCCCGGACATGAATCTCGCCAGCTGCGCGATGTTAGACGCGGCAGCTAGTGATTGTGTTCCGGTGATAAATGACTGGTCGCTCCAATATGCCAACCGCCTCGCCGATTTCCCTTGGGGAACCGGCTTCCGTAACGGCTCCCACACCACCTCCGGACAAAGGAGCGCCGCCATCGGCCTATCAAGCCGTGGCACGCCCTCCTTCATGCCGTTGACCAAACCCGCCACCCGCGTGACTTGCACGTAGGCAGGAGTAAGGCCTATGATGTGGGAGACCACCTGGCCCTGACGGACATAGGCCGCCATTGAGGGGAAAAATGGGTAGACAACGTCCACCCCTCTCACCGGGCAACGTTGCCATAGATGACCTATGAGATCATCAGGGACAGGAACAGGCAGTGGCTGCGGCAGCGGCACGCCGTTTGCGACTGCCGCCGCCGCCATGAGCTCGGGAAACAAAGCATGCAGTTCCCCCTGCATACTTTCCTCCTCCGAGCCCGCGTCCCTCACATACAGCAGACTACTGGTCAAGGAGCCACATTCTGATGTGGCTGATAGCAGGGCATCCCGCCGCTGAGTCGGAGGTTCTAACCCAACATCTGCGGGCGGGGAACCCCAAGGAGACATCTCCCCCCCTCCAGTGTTACCTGGACAGGCAGGGGACACGTCTCCACCGGGCCTTCAAACAAGAACCCGTCCGCCTCTATCATGTAGTCCTCTGTCTCCATCGGGCATGTAGAGACCGACGCATCCTCATCTGGCTCCAGCAACTCACCAAAACCAGGCCGTTTGCGTCTGCAAGCCACCATCTTGCGACGGGAGCGAGCCGACGCAAAAAGTTTGCGTCTCAAATCCCCCGCAACCAAAGGAGTCGGCCGCCCAACAGCGGACGACTCCCCGGAAGCAGAGGAACCAGAGCCGGAACCAGGCCATCGCACAGGAGACGGCACTGGTGCACCAGCTCCTTGGAGAGGCAAACTACCCATCGGACGCCTACCGGGTGTGGCTGCCGACCACGAGAGAGGCCTCAACCCCACTCCAAGATGCACGACAGAGGCGGCAATGGAGAACCGCTGGTGAAGAGTGGCGTTGCAAGCGCGACCCTCCGAAGTAGACATTATGACTTAGCTTTTTTCTTTCGAATATATGAAAGAAGAAAAAAACAAGAAAAAATTTAAACACGTCTCAACTTTCTTCAGCTAACAACCTCGTCAAGTGTGGGATCTACCGAAGGCACTTCCTTGTGGTGAAAGTGAAGAAGGAGGCGAGTAGGTGACCACACACCTGCTTATGAAGGTAAGCGGATAGGGGTGTGGCCAGACGAATGTTGGGATGTAAAGGTACATTGTGGAATTTTTTATTCAGTGCTCGTGCACGAAGTGAAGTGCGTGCAGAATGATGCTGAGCGGCAGCCATAATGAAATAGAACCTTCTGTAGTGTGGTAGTGAAAGAGTTAACTGATCCAATCTTCTCACAAACTCACTAAAACCTCACAAACACCAGCAACTGAGCATTCTTAGTGGACTCATCCACAGCTATGGAAATGCACTGTGCATTTTATTCTATCACAAAGCTGTTTAATCAAATCATCACCCAGTATTTCAGTTATTCTGGTTGCTGTGATCTGAGGGGGATTTGCTTTTGTTTGCCTTCAAACATGGTCTCCATCACTTCAGTCATACATTATTTTATTATGTATACATCAGAGAATGGCGTCTTGTGTTTAGCCAACACCCATGCCACTGAGTGAAGACTTGGTTGCTTTTTCTCGTTGTGACATAGCTTTAACAATAATTCTGTTTGCAGCTTGATATGATGATTTCATTCCATTTATTTTTGTGGTTCTTAGCACGAAATTTTGAGGAAAGGCTGCATCAAAATAACTGTGTTTTGTTTCGTAGTGGCGTTTCAAATATGCCACTCTTCACAAGAGCTACCGTTTCTTGGCATATTAGGCACTGGTTTGGTGCTGGGAGGATGCACGCAAATTTTTCAGTCCATTCAGCATGGAGATACTGTAAAACTGGGAACGAGGTTACTAGGTACAGTACCTGCAGATTAGACTACCAGTAGATGCGCTGTCAACTCTCGCTCTGACTGGGACCCGCTGAAAGAGACTGTTTTCATTCCGTGAAAACCCGCCCTACTCTGCTCTGATTCGCAGACTGTGGGTGGGGGCACTGGGGGGGGGAGAAACGCTGACGGGACGCTGAATGTGATTGGATCAGAGTAGCCAGACAGACACAGACAGGCAGTGCAGCCGGACAGTGGAGCACTGCTTGCAGAGAGAGGAGACAGCAGAGAATTTTGAGGATGCCTGCCCTACGCACTGGATATATTTTCCTTCCACTTTATCACTCCGGAATCACATTTCAACCAAGTCACTAACGTAAGGTTGCTGTCAAGAGCCTGCGCTATGGTAGCATGCTACCCTCCCCCTCTCTCGCTCTGAATGAGGACAGCGGCCTGTCTGACTCCTGACCAATGGCGCATATTGAAAGGCGCGTTAATAAATTTGTTTATCTGGCTTACTGCTGCGGATTCAAGCCACGCAATAACAAAGCGCAACATTAAAATAAAGACAGCATTAGGTTGCAATAAATCCACTCAAACGAAATTCGTTCGCTCATAAAATTCGTGACATTCTAAATGTGTTTTAATGTTGTTTAATGACAATACACCCGAGTCCCGACTCGCGTTTTATGATGGTCTTTTTAATATAGACACTGCGTTTTTCACAAGTTAAGTTGCTATAACTTATAACGTTAAGATAAGTGTATTAACATTTTCCTTCTCTCTGCTAAGAAAGGAGAGCGTGTGTCCTTGTGTGTGTTTTAACACCTCGTTAAGTACCTGTGAAGATTAATGCATCAAGCACACGCAGACAGACCACGCAGCGTAAAGCCCTTGCTTGTAGTTTTTGCCACAGTATGAGAGACAATACTGTCGAACTATTTAACACAGGGGCGTATTTCCCACGGGGGACCGCGGAATGGGTCCCCCCCCATTTTTTCAGAATGCAGTTATGTCCCCCCCCCTTCTGACTACCTGTCCTACTATTATGCAAAGAGGAGTAGATGGGGGTCGCATTCTTGCCCTTATCTAGAGCTAAACCAGCAGCAGTGACGACACCAGCAGTGTGTGTGTGTGTGTGTGGTGCGTTCCTGAAATCAACTGAGAGTGCACTCGCTATTTGCATATCAATAGCGCCGGTCGTCAGGTGTGTTAAATACGACCGGCGCTATTGATATGCAAATAGCGAGTACTTATCTGGGCTTGCACTTAGTAGTTAGGAGCACTAGGAGTTCAAAAGTGCGTTCATTCTCAGCACTCTGTTATAACGGCGTTCAAAGATGTGCCAGATTTCATATGTATTTCAGCCGAAAACCCAGTTAAAATACACCGTAAACAGGCTTTAAAATTATGTGGAAAACCAACCGATCTGGCAACCCCTGCTACGTCATCAGACTCATCACAACAACAGCTGAATCTGCATCTGCGAGCAGAAGCTGAGCACTGCGCAGCAGCAGGTCGAGAGCAGCACTCGCTCAGAGTCAGACTCTACCTCTTGACGTCGGTGCTTGGGGATTTAAAATATTTTAACGTTAAAGTCAGTACTGACTCAGACGGAAACAATCTAACGTTTGTCTGTAAACTTTGTCCACCCGGTTTGAAGAAGCAAGTCCCCACATCGACGCGACCGCGACGACGTCGACAGCAACATTGAGAATATGCAAACGTCCTGTTTTAGTTTTCATAATAAAGACAATTCAAGCAAAGTTGTTCCTCATGTTTTTGAAAATATACTGTAGAGATGAAAGCGTTATGGAAATGCCAGTATTCTGATTGCTGTCTGTGTGGTTCAATATTTTAAAAAAATAATAGTTTGCAGCAACGTATTGAAAAAAGAACTAACAAAATGGGCCGTTCAATATCTCCTTTAAATATGTTCGAAATGTCAAACAGACCTGGGTACCTACAGGCTACAGTCTATCACTACTTTTGGGAATCTAAGTGTTTATCCAGGTTCTGGGGCCAAGTGATTGATTGATTGAACACTTTATTAACATATTGCAGAATGGGTACAGTATAGTACAGCTCAGTCATGAATTGAAAATGGGGGACCCTGATGTAAACAAGACGAAAGTCTTTCTCTGGTCTGCATCCCCTTAACAATTGTATGTATTGAGCTGTACTGTATCAGGGTCCCCCATTTTCAATTAATCAGGACATACATGACATACAGATAGACAGTACTGCTACATCTATACATTTATGACATACCAGATTTGCAAATACAGTACTGTTTGTGATACAAAAAAGATACAAAAAATGCGGTATTGCACCCCTGGTATTTAAAAAAAAATCTAGGTAGAGAGGGGGGGCTGCCATTAAATTTTGAACCTGAGAGTGCTGGTCTGGCTTCATATGACACACATGACATACAGATAGACAGTACTGCTACATCTATACATTTATGACATACCATAGCTTTTGTTGTTGTTGTTGTTGTTGTTATCATATTCAATGGAAGTATTGTAACATCCTTGTATTGTAAATACATTTCACAATGAGAGCCATCAGAGATGAAATGGTGGTTTAGAGGAGGATAATTGTTTTTTGGTTGTTTGAACCCTGGAGATCTCTGAATGCAATGTAATTCTGTATGTATGAGCTCAGTGTGTCGTTTACATGGAGAAATGGCGCCACCGCCTGGGAAAATGCGGTATTGCACCCCTGGTATTAAAAAAAATCAAGGTAGACAGGGGGGGGGGGCCCCCCTAACCCCCCCCAGCTACGTCTTTCGCCACGCCCACAAATCTCTCCCCGGCACACCTGGAGAGAGAGTTACGCCATTGATTTAACAATAATTAACTCATTTACAAGTTGTATTTAAGTTTACAAATAAGGGAACAGAGCAATGACATTTCAAAGCAGTCAAAAAAGCAAGATTTCGATTTTTTGAAGTGCAAGACATTTCCGCATTTTCTGACACTTGTATCTCGCCGCACTAAGTCTGGTTTGGTCACGTCGGGTCACATATATTATATATACATTTCAAGATTCCCAGCATAACGATTTGGGTAGGCCTAGCCTAGCCTAGCCTTCATTACTCGCCGGCGCCGCCTATGCCTGAAGCCCACCTTGCAGAAGTCTCTGGACGGATGCTATACCAGAATACTGCGAGTGGTACTGAACATCGATCAAAGCGAGCATGTAACCAACAAGCATCTGTACAGGGGACTGCCAAGGCTGAGCGACAAGGTGGCATCCAGGAACTTCTGACTAGCAAGCTATTGCTCTGGGAGCCTGCGCACGGGCGCCGACCAAGAGGACGTTCCACATCACCACACGTGGACATACTGGACGTGGACAATACTGATAGTTTTAGTTCATTAATATCTAAGCTCCTCTGGTCAAAGCATGATTGTCTCCCCCACTCTGGAATGTGCAGGCTGTAGGGTCGAGTGACGAAGATGTTTTATCGTCTGTTTCTCTCTCTCTACATCCATCCATCTCTCTCTCTTTCATCCCTCGCTCAGCCCCCCCATGCCTCTTGAAGAAACATGCCCCCACCCCCCTCTTTCACACACACACACACACAGACACACACAAACCACAGGCCAGTGTGAAGGAGCAAACCTGAACATCAGATTAATCTCCATGTATGGCAATGCCTGTCGGATCATCCATTATTAACCACCTCCCTATATGAAACTGCCACAAGAGTATATAAATCGCTGTCATGTATCATGCTAGAGGCTCAGCCCAGTGGAGGGCTGGTTGGACTGTTTCTCTTCTCCGTGTGTTCCAGTCAATAAAAAACACAGATTGAATTCACCTTTGTCTTTTGAATCTCTGTTCAAATGGCTCATACATATCAATCCAAAGGACTTGGGCTTTTTGATACTATCAATACTGAGGAAGGACACAGGTGTGGAGAGCTCTACGGAACTGGCCGGATGTATGGAGGATCGAAATGATTGGAATCTCCGCTGGCGAACCCGTCTGAGGACGACCAAATGATGACTATACAGTATGTGTGCTGCGTCAGGTGGCCAGGAGCGTGCAACAAGACGGTATAAATATGGAATATTAATACAGTCTATTCACTTTCCGACACCACAGCTGAGACCCTCATCCACGCCTTCGTCACCTCCCGCCTGGACTACTGCAACAGGGTCCTGTCCGGGGTCCCAAGCAAAACCCTGGACAGGCTCCAGTATGTTCAAAATTCAGCTGCCAGGGTTCTAACCCGCACCAAACCCTGGCAGCACATCACCCCCATCCTCATCCACCTCCACTGGCTCCCCATCAAATCCCGCATCACCTACAAAACCCTCCTGCTCACCTACAAATCCCTTCACGCCCTGGCACCTCAGTACCTCACTGACCTCCTCCACCCCTACACTCAGTCACGGCCCCTGCGATCCACGGACACTGGTCAGCTCTCCATCCCCCGAACCAGACTACGGACGTTCGGGGACAGAGCTTTCAGTGTGGCAGCTCCCACCCTCTGGAACTCCCTCCCCGCAGAACTCCGCACCACCCCAACTCTGGACTCATTTAAAAAACTGCTCAAAACCCACCTCTTCAACCTGGCCTTCAACCCCTAACTTTCTCACTATATATGTATATGTTGTGTCTGTCCACTATGTTTGTTAATTTTGTTATCTCCCTCCCCCCCCCCCCCCCCCCCCCTTATGTAAAGCGACCTTGGGTCCTCTGAAAGGCGCTATATAAAACGAAGTATTATTATTATTATTATAGTGTGTATAATGACAATACATTTGAATCTAATCTAATTTTGATGATGATGATGATAATGAATAGTTTTATTTTCTGTCTTTGTTTACAGATAAATCAAAAACACACATGTGTGGACTTTCAAAAGGAAAAGAATAAATCACAAATGTACATATTCAAAGTAAGCTCACACACAAAATCCAAACTCAATGACCGAAAAAAGGAATAGGCTGAAGCACATGCTTATTTTTGCCTATCCTTTACAATTCTTAAAAACTAAATATACTTTAATATAAGAAAGAAAAACTTAAAATACGCTGCAAGATATAATTAAATTTTTTCTTTAAGAGAAAAATAAATGTTTGATGTTTTACTCAAAACTGTACTCCTGAATTATTTTATCCTTCAGGGCCTTTTTAAATCTCCCCTGAGAGGTACACAACTTCAACCCGTCACTAAGACTATTCCACAATTTAACACATCTAGCTTTTACATTAGTTCTTACCTTTTTATACAATACATTTGAATCTAATCTCATTTTGATCCGTCGCAAAGCGATTCAGCTCTACCTTATGAATACGGGGCAATGCTGACCCCTGTTTTGGGCACAGCCCTTGCATTATAATGAGCTGGAGGGGCGTGTCTGTATGCAAATTAAGTATATGAGAACGCGTGTTCCAGTTTGTGAATGAGTGACGTATTCACTCACAGGGGTTCGCAGCTGTGATCATTTGGCAAGTTAAGACAACCTCTCCACACGTTGGTGAATCCGGGGGCAGTGGCGGCTGGTCCATAGAGGGCGCTAGGACGCTGCCCCCCCCCCCCCCCCCCCCCTGGTGGAAAGTGGTTTTGGATTTGAATAGTAGATTTCTGCAAAAAATATAATATATATATTTTTTTAATATATTATAATTACTCATTTTAAGTATTTGTGTTTAAAATGCACAATAACATGTAATATTATATAAAATATAAATCATTGTGCGTCCTGTTCATCCCCTCTCTTCTGCGGCGCTAGAAATATCGCCCCACTGACTGGGCATCAGTGCGCAACGCAGCCAATTGAAAAATGCACAAGGCAACTTAAATGCACCTAGCAACTAAATGTAGCCAATCAGCATCTTCAAATATGATGCCTAAAGGGTGATTTATTTAGCGCCCCAAGCAGAGTCATTGGTGTGTTAGGGGGTGCACGGACTGATGACGACAACAATGATGGACGCAGTGACTCAAGACGAGACAGGATTACAGCAGCTGCCCCCAAATTCAATAAGATCTCTTCTCCGGGAAATTGATAATAATCACAAAATATAGTGGATCTAACTAAATGGATTTATGGACACATTTATGGAAAGTTCAGGCGCAGACCACAAAGCTTCTCGAAGGGTTAGCGCGACACACTGCGGCTCTTCCAATTCGTATGTGATGTTCTACCGGCAGCAAAGTGAGTCTCAGCCTCAATATATACTGTTCTGCAGGGCCAGACTGGATTTTTATTTGTACCCTTTAAATGCCAGTGTTTGTGATGGCATCACAAATTATTGTAAAAAAAAAGGGTGCGGCTAAGTGGCGCAGTGGGCAAGGCGCTCGCCACTAACGCAGGAGATGCTGGGTTCGAGCCCAGCTCTCTACGTTGCTTCCGGCTTGGCTGGTCGTTCATACTAATACAATTGGCAGTATTAGGGGGTGGGAAAGCCGGTGGGTAGGGATTGGACGTTGTGGACAGCGACTCCTACAGGTCGGTTGGTGCACCTGTACAGCAGAATCAGGAAGTATCGGGGGCAGTGTGAGCCTCCCACGCGTTACTCCTCGCCACTGAGAGATTGCGCTGTACAGGTGAAAAGATGCGACGGCTGCCTCCTCGTGTACCGGAGGGGACACGTGATGCAAGGCTTCGTCCACATTGCAGCCGACCAGTGGGAGGCATGGTCTAACAATGTTCGAGACAGGGGAGGGAAGAATTGGATAATACGAAATTGGGATGGGAGAAAAATGGGGAGAAAAAGTAGATACAAAAAAAAAAAAAAATTGTAAATTTTTTTTTTTAATATTTTCAATATATCAAATGCAAAGTAGATTTATCTGGGGGGGGATTATTAAAGGCTAGCATGTGTCCATGATTAGCAACAACACTGATTTTGGTGGATCTTTTTTGTAATGGTCCCGCCTCCACCAATCACATGCGGCTCCCTTTGTGTGTGTGTGAGCGAGAGAGAGAGAGATAGTTCTCTAACTTGTGTGATTTTAGACTGCGTTACCCTCTGTCGCAGTGATCTCCTGGTTTTTCCCCACATAGCTTATCTAACTATCGCGCTGCCGCAACTAGAAACACTGGCCTGGCCTGCTTCTAAGTTCAGTGGCCTGACTGTGGGAAAAAATATATATATATATTATAAAAAATATATATTTTAAAGATCTGTGCAGGCCAGGCCGCCGGGAAAACTCCCAGTGCTCCCGATGGACAGTCCGGGCCTGCTGTTCTGTAGTTACTGATTGAATATGGCACCGCCCACCTAGAATAATTTTCATCAGCCGCCACTGTCTGGGGGTAATTGTCGTCGGCTTTCTCTTACTTTTTATTTTTATTTTATAAAGATTTTATTTTATGTTCAATTTGATACAACACAGCATCGGAACCGAGTGGTAACATTAGCGACTAGCATGCTATGTATCTTGGCTTTGCTAAAGTATAGCAATATCAAAATGTTGTGTGTGTGTGATGGGTGGAGTGAAGTTCTGTGATCATGTGTGTGTATGTATAGTACTATGTGTGTGTGTGTGTCTGTCTGTGTGTGTGTGTGTGTGTGTGTGTGTGTGTGTGTGTGTGTGTACATGTTTGTGCGTGCCTTTCACCTACAGCAGGTCGATCATTAGCCCAAATGACTCAGCAGAAAATCAGAACCTCCTCTGAGCAGGACCATCCATGTTTATTACTGAAGCAAACACCCACAGCATGTCAAACAGCCTCAGCTCAGCACATAATCATTACTATTCACTAAGTGGAAAGCAAAAACAATTTGATCTGTGGGATACAGGCTGATACAGGGACGCTAAGGACAAAACATAAATTATGTACATACAAAAGGTTTCCCTTAGTTACAGGGGGAAAAACAGAACATGATTATTGATTGAATTGATTGAAAACCTTTATTTATCCCAGAGGGGAGATTCAGGCGTCCATCACAGCATCAACAGCCATTTAAAACAATTAATACAATTAATTAATACGTGTTCAAAACAAAGACAGACATAATAAGTAGGGCTAAAAAATACCTAAAATAGAGCTAAAAAAGTGGTGAAGGGAAAAGAAAAAAGTGTCTATTCAGGTTGTTATTACAGTCCACAGATCAGATCCTCCAATCCACGGCAGTTAGCCCGTCCTGGCCCTGCCTGGTTGTGGAGCCTGATTGCCACTGGCACAAAGGACTGCCCAAAGCGCTTTGTGGTATGTCGGGGGGGGGGGGGGGGAGGGGGATAAGTCAGTGGCTAACAAATGAACACATTGAATGGCCTCCCATTCCCAGAATCGACTTCAAGGTTCTTGACCTGGCATTCTGCGAGGTTCACAATCATTGTCGCGTGTCATCCCCAAACTTTCCGGTCACACCTCACTGGATATTATCGAAGAAAGAAAATGCCATAAAGAAAGATCATCTTAACACATTCGGGGCCAACCACGTATATATACGTGTTTCGGCGCCATGCTTAAAGGGCCAACCACGTATATATAGGTGGCAAGGTTGTTTTGGCTTTTATTCCATTGTAATATCCTACTCAATGTCACGAGCAGCACTGCAGATTTACCCTACTATTGGAATTCGGAAAAGTGCATTACCGACCATATCCTCATAGGGGCGCTGTCTCGATAATGCAGTGTTCCCTGTTACAGACCGGTGTTTTTTTTAATTTTATTATGAATGGACTTTTCTGTTAGCCTAAAGCTATGCGTGTAACCGATCGCCTGGAATAGTTTTTGGGACGCTGAATTCAGTATGCAGTAAAGGAATATAGCATCAGCCAATGGACATATGGATCTACCAGATGGCGATCGATAACTGAGAAATCCTTTTTGCAGTCCAACCGGCCACAGGTAAGAGCGATTTGACCTCAATTTCAGCCTTGCTTTGATAGCCATCCACCCGGTCAGCGAATGAGGCTACTGAGGCTAATGCCGTTATTGGTAATCAATAATCAGAAATGACCCCCCCCCCCCTTTCATGCATTCATGGTGGACCATGATACCGACAATATGCATTTTGAGTTTTAACTCTAGCTTGTCTATAGCCGAAACGCCATTCCATTTAACATTATTAGCTTAGCACCCTATATCTCGTGTTCCAGGAAATACCCCAGAACATTCTGCTATAACGTTCATATTCAAGACGCTATAAAATGGGAACGTATTGATGAAATATTTTTTTATTTAAGGCATATTGAAGGGACGGTTTATAGTGTCAATTGACAATGAGAATGGACAGATAGCAATAATATAAAGTATAGATTTAGCTCTACAAACACGCACAATGAAAGGTTGTTATGATATGCTGGCCGTATAGAGTGGGCCCAGTCTAATCCCAATGGCCCCGAATGTGTTAAGAGATGACAGTGAAAAAAGATTAAACTTGAAATACAGGAACAAGGGCTGTCAAAGTTTGTCTGAGGGGAGCGACAGTTGTGATTGGAGGATCAAGAAAAAAGGGTGGGGCTTAAGATAGGTCAGCTGACTTCCAATCCCACGCTACCCACACATGCCAACTTCATGACATCACTTCTTTACTTCGCTTGTATACGTAAGTACTATGTACTCCTGTACCATGTAAACATAAATGGTTTGTTTTAAATATACAATTTAAATTCAAGTGAAAACTTCCAAGTAATTGTAAACAGTGTTGAACATGGACACCATGAAGACATCAAGCACGGCCCTGAGGGTTGAGGTTGGTCAATGTGTCAGTCAGACGTGGATCAGTAGTGCATTTAAAATGATATATGATTTTAGCTAACTGTACAAACCAACTGTGTTGATCAGACAGCAGTATAGACCTGTTCACTGTTCGCAAAAGGAAAGTAATCCTGGTCAGAACAACGGAGCAGACTACAACACATTTGCATTTGTTAGCCATGCTAGCGATCTAAACAATCAATCCATGCCAAAGCTAGATTATGTAAAAGGTGAAAGACTCACACTCACAGCCATGCTGATTTGGCAAAATTACATCCAGCCGTTTTCGTTTGAAACAACCTTTAGTCAGGGGAGTGTCATGGTTTCTCCATAGAGCCCCGTCGTATTTATTTTAGCGCAAGAGCTCCCGCAGGTAGGGGGCAACTTAGTCACGTGACTCAGTTGGTATTGCTGATTGGCTCGAACACGGTATGTTTGTAAACAGCGAACAGGTCTATAGGACATGCAGCCTGCTAGCAGAGTGACACAGCTGTGATTCAGTGTAATTAACACATTTGATTTGTGATGGATGAAGACTAATGGTTTGCGAAAATATGTGATGTTTAATTCTTTGTCAGGTCCCCAGGAGAAAACGGGATGTCCTTCAGAAAACTGCATGTGGGGCACACAGTAAAAAAGGAATCCTGCAGAAAATCCCCCCCAAATCGGCTGCAGTGGCATATCACCACCTATCAGTAAAGAAGAATATTTATCGCCTGTGGAAATAATGTAATTGGTTGCATGTGTCTATCCGCAGCAAATCCTGCAAAACTACAAGGCCGTTGTGAATGAAACAACAGCAGGCCAGGGACATTAATTCTGGAATATCTTTCACATCGGTCAATGACAAGTATTTAATTTGAATTGATTTCCAGGTTTGCTGCTTAGAGCCGCGGGAATCAGCTCTCTGGTCCCTGTTTACAACATGGACATACCATAGTGAACCTATTGTCAT
This sequence comes from Notolepis coatsorum, assembly GCF_963971535.1. Lineage (NCBI taxonomy): Eukaryota > Metazoa > Chordata > Actinopteri > Aulopiformes > Paralepididae > Notolepis > Notolepis coatsorum. The sequence continues at coordinate 6,209,787 of NC_140166.1, forward strand.
TGATATACCTACTGTATGCATTAACCTCTTTAGCCCGACGGCCCGGTCCGGTACCAGACCCAAAATTACATCACGCCATAAATCCATCTCTATACTGTATGAATTAATGTTGCGTTTTTCCTCCCAAATGTAGCCAATAGTAAAGACCCTAACCCTGTCAAAACAGCAGTCATAGTGTATATTTTCAGCAATACGTTTGTTTACCAATAGGTTCAAGTGTTATTAGTGAAATATGAGTTTTGGAAATATTCGAATATCGACGGAAGTTAATGTGCGCCGCTATTTTGTTTGTAGTCATATGAGGAGAGGAGACCCAGGGCTTTCGAATGGCGTTGGAATTTCGAAAAACGACACTACCCAGCTCAAGCCAGCTCCTGTCAATCAAATTACTTGTGGATTAACTTTTTTATTTATCTTATTTTTCAGGATTATCTACCCCAAACTGTGTCCTACCAGTTTTTTATTGCTTTCATTGCTTTATTATGTTTTTAATCTTATATCTTGCACCATATTGTTTTGTTTTTGTTGCTTTCATTGCTTTGCTATGTGAACATATCAGGAGTAACGTGTTACAAGCTTAACACTATGATCGCCGTGGACGAGTTTACACGTCATTCCTAGCCATGCTCATTCTGCCGAAGACGCCGTAACTCGTCTTTGATGTCAATATTTAAAAAATCTGTCATCGAAATCATATTTCCTTTCCGGAGCCCTGAGACACACTGCAAAGATCCACTCAACTCTCTAGCGGTTCAAGAGCGCCATCTGGTGGCCGATCGGCAGATCGCCAGCCGGAAATTAACCTTTGAACCGGTAGTGCTCATCCATATGTGGTCCGGGCACTCGCTATCGTTAGAGAGACTCCGTATTGACACAGTGAACATCGATCGGTGCAAATAACTGGAAAAAACAACATGATTTGGACGTATATACTATTATACAACCTGGAAATGGATCGGGCATTTCTCCATCCCATAATAGAAAAAATTCTGTTCCACGCTCATCTGCCAGCGGCGCGAGGAAGCCACGGTAAGATTCAGCGTTATATTCTAACGTCTTCTATACTAACTGATCTGATGAACATATGACCCACACTAGATGAATCATCTAACGCTGCCCACGGAATTATAAACGATCCCCCGCCCATCCGGTCATCATCAGATGATGCGTAGAAACTTCTAGAACCACGTCCAGTGGACATTTTTTATCTCGCACAGATTCCTACCAAACTGTATTTGATCATCAATATAATGCATTTAGGGCTATAAATCACGTTCTGAAGAAAGCTGCAGAAAACGATAAAAACACTTATACTTTAGACCATATTTTAGTATGAATATGTGAATGAAAAAGTTTAACGTTGCTACACCCTGAACAATACATATAGGACATTGAATGGGCCATAATAATGGCAATTTAGCAATAGAATTAAAAAAGTTATAGTCCTGCAAAGAAGGGGAACTTCTCCATAGACAAATAGAGCTGGCGAGGGATGGTAAATTATGAATTTAACCCATGGCGATTAAAGTGTTAAACTAGTGTTACTAATGTTGGGAAAAAATTGCATAACATTGATTCTGGAAAAACTGAAATGAAATGATACAAACATATTCACTAGTCTATCTGACATCTTGTCATGTGTTGAGAGGGTGAAGACTGAAGAGTCACATTGCACAGAGTAGACTTAGTTAGCTTTATATATATATTTGTACAGTGGGTTGACTTAGGATAGAATCTGTATATTATACCATGTGCTGCCTGTACATAACACTGTTGTTAGTATCACAATGTTTGGTTTAATTTGACAATCATTTCATTCACAGGATGTTGACGCATTGAGTGTATGAGAAGGACTATTGGGTTTTTAGGTTTTACTCTGTCCTCTGTTGTCTTTCCACCCTCAGATTAGAACGTTAACGCTAAATCAGATCCAACACAAATCAGATGAGGGTCCGTGGCCTAATGGGTCACTATTAGGGGCTCCTTGACATTAAAAGGTTTGGGAACCCCTGTTCTGTCTCTCTCATTCTCTCTGGAGCTTCCTGTTCATCTGAAGGAGTAGTTAACCCTAACTTAACCCTAAACTAACCCTAACCCCTGTTCCGTCTCTCCCGTTCTCTCTGTCCTTTCCCCCGGTGTGTCCTGTTCACCGGAAGGAGTAGCTCTCGTCGTCGTACTCCAGGTCTATCTCCTCGTCCTCGTCCAGGAGGCCGTACTTGAACTTGCGATAAACCGTCCCGTCCTTCCCCATGTAGACGATGTCGTCCTCTTCCTCGTTGTCGTCCTCGTCGTCCTCGCACCCGACGAGGCGGTCGCTGTACGCGCCAGTGGCGGGATGAGAACCCGCGGCGGCGTCCAGCTGCTCGTAGCCGCCGGCCTTGGTCCTGGGGACGCCGGGGACGGGGCGTTTGGAGCGAGCGCGGAGGACGAAGAAGACGCCCCCGCCCACCGCCACGATGAGCAGCACGCAGGCCGCCACCAGGAGCTTGGCTCCGACTCCTCCCGACGCGTCCAAGTCCAGAGCTTCTCTGAGCACAAAGTTGACACCCAGGGTGCATTCGACTAGAGGAGAGACAAGAGAGTAGTTTAGTTTAGTGTAATTAGTAATCAGGTGGCACTCAAAGTTGTGTATATGTGTGTTTGTGTGTATATGTATATGTATGTGTGTGTATGTACACAGTGTGTGTGTGTGTTTATTTGTTTATTTAAAGGATCCCCATTAGCTTATGCCGTAGCAGTTTGCTAATCTTCCTGGGGTCCACACACAATCAACATTACAACAAATTATACATTAATACAGTAAATAATAAAAAATATATTTAACAACAAATGTGTGCTTGTGCATGTGTGTGTGTGTTTCCTCCTTTACTCTGTGAGAGCTGGCAGTGGCAGCACTCCCGGGGGAGGGGGGCGTCATGGCGGCTCTTCTCTCCGCAGCAGGACATGCAGCGGCCGTCGTCTCCCAGGATCTGCAGGGCGGGACATACGGTGCAGTTCCAGCGATCAGGACCCCGGCAGTCCAGACAGGACCCGTCACACGGCACACATTCTGGGTCAGAACTTTTAGAGTCAGAACTCTAGAGAGAAAGAAAGAGACACGTACTGTACTTAGTGGATATCTGGTATTAATCACATGATTCTATTTAAATTCACAAGGTCCCATTTCAATTGAACATGTGTTGCAATGTTCTACCTATGATGGCAGGACATGTATGATCGTATGTACAATAATGCTGTATATACCATAATTCATATTTACCATATATATACACTTCTGTCTGTACATACCTGCATAATATTTTTTACACACCTGTATATCTATAGCTGTATATATCCCTTACGCACTCAGTGATTACTCATCAGTAGTACTCATTTATATACCGTATATTCTAGTTTAATCACTGTAACTTTACTGTTAGATTTGCACTCTGGTTAGATGCCAGCTTTCTTTCTCGTTGTACTGTACTTGTGCTGTATGATGATGACTATACATTTGAATCTAATCTAATCTACAATGTCTGCTATGTTGCTTCAAATTAAAATAAAATAGAATTTATTTGTATATAGCCCGAAATCCCAACTAATTGCCCCCCCATGGGCTTTACAGATCAAGAAGAAACGTCACAATAGATCCAGAACAAAAAACACCATAAAATCCAGACACACACAACTCAGCTTTTCAGCATCAGGATTCTATGATCCTACAATGCATACTGGTGACAGGTGCCGATGTGTGGCTGCAATTGAGCTGACGTATCCTAAGGTTGGGTGCTACACATTGGTGGTAGAGGAGGGCATTTATGCTCTACATTGTGCAGCGCTTTGAGTGTCTAGACAAGTGTTGTGTAAGTGAAATGAGTCAGACGTTGGGTAAAATGGTCTCCTTGAAGAAGACCAACGATAGAAGCAGACGCTTGTTCTATATATAAGCTTTCTTCTGTGCGGATCTTCGCCAGTGCTCTTTGGTGAAAGTGAAAGTTACCTGTGAGGCGGCGTAGAAGCCCACTAGACACTGGGATTCACAGATACCTCCCAGTTTCCTGAAACCTTCATAACACGTTTCACAGGACAGAGCCCCTTCATCTGGACAGATAGAGAGAGGGAGAGAGAGAGAGAAATTAGATAGATAGACAGACAGACAGACAGAGAGGGAGAGAGAGAGAGAAGCAAGAGAGACAGAGAGAAACAGATAGATAGAGACAGACAGATAGAGAGAGAGGGAGACAGAAGCAAGGGAGAAACAGAGAGAGACAAACACAGAGATAGAGAGACACACAGACAGAGAGAAAAAGACAAACAGTCAGAGAGAGAGGTTGGTAATACTCAACATCTATCCAATTACTCAAGATATATATAGCTCTAATAGTCTTATCAAATGTGTCATTATGGGATGAATAATGAAGGTTATGAATGATAACCCTAGTTGGGCAAATATGGGCAAAGCATGACGCTGAAGCCAACATGAGATACAACTATACACACACCAAGGAATATGTGTGTGCGCATACACACACACACACACACACACACACACAGGAAGAGATACACTCTCCTAACCTGTGCAGGTCTTGCAGGTGGGGTGGCACATCTTGCAGGTCTGAGTCCAGGTGTGGTGGTAGTACCTGGGGGGGCAGCTGTGGAGACAGCGCCCCCCCTGCTTCAGGTACAGGAAACCCTCCCGACAGCTCAGACAGTCCCCGCCACCCCTCCCCCGACACTGAGCACAGGACGGGTCGCAGCGATCACACACACCACTGCTGCTGTTTCCAAAGTGACTGAAACACAGAACATTCATATTATTATGTAATTTTCTTTTTTTTATCCACTTTTTCTCCTTATTTTCTATTTTTCTCCCATCCCCAATTTCGCATTGCCAATTCTCCCCTCCCCTGTCTTGAACGTTGCTAGACTATGCCTCCCACTGGTCGGCTGTAGTGAGGATAGAAGCCTTGCATCACATGTCCCCTCCGGTACACGAGGAGGCAGCCTGTCACATCTTTTCACCAGACAGCGCAGACTCTCAGTGGCGAGGAGTAACGCGTGGGAGGCTCACGCTGCCCCCGATACTTCCTGTCTCTGCTGTACAGGCGTCACCCAACCGACCTGTAGGAGTCGCTGTCCACAACGTCCAATCCCCACCCATCGACTTTCCACCCGCTGGCTCTGCCAATTGAGATAGTATGACGACTGGCCCAAGCCGCAGGCAATGCTGACTCGGGGAGTCGAGACCGGAGTCTCTTGCATTGGTGACGAGCGCAATCTCCGCTATGCCGCTATATTATTATGTTATTTGAGTATTATTCTGTTTTTGAGTTTCCAGGTCACACGTCAGTAGCCTGTATTAGTTTGTATTTCCAACGATTAGAAACTGATAGCTGTGATATGTTGATATTAGATACTTGAATATGATAGCTGTGATATACTGATATTAGATACTTGAATATGATAGCTGTGATATACTGATATTAGATACTTGAATATGATAGCTGTGATATACTGATATTAGATACTTGAATATGATAGCTGTGATATACTGATATTAGATACTTGAATATGATAGCTGTGATATACTGATATTAGATACTTGAATATGATAGCTGTGATATACTGATATTAGATACTTGAATATGATAGCTGTGATATACTGATATTAGATACTTGAATATGATAGCTGTGATATACTGATATTAGATACTTGAATATGATAGCTGTGATATACTGATATTAGATACTTGAATATGATAGCTGTGATATACTGATATTAGATACTTGAATATGATAGCTGTGATATGCTGATATTAAATACCTGAATATGATAGCTGTGATATGCTGATATAAAATGGTAAATGGTGCATTTATATAGCGATTTTATCCAAATTGTATTATTAAACGTTTTTGTTCCTCACATTCACATGATATTGTGATGATATTATATACTTGAATATGATAGCTGTGTGATATGCTGATATTAGATACTTGAATAGATCTCTGTGTGATATACTGATAATATATAATTGAATATGATAGCTGTGATATACTGATATTAGATACTTGAATAGATCTCTGTGTGATATACTGATAATATATAATTGAATATGATAGCTGTGATATACTGATATTAGATACTTGAATAGATCTCTGTGTGATATACTGATAATATATAATTGAATATGATAGCTGTGATATACTGATATTAGATACTTGAATATGATCTCTGTGTGATATACTGATAATATATAATTGAATATGATAGCTGTGATATACTGATATTAGATACTTGAATAGATCTCTGTGTGATATACTGATAATATATAATTGAATATGATAGCTGTGATATACTGATATTAGATACTTGAATATGATCTCTGTGATATACTGATATATATCAAATACTTGAATATGATCTCTGTGATATACCGATATCAAATACTTGAATATGATAGCTGTGATATACTAATATCAAATACTTGAATATGATAGCTGTGATATACTAATATCAAATACTTGAATATGATAGCTGTGATATACTAATATCAAATACTTGAATATGATAGCTGTGATATACAGTACTGATATATTAGATACTTGAATATGATCTCTGTGTGATATATTGATATTAGATACTTGAATATGATAGCGGTGTGATATACTGATATTAGATACTTGAATATGATCTCTGTGTGATATATTGATATTAGATACTTGAATATGATCTCTGTGTGATATACTGATATTAGATACTTGAATATGATAGCTGTGTGATATACTGATATTAGCCAGGATACTGAGGCCCGTTAAAGGGACCGTTCTGATTTGTTTTACATTAAGTGGTATGAAATACTAGTGTAATGTGTAATTGATACATAAGCATTCGTTTACTTACTGAGTCAGAGTACAGTGGTCAGAGTTGTGTCCGGGTTCTGATGGAACCAGGAAGATTCGGAACAAGTTTTATTCCACACCTCAACATGTAGACAGGGGTTGTGACTGTTCACAGCCGAAAACAGCGGCCCTGGTGCATTTCCTCCGCTTCAGTCTTCTGAACTAGCCTCAGTGTGTACTACTGTCTGAAGCATCTGAACTAGCCTCAGTGTGTACTACTGTCTGAAGCATCTGAACTAGCCTCAGTGTGTACTACTGTCTGAAGCATCTGAACTAGCCTCAGTGTGTACTACTGTCTGAAGCATCTGAACTAGCCTCAGTGTGTACTACTGTCTGAAGCATCTGAACTAGCCTCAGTGTGTACTACTGTCTGAAGCATCTTAAGTCTGAAGCGGAGGAACATGGACCACTGTTTTCTGTTGTGGCCGGTTACAACGTTTGTCTGCATGGCATGGCATGGTGTGGTTTAAACCTAGACCTGCAGCTTCCTGGTTTAAACCTAGACCTGCAGCTTCCTGGTTTAAACCTAGACCCGCAGCTTCCTGGTTTAAACCTAGACCTGCAGCTTCCTGGTTTAAACCTAGACCTGGAGCTTCCTGGTTTAAACCTAGACCTGCAGCTTCATGGTTTAAACCTAGACCTGCAGCTTCCTGGTTTAAACCTAGACCTGCAGCTTCCTGGTTTAAACCTAGACCTGCAGCTTCCTGGTTTAAACCTAGACCTGCAGCTTCCTGGTTTAAACCTAGACCTGCAGCTTCCTGGTTTAAACCTAGACCTGCAGCTTCCTGGTTTAAACCTAGACCTGCAGCTTCCTGGTTTAAACCTAGACCTGCAGCTTCATGGTTTAAACCTAGACCTGCAGCTTCCTGGTTTAAACCTAGACCTGCAGCTTCATGGTTTAAACCTAGACCTGCAGCTTCATGGTTTAAACCTAGACCTGCAGTTTCCTGGTTTAAACCTAGACCTGCAGCTTCCTGGTTTAAACCTAGACCTGCAGCTTCCTGGTTTAAACCTAGACCTGCAGCTTCCTGGTTTAAACCTAGACCTGCAGCTTCCTGGTTTAAACCTAGACCTGCAGCTTCCTGGTTTAAACCTAGACCTGCAGCTTCCTGGTTTAAACCTAGACCTGCAGCTTCCTGGTTTAAACCTAGACCTGCAGCTTCCTGGTTTAAACCTAGACCTGCAGCTTCCTGGTTTAAACCTAGACCTGCAGCTTCCTGGTTTAAACCTAGACCTGCAGCTTCATGGTTTAAACCTAGACCTGCAGCTTCCTGGTTTAAACCTAGACCTGGAGCTTCCTGGTTTAAACCTAGACCTGGAGCTTCCTGGTTTAAACCTAGACCTGGAGCTTCCTAGTTTAAACCTAGACCTGGAGCTTCCTGGTTTAAACCTAGACCTGCAGCTTCCTGGTTTAAACCTAGACCTGGAGCTTCCTGGTTTAAACCTAGACCTGGAGCTTCCTGGTTTAAACCTAGACCTGGAGCTTCCTAGTTTAAACCTAGACCTGGAGCTTCATGGTTTAAACCTAGACCTGGAGCTTCCTAGTTTAAACCTAGACCTGCAGCTTCCTGGTTTAAACCTAGACCTGCAGCTTCCTGGTTTAAACCTAGACCTGCAGCTTCCTGGTTTAAACCTAGACCTGCAGCTTCCTGGTTTAAACCTAGACCTGCAGCTTCCTGGTTTGCTCAGAACCCGGACAGAATTCCGACCACGGGACTCTGTAAGTAAACTAATGGTTATGCATTGATTACACTACTGACAAGTATTCCATACAACATAATGTGTGTGTGTGTTATGTGCGTGTGTGTGCATGTTAAGTGTGTGTGTATGTGTGTGTGTGTGTGTGTGTGTGTAATTGGCTGCATTTATATATTGCTTTTATCCAAAGCGCTTTACAATTTGTTCCTCACATTTACCCATTCACTCACATTCACACACCGATGGCGGAGGCAACCATGCAAGGTGCCAGCCTGCTCATCAGGAGCAATTAGGGGTGTCTTGCTCAAGGACACTTCGACACGCTGCCCGGGAGGAGTGGAAATCGAACCGGGAACCTTCAGATTACCAGACGACTGTTCTACCTCCCGAGCCACTGTCACCCTGCGTGTGCATGTTAAGTGTGTGTGTTATGTATCGCTGCTGTCGGGACAAAACCTCATAACTCCATTTTTTAAATATTTTTTTTATTATATAAATCAACTCCGTAGATCATCCTCCATATGTGTGTGTGGGTTTTACAAAGTTTAAACAATGGGAAAGCATTAAACCGATCATCTGTCTAAACCTCCTAACTCTATTCACCCTCAAATCTGTGTTCGTTTTTTTCATCTGCTGAAAAGTTGGGTTTTTGGAGTTATGAGGTTTTGTCCCGACAGCAGCGGTATGTATGTGTGTGTGTGTGTGTGTGTGTGTGTTATGTGTGTGTGTGTGTGTGTGTGTATGTGTGTGTGTGTGTGTGTGTGTGTGTGTGTGTGTGTGTGTTATGTGTGTGTGTGTGTGTGTGTGTGTGTGTGTGTGTGTGTGTGTGTGTGTGTGTGTGTGTTCCTACCTCTCCCCACAGCTCTGCACACAGCTGCGTCCCAGCCTGTAGAAGGCAGGTTGACAGGTGGAACACTGGATGCTGTGATGCCCCTCACACGACGCACAGCTAGGGTGACACCGCTCACACATGTGCTCCTCCTCATCGCCATAGTAACCCGCAGGACACGTCTCCAAACAGGTTCTGTCTGAAACACACACACACACACACACACACACATAGATCAAAATGTGTTTATTTGATTATTAAATCTTATGAAAGCCCCTATTCAGTATTTATTTAACCACATCAAGTTTGGGTGTGTTTACAAAGATTCTATAGTTTGGACGATACTGAAACTTCGGTATCAGTACCTCCATAACTCACTGAGTAGGAAGTATGGGGCACTACAGCTGAGACAGTGGTCTTATTACATATAATATAATACAGTATAATATAATATAATACAGTATAATATAATATATTAATAACAACTCACTGAGTAGGGAGTATGGGGCACTACAGCTGAGACAGTGGTCTTATTCAATATAATATAGTAATATTAATTTATAATATAATATAGTATAATATTATATAATATAATACAGTATAATATAATATACTCACTGAGTAGGGAGTATGAGGCACTACAGCTGAGACAGTGGTCTTATCCAATATAATATAATACAGTATAATATAATATAATAGAGTATAATATAATATAATGAAGTATAATATAATATAATACAGTATAATATAATACAGTATAATATATGCATAACAACTCACTGAGTAGGGAGTATGGGGCACTACAGCTGAGACAGTGGGATGCTCGATATTGGCTTTTTTACCGATACCGATATACCGATATTGTCCAACTCTTAATTTCCTATACCGATATCAACCGATACCGATATATGCAGGGTTTCCCCCCCCAAAAAACGGAATAATTTCAGGTAATTAACATTACTTATTACATGGCGTTTTAACATTCGCCAAAATGCTTAATTGTGATTGGTCAATAGCGCTCGGTTGCCCCTGACAGCTGTGAATTATTTCTCGATAACTGACCGCTGCCATGGGCAACGCGCAATAATGACCGCTGATACGGGTAACAGAGCGCTATTGACCAATCACAATCAAGCATTTTGGTCGCAGTCACGAAAGCTAAGCATTACCATTATTACAGCGGAGCCACAGAACAACTGCGTCTGCATTTGATCTCGTCTTGTCGATGGTGTAAAATTAATTAGGTATATTGTTAGTAAGTTAGCCATGTAATAAGCGGGATAATGTATCGGTCATTGTCGCAAAATAATTGACCTTCACTGCGTTTAGAACACCTCTATACCTCGGCGAGGCGCCTCGTGTTCTAAACTCCATGTCGGTCAATTATTTTGCGACAATGACCTCGTAGCCGTACATTATCCCTTACATATCTCTTGTTGTGGAATTAACACAACATTATGCATACTTTTGACAATAAATAAAATCTGAATTTGTTCTTACTTGCTTCCCTGGGTAAATAAAGGTTATTGAAATGTAAAACCGATACCGATATTTTCCGATATCACATTTTAATGCCAATATCGGCCGATAATATCGGTAGACCGATAATATCGGACATATAAGAGTATAATATAATATAATGCAGTATAATATAATATAATACAGTATAATATAATATAACGGAGTATAATATAATATAATACAGTATACTATAACACAGTATAATATAATAGTATACTGTATTATATTATACTGTATTATATTATATAATACAGTATAATATAATAGAGTATAATAGAATATAATACAGTATAATATAATATAATATAATACAGTATACTATAACACAGTATAATATAATATAATACAGTATAATATAATATAATATAATATAATACAGTATACTATAACACAGTATAATATAATATAATACAGTATAATATAATATAATATAATACAGTATAATATAATAGTATATTACTGTAGTATATAATAGAATACAGTATAATATAATATAATAGAGTATAATATAATATAATGCAGTATAATATAATATACTCACTAAGTAGGGAGTATGGGGCACTACAGCTGAGACAGTGGTCCTTGCCCGGCCCCGAGCAGCGGTGGCAGAGCGTGTGGCACAGCTGGCATCCTCCGTCCTCGCCCCGGTAGGAGTGCAAAGAACACTCGCTGTACCACACACAGTGCCCGCTGGCATCACGCCGCATGTTGGCGTCACAGCTGAGGCAGGAGGAGGGCTCAGGGCCTGAGCACGTCGGACACGACCTATCACAGTCTGGGAGGGAGGAGATTGACATGAGACACAACCTATCCAAGCTCAGAGGAACACATTCATGTAAGTCGTGGGAGGAATCGATATCAGGAGAGCGGATGGTCTCACTGCACAAGATGGTTTCGTTTATTTCAATACATGCACTTGTTGTATACAAATATTTGATTTCTCCATTGACTTCCATAGTAATTGGATATATATATCTGTACTCATCTACTTATCCCATACTGTGTTCTCATAGAGAGTCCACTGAATGGACACATAAAATCCCATGAAGTCCCATTCAAATGTATTAAGAGACACTGGTAATGACCAATTAAGAGTTGCGGACGGCAAAGGATTTGCAACCAAATATGAATTTGTACCATTACTATTGCTCCCCTAAAATCTCCCCTGTGTATAACAAAGGCTACAATTCCTACACGGTTCACTTGATGTGGGTGTGAACACCCTCAAAGTGTGTGTGTGTGTGTGTGTGTGTGTGTGTAGGTGTGTAGGTGTGTAGGTGTGTAGGTGTGTGTGTGTGTGTGTGTGTGTGTGTGTGTGTGTGTGTGCGTGCGTGCGTGCGTGCGTGCGGTTTATTCTAGAAGTTGGTTGGCTGTACCTTCGACCATGTTCAGTATCCCTGCTACAGTTCAATTTAGATTCTTGAATCATGATGAGCATCACCAGTTTAAACTAGTTTAAAAAGCATATATGCCTGTAATTCAAGATAAATCTGCCTTCTGTAGTTCTCTGTAGCTCTGGGTAGCAGGAGCATGGAGGAGCTATGTCCAGCTGGGCCCCCAACTGTAGTTGCCACGCTACAAGGCGTAAGGCAGGGGTCGCCAATTAGGTTTGGCCGCGGGCCAGATTTTCCCCAAGCCGTTGCTTGGCGGGCCAGGATCAAAAACAATGGCTAATTTAATATACTGATATTGAAAAAAGACAAACGTTTTTCTCTGGTCTGCATCCCCCCAACAACCGTGTGTATTGCGCCGCACTGCACTGCACCCACTCTGCAATCCGCCAAACAAAGTTCTCACTCATCCATTCATTCATGAACAGCTCTCAGCTGTTGCTGATCACCGCGGCGCCGGCGGGTGATGAACAGATCAGAATGCATGAAAACACGACTCACCATACCTCCTTGTTTGTTGTTCAGTCCTCCAAAATCCCTGCTAATGTTTGAAACATGTCATATCCACTCGCCGCCCTCCAATTCCAGATTGGCGTTGAATGCAGCTACTTTATCTGCCAACTTGCCTCGTTGTTGTTGTTGTCGCCACATATTATGCAGAGAGGACGTCGGCTCGGCACGCAAGAATCACCGACCTGTTGCGATAAACCCATATTTTAAGTATGGCTCCTGTTTATTAAAAGAAGCGTTATATTTCCCCGTTGCTATCCAAAGATGTTTGTTTTGTTTTCTTCAACTCGCTCGCGAGTCGCATCTTGAACGCGGAAGTGAAAGTGCGTTAGGGAAATAGACACGGGGCCCAGTGGGACTATTCCATTGGTTCTCCCAGTCCACCTGACCATTTCTAGCATTTCAATTGGCTATAGTGACAGACATGCTTTTGATGACTGCCGGTAGATAGATACAGCTTCACAATAAAAGACACCCTGGCGTCCCGAGTGAATATTTCCCGCGCGTCAAATAAATATCATATTCTCAAAATAATCTGACGGGCCAGAAATTATTGCTGGCGGGCCAATGTTGGCCCGCGGGCCGCCTATTGCCGATCCCTGGCGTAAGGTATATGAATGCGGTTAGTGGGGCCTAGGGTTTAATAACCTAGGAGATTTTACAGAGGCATCAACTGCTATTTAGTGACTGATGCCCGTTAGCACACTGTAGTTCCCCTTAATAACTGTATCCCGTCTAGTAGGTAACACCCCCCCCCCCCCCCACACCCAGTGTAAGTAATAGACCAAACAGTTTTCCCCACAATAGTAACATACCTTTCATTTGTTGAGTCTTCCCAATTTTTTTGCGTATGGCCCATTTAAATACCTTAGACAATTTATCACAACATTCTTGGTCACAAGTATTTCACTGAGGTAAGTTGTGTTGACCAGTTTAGAAAAATTATTTAAAATGTTTATTAGCAACGCCAAGCAATGCCAAGCTGTATTACACTGTATTGCCCACTTTGACAACCTAGGATGGCTTAGAGTAGACGACAGAGTACAGCAACTTGCAATGGGCCTGGTCTACAAGATACACTACACGACCAAGGTACCCATGTACATGTCAAAATACTTCCCAAAGGTCAGTGAATACCACGATCACAACACCAGAGGGAGCTCCACAAATCATGTAAAACCCAGATTCGGCTCAAACAAGGGACTAAACACGTTTAGCAATTATGCCACATCAATGTGGAACGCCCTACCCAAAGCTGTAAAGGAATGTGAATCACTACCCACTTTCAAAAACACTCAAAGAACACCTACGGGAGACTGCAATTCGAAACTGGCCCCTACAAATGTCCTAACCCAGTTGTACAGTAAATGACCAAGTATGGCTTTGTCAGTATTCCAATGTACAGTGTACAGTGTCCCCCCCCCACCTCCAATGTACAGTTTCTACGTCAAATGTATATACACTCTTTTCCGGACACTTTTTGTATCACAAACAGTACTGTATTTGCAAATCTGGTATGTCATAAATGTACAGATGTAGCAGTACTGTCTATCTGCATGTCGTGTGTGTCATATATGTTATGATGAATTGAAAATGGGGGACCCTGATGTAAACAAGACGAAAGTCTTTCTCTGGTCTGCATCCCCTTAACAATTGTATGTATTGAGCTGTACTGTACTGTACCCATTCTGCAATCTGTTAATACAGTTTTCAATCAATCAATCAAACACAATACATAAATATATTACTTATGGCTATAACATAACGTACATTATGTACTTTTTCCCCATGTGTCGATTAGTATTTGATTTACATATTTTAAGCTGCTTAGAAGAACGTTGGCTGTGATCAATAAGGTTGAGGTAAGGGTCTAGGTTATTTAGAGCAGTGGTTCTCAACTGGTCTAGCCTCAGGACCCACATTTTCCCATAGTCATTAAGTCGTGACCCACATTTTGTAACCACTTTGACTTTGATTTATTTCACAAAAGAATTGTGCAGTAATACACAATTCTTCATGCATTGTTAAAAACATGAAATAAACAAAAAAAAAGTGCAACAAATCAGGGGATACTGAACAGCATTGTAATATGAAGAATATTCATTTTTTATGGCTTCATGCTTTCCTGTGCTAGCACGTCACTGCACACAACACACTGAGGTTTTGGTCCCTCTCTTTTGTCCTCAATCTAAGAAAACCCATAATGTAGTCGGTGTCGTATTTGCGTTTCGCCATGTTTACAAATGCTCGAATCAATGAGCGCTAACTGATGTGACGACATTAGTGTTACTGTCATGACAACGCTGGCAGCGAACGGCTACTGCACGTGCGCTGTCATGGGAGACGTATCTCCTTCAAAATTAAAAGCGCAGCATCAGAAATGTAAAAAAAAAAAACGTTTTTAAATATATATATATATTTAATTTTTTTACACATCCGCGACCCACTCAAAATGGCCCCGCGACCCAATTTTGGGTCACGATTCACCAGTTGAGGCCATCCCTACCCCGGCACTCTGTGCTGGCCGTGTCATGGTAGGTGTTCGAGGGGCACTGTGGCAGACACTCCCCGTTGTAGCGCACTGCCTTCGGGTTTCGACACACGTCACAGTCATCCGAGTCTGGGCCATCGCAGGAGGTGCAGTCGGCATGGCAACGCATGCACTCCCTCTGTTCCTCGCTGGCGAAGAGGCCGACTGGGCAGTCGTCCACACACCGGTCGTTATGGAGGAAGTAGTACTCCGCACATTCTGTAGAGATGGGGAAGGGAGAGCGGGAGAGAGAGGGAGGGAGAGAGAAGGAGAGGGAGAGAGAGGGAGGGAGATGGAGGAGTAGAGAGGGAGGGGTAGAGAGAAAAAAAGAGCGTTAGAAGGGAAAAACTAAACTTTGATTACTTTGCTGCTTTTCACTGGAATAAATATTTGTTTCTCTTCAGATTAACCTCTTCTTTTTGGAATATCAATACATATTAAACATTAAATCTAATTAAATAAAACATGTTAAACATGTGCTATGAATGATATATTCCATCCATGTTATGTGTACTGTTAAACATGTAATATGTATTGTATATTCCATCATGTACTATGTATTGTATATTCCATCTGTTACGAAGGATCAGATTAAACCGAATATATATATTTATTTATTGATATATATTGAATAGTATTTGTATATCGTTTGATATCCCTTGTATATTCCTTGTACATATACACAGAATATCCCTTTAGCCTACTATAGCCCATAATAGTTCATTCTCCTATTGGACAAAGGACCAGGCGCCAGGGGACCAGCCCCCGGAGCCAAGTTCAAAGTTACCGACAAGACATGTCTGTACTAGCCCCGGCCCTGCGCAGGGATACGGCGACAGAAATGAGAGTGGCACTATTTGTTCACCGTGCATATAAATATAGCGCAGGTGGATACAGAAGTTAGTTAACCTAGTTTGTTACCCACTAAGTGAAGCCTCACCCACGATACGACGTGCGGTGAAGTATGGCCTGTTTGGCCCCAGAATAGCATTGAGACCGCGTGCGAATTAATAACTGAATTGTCAGAGTTTGGCACTGTACCGTCGAGTGCGACGTATTTCTATTAAGTTAATAATAGTCTATTGTGTATGGTGCATCGTGCGGTTAGAGTTCTAAAGTGACCAGCATCTCCAACGCTTCCTCGTGTTAGCTAGATTCTTATCCAGGCTGGGCCGACCACATGGCGCTTTCATCCGAGGAGATCTAGGCGAGGACCGAATGGACATGTACACTGGATTACCTACCCGACGTCTGCATAGCCCTGTGCGGCTGGAATATATATTTGCTTTGGTACTGTGATTTGTGGAGTGGATAATCGCCGACGCCTGCGAGTGTTGGATTTTACCCCCGAGAGGAGTCAAGGTCGAGTCGGCGCTCAGAGAGCCTGAGGCCGCCTAGCTTTCTTCACTGTGGAGCTACAGCCTACAAGAGAACCAAGCTGTATTCGTCTGCGGATCAAGAGTCTATCGCACTGTCTTCTGTACTCGAAGTCTCCCTAGATATCGTTGACCAGACGTTCTACTACCGACAGCTCTCCTACCCCCCCTGCCGGCTTACAACCGGGAGGACCCCTTCCAGTATATCCCGCTATATCATTAAGTGTACCATAGATATAATTCCCTAAGAGCCAGGTTGTATACTTGCCTCCTGCGTAACCAGAGAATGGACATTCAGTGTTGATTTGCCTATGAATACTCATTTGCCTTACAAGTGCAATCAAATGTAATATAAGTATCATATGTACCTTTTGCTCCATTAAATACTTGATTAATACCTTTGACTGGAACCGATTTCATTGTGGGAAGTGTTCATCATATTCATATATTGTGTACTGTATGGCCAGTAGTTAAAGTACATAAAGCGGTAGTGGTTTAATGATACCATACTTATCAATACAGTCAGGGAATTGTACCCCTCAGTTACACCATCCATGTTATATGTTAAACATGTACTATGTATTGTATATTCCATCATGTATTATGTATTGTATATTCCATTCATGTTATATGATAAACATGTACTATGTATTGTATATTCCATCATGTACTATGTATTGTATATTTCATCCATGTTATATGTTAAACATGTACTATGTATTGTATATTCCATCATGTATTATGTATTGTATATTTCATCCATGTTAAACATGTACTATGTATCACCAACCACCTAACCACCTTTAAAAGCTGGAACGGCCGCATTCGCTCACTCCTCATTGGGAACAATTTAAAAAAGACACTTGGACACTTAAACATGTACTGTGTATTGTATATAATGGCAAGGTAAACCCCTCCTCACCCTGGCACAGGCCGTCCTTGTTGCATTCTGTACAATCAGGTGGACACCGGAGACATTCTCTTTCCGTGGCGTAGTGTCTCTCAGGACAGTGCCCCCTACAGGAGCCCTCCAGAAGCAGGTATCCACTGGAACAACTCATACAGTGGGTGGCGTTGCCCTGGCAGGACGCACACCCCAGGGCACAGGACTGACACACACCCTCCTGAGGAAAACCTCTGGAGAGAGGAGAGGAGAGGAGATGAGACCAGAGGAAGAGGGGAGGAGAGTAGAGAGGAGATGAGACCAGAGGAAGAGGGGAGGAGAGCAGGTGGGGGGAGGAGATAAGCCAAGAGGAAGAGGGGATGAGAGGAGAGGAGAGAGGGGGGGGGGGAGATGAGACCAGAGGCAGAGGAAGAGGGGAGGAGAGGAGAGGGGGAGGAGATGAGACCAGAGGAAGAGGGGAGGAGAGGAGAGGGGAGTGGGGGGAGGAGAGGAGGGGGGTGAGACCAGAGGAAGAGGGGAGGAGGGGAGAGAAGAGTGGGGGTGAGACCAGAGGAAGAGGGGAGGGGAGAGGGAGAGGAGAGAATAGGAGAGGAGGGTAGGATAGGAGATGAGAGGAGGAGATGAGAGGGAGGAGATGAGACAAGACGAAGAGGGGAGGAGGGGAGAGGAGGGAAGAGGAGAGGGAGGGGAGAGGGAGAGGAGAGAGAAAAGAGGGAGGGGGGAGTAGAGGAGAGGAGAATAAATGAAAGGAGGGGATAGGAGTGGAGATGAGGCGACGAGACAAGATGAGACGAGAGGAGGGGAGAGGAGGGAAGAGGAGAGAGGAGAGGAGAGGAGATATTGTTCCCAGGGGGGATATGGTGTGTATATACTGGTAATGTATTATAATGTTTGAAGAGTAGAGTAGAGTAGAGTGAGACCCCACCTCTGACACTCCACCACACACACTCCGTCCTGCAGGTAGAGGTGTGTGTGTTCCCTGTGGCAGTGTTGGCACCGCGTGGCGTCCTGGCACACTGCACAGCCTGGCAGACAGTCCTCACAGCGATGCAGCGGCCTGTTGGAGAACGTCCCCAACGGACAGCGGGACACACAGGACTGATGAGCCGTCAGGAAATGGCCTGGGGACAGACAAAATAAATATGGTTGTTTTATACCACTGGTGAAATACAATGAATAATGTCTACTGAATACTGCAACATGAACCGGTTTGTAGCATAATGCTACAAAAGGTGGTGCACCAATTTCCAGCTTCTCTGTTACTTTGTGGTTCAGTTAACGTCATGGATAGGGTTAGGTTATAATTATGGTTATGTTATTGTTACTCCAACATTTTCCATCTCCCCCAGAGTCAGACAAGTTCCTTTAAGGTTATGGTTATGGTTAAAGTTATGGTTATAGTTATAGTTAAAGTTAAGGTTATGGTTATGGTTAAGGTTAGGGTTAGGGTTATGATTATGGTTATGGTTAAGGTTAGGGTTATGGTTAGGATTAGGGCCGGCGTTTGTTTTGTACACTCACCAATTCGTAGGAAATCCAACAAAAAGTTGTCACTCCCGAGAATAGCCTGAATACTATTAAGAGAGAGACACTAATTACACTGATCATAACAAGAAGGAAAGAAAAATAGATTGTTGCTCCAAAGAGGTAACTTTTCAGAAAAAACACTCTCCAACACAATAACATAAAGTCAACTGTGAAAGTCCATAGTTAAACACATTTCAAATTATATATTTGTACATATCATTATAAATGTTTAATTTTAGATACATAATCAAATTGGTGTTATGAGGTTTATGCTCACAATGTGTGCCATCAGATTTAGGCCAGTCAATTATGGGTTCCAACTCACGGTTTAAGAAACCCTGATATACAAGTACTGTAGCACCGCGGTGAATGTGTTGGTTTGGTAGACAGTGTTTTATTCAAGCATTTGGTGATCAATTTACAGAATTAGGGTTCAGTGATGCTTTGGTGTGCAACAGCATGACAGAACCATGGTACTGTACCTGACAACAACATGACAGAACCATGGTACTGTACCTGACAACAACATGACAGAACCATGGTACTGTACCTGACAACAACATGACAGAACCATGGTACTGTACCTGACAACAGAGTGACAGAACTATGGTACTGTACCTGACAACAGCATGACAGAACCATGGTACTGTACCTGACAACATGACAGAACCATGGTACTGTACCTGACAACAGAGTGACAGAACTATGGTACTGTACTGTACCTGACAACAGAGTGACAGAACCATGGTACTGTACCTGACAACAACATGACAGAACCATGGTACTGTACCTGACAACAACATGACAGAACCATGGTACTGTACCTGACAACAGAGTGACAGAACTATGGTACTGTACCTGACAACAGCATGACAGAACCATGGTACTGTACATGACAACAGCATGACAGAACCATGGTACTGTACCTGACAACAGCATGACAGAACCATGGTACTGTACCTGACAACAACATGACAGAACCATGGTACTGTACCTGACAACAACATGACAGAACCATGGTACTGTACCTGACAACAGCATGACAGAACCATGGTACTGTACCTGACAACAGAGTGACAGAACTATGGTACTGTACTGTACCTGACAACAACATGACAGAACCATGGTACTGTACCTGACAACAGAGTGACAGAACTATGGTACTGTACCTGACAACAGCATGACAGAACCATGGTACTGTACCTGACAACAACATGACAGAACCATGGTACTGTACCTGACAACAGAGTGACAGAACTATGGTACTGTACTGTACCTGACAACAGAGTGACAGAACCATGGTACTGTACATGACAACAGCATGACAGAACCATGGTACTGTACATGACAACAGCATGACAGAACCATGGTACTGTACCTGACAACAGCATGACAGAACCATGGTACTGTACCTGACAACAGCATGACAGAACCATGGTACTGTACCTGACAACAGCATGACAGAACCATGGTACTGTACCTGACAACAACATGACAGAACCATGGTACTGTACCTGACAACAACATGACAGAACCATGGTACTGTACCTGACAACAACATGACAGAACCATGGTACTATACTGTACTAGGGCTGGCAATCGAAGCTTCGGGGCCGAAGCTTCGAAAGAAAAGAAAAATATATATATGTGACAGTACTATACTGTACCTGACAAGAGTGACAGTACTATACTGTACCTGACAACAGTGACAGTACTATACTGTACCTGACAAGAGTGACAGTACTATACTGTACCTGACAAGAGTGACAGTACTATACTGTACCTGACAAGAGTGACAGTACTATACTGTACCTGACAACAGTGACAGTACTATACTGTACCTGACAAGAGTGACAGTACTATACTGTACCTGACAAGAGTGACAGTACTATACTGTACCTGACAACAGTGACAGTACTATACTGTACCTAGGTCACACGTGTTACAATCTTCTTTTCCTCTGTCCGAGCAGGTCCTACAGGACACATGACACCGCTCACAGTCTCCCATACCTGGACACATAACACGACACAACACAGTATGACACAATATGACACAGTATGACACAATATGACACAATATGACATGACACGACATATTGACACAATATAACACAACACATGATGACGCGACATGATACAACATGACATGATGCAAGACGAGACAAGATGAGACAACATGACATGATGCAAGACGAGACAACATGAGACAACATGACATGATGCAAGACTAGACAACATGATACAACATGACATGATGCAAGACGAGACAACATGATACAACATGACATGATGCAAGACGAGACAACATGATACAACATGACATGATGCAAGACGAGACAAGATGACATGATGCAAGACGAGACAACATGAGACAACATGACATGATGCAAGACGAGACAACATGAGACAACATGACATGATGCAAGACGAGACAACATGATACAACATGACATGATGCAAGACGAGACAACATGATACAACATGACATGATGCAAGACGAGACAACATGATACAACATGACATGATGCAAGACGAGACAACATGATACAACATGACATGATGCAAGACGAGACAACATGAGACAACATGACATGATGCAAGACGAGACAAGACGAGACAACATGACATGATGCAAGACGAGACAACATGATACAACATGACATGATGCAAGACTAGACAACATGATACAACATGACATGATGCAAGACGAGACAAGATGAGACAACATGACATGATGCAAGACGAGACAACATGATACAACATGACATGATGCAAGACGAGACAACATGATACAACATGACATGATGCAAGACGAGACAACATGATACAACATGACATGATGCAAGACGAGACAACATGATACAACATGACATGATGCAAGACGAGACAACATGATACAACATGACATGATGCAAGACGAGACAACATGATACAACATGACATGATGCAAGACAACATGATACAACATGACATGATGCAAGACTAGACAACATGATACAACATGACATGATGCAAGACTAGACAAGATGAGACAACATGACATGATGCAAGATGAGACAACATGATACAACATGACATGATGCAAGACTAGACAAGATGAGACAACATGACATGATGCAAGACTAGACAACATGATACAACATGACATGATGCAAGACTAGACAAGATGAGACAACATGACATGATGCAAGATGAGACAACATGATACAACATGACATGATGCAAGACGAGACAACATGATACAACATGACATGATGCAAGACTAGACAAGATGAGACAACATGACATGATGCAAGACGAGACAACATGATACAACATGACATGATGCAAGACTAGACAAGATGAGACAACATGACATGATGCAAGACGAGACAACATGATACAACATGACATGATGCAAGACGAGACAACATGATACAACATGACATGATGCAAGACTAGACAACATGATACAACATGACATGATGCAAGACGAGACAACATGATACAACATGACATGATGCAAGATGAGACAACATGATACAACATGACATGATGCAAGACGAGACAACATGATACAACATGACATGATGCAAGACTAGACAACATGATACAACATGACATGATGCAAGACTAGACAAGATGAGACAACATGACATGATGCAAGACGAGACAACATGATACAACATGACATGATGCAAGACGAGACAACATGATACAACATGACATGATGCAAGACGAGACAACATGATACAACATGACATGATGCAAGACGAGACAACATGATACAACATGACATGATGCAAGACGAGACAAGATGAGACAACATGACATGATGCAAGATGAGACAAGATGAGACAACATGACATGATGCAAGACGAGACAACATGAGACAACATGACATGATGCAAGACGAGACAACATGATACAACATGACATGATGCAAGATGAGACAAGATGATACAACATGACATGATGCAAGACTAGACAACATGATACAACATGACATGATGCAAGACGAGACAACATGATACAACATGACATGATGCAAGACGAGACAACATGATACAACATGACATGATGCAAGACGAGACAACATGATACAACATGACATGATGCAAGACTAGACAACATGAGACAACATGACATGATGCAAGATGAGACAAGATGAGACAACATGACATGATGCAAGACGAGACAACATGATACAACATGACATGATGCAAGACGAGACAACATGATACAACATGACATGATGCAAGACGAGACAAGATGAGACAACATGACATGATGCAAGACGAGACAACATGATACAACATGACATGATGCAAGACTAGACAACATGATACAACATGACATGATGCAAGACGAGACAACATGATACAACATGACATGATGCAAGACTAGACAACATGATACAACATGACATGATGCAAGACTAGACAACATGATACAACATGACATGATGCAAGACGAGACAACATGATACAACATGACATGATGCAAGACGAGACAACATGATACAACATGACATGATGCAAGACTAGACAAGATGAGACAACATGACATGATGCAAGACGAGACAACATGAGACAACATGACATGATGCAAGACGAGACAAGATGATACAACATGACATGATGCAAGACGAGACAACATGATACAACATGACATGATGCAAGACGAGACAACATGATACAACATGACATGATGCAAGACTAGACAACATGATACAACATAACATGATGCAAGATGAGACAAGATGAGACAACATGACATGATGCAAGACGAGACAACATGATACAACATAACATGATGCAAGATGAGACAAGATGAGACAACATGACACAACACAACAGTTCCTTTTGAAAAGTTATCTTTCTTACTGATTGCTTGATTCCATCCTGTACCCGGTCATCCACTGGAATACTGATTACATTTACATTTAGTCATTTAGCTGACGCTTTTATCCAAAGCGACTTACAAGTTCTGTACGACAAGTCATCAGGAAGGGTACAACTCTATCAGCTGAGTAACAATGTTCATCAAAGTGTTGCGTGTTACAGTGTAGGTTAGTTTATTAGGACAGGTGCATGAAATTACTCAATAACCAACTAGGCTGCAGTAAAAAACTTAAAACCAGATTCTCAAACATAAACATAAAGACGGACAACACGCTCATCACAGACAAGCTGGATGTAGCCAATTACTTAAACAGTTTCTTCACAAACATAGCCACAACACTGGTAAACAAACTACCCTCCCACTCAGGGCATTATGGGGTAGAACACATAGTAGCATACTACAAGAACCTAGGGGTCCACAAAGATGACTTCAAACTGGAAATGGTAACAACAGATGAGGTACTCAAAAAACTGAGCGCCCTCCAACCTAACAAGGCCACTGGCCATGACAACATCCCCTCCAAATTCCTCAGAGACTCAGCAGCCGCCATCACCCCAGTCATCACACACATAATAAACCTCTCCATAAAACAGGGACACGTCCCCAAGGACTTCAAAATTGCGAGAGTAACACCCCTGCACAAAAAATTCAGTAAATTAGACCCAGGCAACTACCGCCCTGTTTCTATCCTTACCTCCATCTCGAAAGTCATGGAAAAGATTGTATACGAACAGGTCGAAAAATACCTTGCGGAAACAAATCTAATCTACGAATTCCAATCTGGCTTCACTGACACATGCCTTCTCTATTTAAACGACCACATCAAACAAGAGGTGGACGTGGGCAAATACTGCGGCATGGTCATGCTGGACCTACAAAAGGCCTTCGACACTGTCAATCACACCATTCTGATTGACAAGCTAAAAGCAATTGGTTTTGATAGTCTATCAGTGAGCTGGATGCAATCCTACCTGGAGGGGAGAGAGCAGATGGTGGAGGTAAACGGTACCCTATACCCCCCCCCTCACAGTGAGCTGTGGTGTTCCACAAGGAAGCATACTAGGTCCGCTACTGTTCCTAATTTATGCAAATGACATGTCGTCAGCTTGTGACTGCAACTTGTTCCTGTTTGCGGACGACTCAGCCCTGCTGGTCTCTGACAAGAACAAGTTACTGGTTGAAAAAACCCTCAGCTCAGAACTAGGCAAAATCTGCATATGGCTCGCTGATAACAAACTATCATTACACATGGGCAAAACAGAGTCCATTCTCTTCGGTTCAAATAACAAACTCAGCAAGACCGACGGCTTCTCAGTTACAGTGGGTGACAATATTGTCACAAGGAAAGAAGATATTACCTATCTAGAGGCAAATCTTTCCTGTGACAAAATGGCATCCAATGTAATAAAAAAAAGTCAACCAACGAACTCGATTCTTGTACCGGATCTCCTCACTGGTAAACAAGAATACCCTGAAGACTCTGGCAGGAGCACTCATTCAAGGGTATTACTACTATGCTTGCACCTCATGGTACCAAAGCACCTCAAAGGCGCTAAAAACTAAATTACAAACATCTCAAAACTAACTGGTCAGACTACTGCTTGACCTTACTCCTAGAACCCACCTCACCCCTGCCCACTTTGACAACCTAGGATGACTTAGAGTAGACGACAGAGTACAGCAACTTGCAATGGGCCTGGTCTACAAGATACACTACACGACCAAGGTACCCATGTACATGTCAAAATACTTCCCAAAGGTCAGTGAATACCACAATCACAACACCAGAGGGAGCTCCACAAATCATGTTAAACCCAGATTCGGCTCAAACAAGGGACTAAACACGTTTAGCAATTATGCCACATCAATGTGGAACGCCCTACCCAAAGCTGTAAAGGAATGTGAATCACTACCCACTTTCAAAAACACTCTCAAAAAACACCTACGGGAGACTGCAATTCGAAACTGGCCCCTGTAAATGTCCTAACACAACCCCCTCCAATGTACAGTAAATGACCAAGTATGGTCTTGTCAATATTCCAATGTACAGTTTTGCTTGTACAGTTGTACAGTGTCAATAACTTAATATTCGGGATAATAAGCCACAAAAGGTAATGTTTTTGACAAATATTGAAAGGCTTTCAAGTTTCTCTTCCCTATTGTTAACATATAGGAACAATTAGATCTGAAATTAGTTTCAAAACGGTTGCACTGTGGGGAAAATAAAAAAGTACAGTAGATTACAGTATATTTCATTATCTGTTCTTATGCACACCTGGTGATACTAAATCCAAATTGAACTTGGGCATTTGAAAGATAATATATGTATATATATATATAAATGTGCGAATTGGCTATAATAAGGTAATTTATAAGCCTCCTATTCTATATTCTATAATAATATTTCAAATTGCATTGGTCCAGATGGGAGAATTCAGTACTGTATCTACAGAACCTTCTGTTTAATCATCTTCCCTTTATTAATTTCCTTCGATTTTTTGTACACATGATCTCGAGACAGACATACAGACAGACAGACAGACAGACAGACAGACAGACAGACAGACAGACAGACAGACAGACAGACAGACAGACAGACAGACAGACAGACAGACAGATAGATAGATAGATAGATAGATAGATAGATAGATAGATAGATAGACAGTACTGTTTCTGAAGTTTTTCTCCTGGCAGGGGGTTGACTGCCGGTCGTCCAGACACTCTCCGGCCTTCAGCGAGAAGCCGTCTTCACAGGAGTCACAGTCGTCGTAGTCCGGCCCGCCGCAGGTCCGGCAGGAGCGGTGACACACCTCACAGTCCTGGCTCTCCTCGTCCACGAAGAAGCCCTCTTTACAATGCTCCACACACACCCCGTCTGGTTGAAATCCAACAATTACATGCTGCTAAATATCCAAACCATCAGCCTACAACCGTAGCCAAAGTCAACTGAAGGCTGACAATTACTGCTTCAGGTTGTTCCATATACATGTTGGATGAGCAACCCATTTCAATGATAAGGGCTGATCCTGGGTCAGTTTGTTCCATATACATGGTGGATGATCAGCCTAGCTCAATGAAAAGCACTTCTTTCTGACCTAACTGTTATTGGGAATATTTGGGATGCTGTAAAATCTCTCTCTCTCTCTTTCTCCCTCTCTCTCTCTCCCTAAGACACACAGAGACCTACCGTCGATGTAGAAGCCCCCCTCACACCAGTAACATTGGTCCTGGTCACAGTTCACACAGCGCTCATCTTCACAGCCTGAACACACCATGCTGTTATTAACACTGTAGGTCCTCTCAGGACAAGACCTGTGACAGTCTGGACCAAACCTGAGAGAGAGAGAGAGAGAGAGAGAGAGAGAGAGAGAGAGAGAGAGAGAGAGAGAGAGAGAGAGAGAGAGAGAGAGGTGAGTAAAGCCAGGTTATATTATCGTATAGCTTACGCTCTGCTCTCTTGGAACTATCCATTTATTCAGTCTAATATTGAATAACTTTCTCCACATGCACACACCCATCCGCCTGGCCACACCCACATCCGCTCCTCTACATAAGCGGGGTCGTGGCCACACCATCAGCTCCTTCCCTATTTTCACCACCGTAAAGTGCCTGTATACACCACTTTAGTTTAGTGACCGAAATAGTTATTGGAGAAGAGGAGCTGCGTTGACATTATATCTTTGTTTTCTCTCTCACTATTTTTCGAGGAAATACAGCGATAATGTCTTCGCCACTGGAGTGTCTAGAAGATGATGATCATTCTGACCTCCACCGGTGCTTCGCATTAGGGGCGCGCGTCGCTGAGCAATTCCCGCCGGCATTGCCTCCGGCTCTGCAGCTGGACACTATAATAATAATAATAAGGCGGTCGGCTGTGTGGGGGCTGACGGCCTCTCTGGGCAGGTGATGTTTTTTGCGACGCGGGCGCCAGGTGTGTCAGTTGTGGGGGGTCAACTGCACAGCTTACGAAGGTCGGCTCTAGGTTAGAATCCTTTTCGCTGCCACTTAGCGGCATGGAGGGGGTTCTAGTCTGATGCCCCACGATAACATTAGCTCCTCCTCAGTGAAGTCGTAGCTTTGTTTTCCTGGGACCGTGATTCCGAATCTGCGGTTCAATTCCCCGGTCTCTGGACAAACAGATACCCTCTGTCGTCGTGCTGGCCCCGCTTTTCAAGATGAAAAACACCCGGCGCGAGGGAGGTGAGCTTGGTGTTTGTTATGAGAATATCCCCGAGCTCAGGTCGGCTGCAGCCCACGTACAACGAGGGGCTTGCTGCCGACAATGCTGTGTCTGGTAAACACCGTTCTGAAGAGGGGGGTGTGTTGCCTGGGAGCATGTCTATGTTCCCCGGGTCCTATGTTCCCCGGGTTCCATGTTCCCCGCTTTGATTGATTGATAGATTGAACATTTTAGACCACCAGCCCTGATTCCAAACTCTAACCTTAACCAGTTCGGACGAGGGCCTAAGCTTAACCGTTCGAAACAAGGCGGACATTAATAATTAATAAAATAATAATTTATAAAATGTTCAATCTATTAATCAATCAAAGCGGGGAACATAGAACCCGGGGAACATAGGACCCGGGGAACATAGGGATGATCCCTGTTGCCTTTTTCCCTTTTTTCTTCGGATAAGAAGAGGAAAAGACAGCGGCTGTCTGAAGTGTTGGCCTGTATTGCTTTTCTCACGTTGTACAGCTTTCAGTAGTAGCCGCTTAGCTTGCTTCTGCGTTAGCTAGTGGCTAGCAATAGCCGGTATGAGCTAACTGTTAGCCAGTTAGCTGTTTAGCTACGACGTTAGCTGCCGGCTGCGCTCGGCTGGAAACGTTAGCTTGATGCTATCAGTTAGCCTAGAGTTAGCTGTTTAGCTTGTGCTACAACCATTGGCGCTAGCCGTGAGAATAGCGGGCCCTGGCACTCTGACTACAACGTCATCTTTGGCAGAAGATGTCGTCGGCCTACGCCATGACCGGCTGCAGGAGGGGGGCGTCACGCCGGAGCGAGGCTTCGGCCATTGCTTCTTCTGGCCTTGCCATCGAGAGGCCTTCGTCAACGTGGTGGACCAACCTGTGTTACGGCCTTTCATCCTGCGTTCGTTGGTGCAGGTAAGGTGTCCATTGGACATTACCCCACTCTTCCTTCCTCCCCCTCCCGAATGTTTTTTGTTAATAACGATGTCTTTGTTTATCAAAACATAATGTTACTTCACTACATTTGGAGATACGACGTGTGGTGTGAAAATTGTCTTGGTCGCTTTGTATAGCTTAGGTTAGCGTTGGCCAAGGCTTATGTCTTCTCTCTACCTAAGAACAGCGTTGTTTTTTACGTGAGTAAAAATGAACTGGGTTTTTGTTGTATGATGAGAAGTTGTGTGTGTTCATGTAACGTTTAGACCAGTGCTTCTCAACTGGTGGGTCGCGACCCAAAAGTGGGTCGCAGGGCCATTTTGAGTGGGTCATGGATGTGTGTGTAAAAAGAAAAAAGTTAAAAGATATATATATATATATATATTTTATTTAATATATCATTTTTTTTTGCACTACCTATCTTTGTGAAAGTGTCTTCTCAGCTCTGGTCCAGCTGAAGACAAAGCAGAGGAACAGATTGGACATTGAGCATGACCTCAGAGTTGCTTTGTCTACCATCACCCCAGACTTTGAGACTCTTGTCAGGAGCAAACAACATCCCCAGTTATCCCATTAGTTCCCTGGGATGTTAAGCTAAGAAGTCTGCAAGAGGTTCCTCCCACCTCTTGCAGAGACAAGTCGCATTTCTTTCCTCTCTCCCAAGGCCTTCAAGGCCGTTCCTACCGCCGCCTCTACTGCTCCATGGAGCCCGACGCTGCTATGCCCTGCTTCGTGCCGGTGGCCGGACTATACTCAAATCAACTCTAAATGGATCTAATCAGTGGATTGCATATTTTCTTCAAGAAGCAGAATAAGGCTAACCCTCTCTGCCTATTGGGACATCATAATCGGGTTACCAACTTGAAGACGTGGTCATTTTTGGATTATCGAAGCTTTTGGACTGCAATAAGAAGATTTTGGATCTGTTTACCGCGCACAGGATCTACCAAAATGAACTGATAAGACACTTGGACACTTGGACTAATAATGCATTCAGTCATTTGGACGGAGTTGTTAAAACTCACTCCACTCAAATCAATAGAGTTATATTCCACTCTATTCAAATCAAATTTAAAGGGACGTGGCTGGGATAAATTGTGCCAGTCAGTCAGTCAAAACAAATTCCTGGACCAAGGTCGAACCGAGAGCTCTGGAGTCGAAGGCCCTCTGGGAGATAAGAGTGGCGAGCGGCTTCCCACACCCACAATCCCTAGTCCCACCCCCCCCCCCCCTTCCTCTGCATTGGCACTCTGTCGGCTGCCTCGTGTGAGGGAGACCTCCCCCACCCAGGACTTGGCTTGTGCACTCCCCCCCCACCTCCCCCCCCCTCCCACTCCCTCCCCCCCCCCCCTACAGCCCTGTAACAACCCCAACCCACTCCCCCCTCCTTCCGTAAATGGCGCTGCCTATGACGGCTGCCAGTCTGTTTGCGGTGGTGAATATGCATATGTTTGTCTCAAGGCTCTGTACCATTATTACTATCTAAAATGTAATAATTGTGGAATATTACTGTAATGAGCTGTATGTGTATGATCCAAGCGTCCTATGATCCTCATAGGAGCATAACAGAAAAAAGCATTCCATGTGAAGGTATTCTGTATCTTTGCATGTCAACTAATAAAGAAACTTGAACTTGAACTATTATTTATTATTATTATTATTATTATTATTATTATTATTATTATTATTATTATTATTATTATTATTATTATTATTATTATTATTATTATTATTATTATTATTATTATTATTATTATTATTATTATTTTATTTCATTGTGTTTTTAGCCCTAGTTGCACTTTTTTTGCAACCCCAGTTATCGCATTAGTTCCCAGGTCTGTTATGTTAAGCTAAGAAGTCTGCTGTAGAAGCATAATTATTCATTATAATTTTATTTCATTGGGTTTTTATCCCTAGTTGCACTTTTGTTGCAACCCCAGTTATCCCATTAGTTCCCCCAAACTTAAGTCTGTTATGTTAAGCTAAAAAATCTGCTAAGAAGCATATTATTTATTATTATTTTATTTCATTGGGTTTTTAGCCCTAGTTGCACTTTTGTTGCACTTTTTTGTGTTTATTTCATGTTGTTAACAGTGCATGAAAGATTACTGCAAAAAAGAAATGTTTGAAATAAATCATAGTGGTTCAAAATGTTGGGTCCCGAGGCTAGACCAGTTGAGAACCACTGGTTTAGACAACGTGGCTGAGCCCACAACTGGCTGGGTGTTACCCTACAATGCTGTGCATAGTGGCATATGATCGAGGGCTGAGTCCCTCTCTTAGCTTGTTATTCTTTACTTGAGGGTAATTGTTGACAGAATCCGGCTATAGGGCGACAATAATGTGGTCCAGAGACATGGTTTCTATCTTTAGCCTTTAACTGGCGTGGTTTCTTTATTCACATGGTAAGAGCAGTAACACATGAGTCCTCCTCTGTGAGAGGTACATTTACATTTACATTTAGTCATTTAGCTGACGCTTTTATCCAAAGCGACTTACAAGTTCTGTACGACAAGCCATCAGGAAGAGCACAACTCTATCAGCTGAGTAACAATGTTCATCAAAGTGTTGAGTGCTACAGTGTAGGTTAGTTTATTAGGACAAGTGCATGACAGTATGGTTAGTTAGGGTTAGATTTTTTTTTTTTTTTTTTTAATTCAGATAATGGTTGAAGAAGTGAGTCTTTAGTCGACGGCGAAAGATTGGACGTGTTTCGGCTGTCCTAACTGGGGTGGGTAGTTCATTCCACCATTGTGGGGCAAGGACTGAGAATAGGCGACTTCTCTTTGATGACCCTCCCGGAGCTTGGATAGGAGTAGGTCTGAGGCGGCCAGAAGATGCAGAGCGTAGGGGTCTTGAGGGTGTGTAGTTAGAGACCATTGACCGGAGGTAGGCGGGAGCAGTTCCCTTTGCCGCACGGTATGCTAGGTCAAGGGCCTTGAAGCAGATTCGTGCAGCAATGGGGAGCCAGTGCAGGTCCCTAAGAAGTGGGGTGACATGGGCCGACTTCGGTAGGTTTGAGATCAGGCGGGCCGCTGCATTCTGAATGAGTTGAAGAGGCTTAGTGGCAGTGGCCGGGAGGCCAGCGAGCAGTGCGTTGCAGTAGTCGAGGCGGGAGATGACTGTTGATTGGACGAGGAGTTGGGTGGCTTCTTTTGTCAGGAAGGGGCGTATCCTTCTGACGTTGCTCAGGAGGAATCGGCAGGTTCTGGTTGTCGCTGCGATGTGAGCAGAGAAGTTCAACTGGTCGTCGAGGACAACACCAAGGTTCTTGGCGGTCGGGGACGCGGTCACAGCTGCATTCTCGACTGTGATGGAAAGGTCGGTCAGGGGGGAGGATTTGGCCGGCAGGTGGAGCAATTCTGTTTTGCTTAGGTTCAGTTTGAGGTGGTTGGTCGTCATCCAGGCGGAGATGTCGGACAGACAGGCCGAGATCCGCTCAGAGACGTGGATATCTGAGGGAGGGAAGGAGAGGAAGAGTTGAGTATCGTCGGCATAACAGTGGTAGGAGAAGCCATGAGACGTGATAATGTTACCCAGTGATTTAGTGTAGAGGGAGAAGAGAAGGGGTCCTAAAACCGAGCCCTGGGGGACACCCGTCCGCAGGGGGCGGGTGGCCGACAGGGTCCCTCTCCATGACACTTGGTAGGAGCGGTCATTGAGGTATGATGACAACCATGTCAGCGCAGAGCCAGCCACTCCCATTCCTGCGAGGGCCGCGAGGAGGATCTGGTGGTTGACTGTGTCGAAGGCTGCAGATAGATCTAGGAGAATCAGGACAGAGGAGAGGCCTTTCGCTTTTGCTAAGTGAAGTGCCTCTGTGACCGCAATGAGGGCTGTCTCTGTGGAGTGACCAGTCCTGAAGCCTGACTGATTAGGGTCTAGGTAGGTGGGGGGAGAGATCGAGTAGGAGGAGACATATCTATTTATACTCGCCACCTGGTGGTGTCTTGAGTAGCTCCGCCTAGAGCGCCCTCTAGTGGAAACAGTTATATATACAGTTAGACAGTTAATAACAATCCTACCTAGAACCTCTGACTTCAACACTCCCACTTAGGGTTGTATTAGCATACTGGGTAACTTCTCCGAAAAACATTTTTACAAAGGAAATAATATACTCCAAAAACATCAAAAGAATATGGCAGTCAATATCTACACACCAAACATGACCTCTGCAAACCTCTTCAATTTCAGGTTTCGTCATAGCGTCTGCTACCATGTCGTCCGTTGGACAATACACCAGTGTCATCCTTTCTTCTCTGATGACAGATCTGATGAAATGGTATTTTATATCGACATGTTTACATCTCTGTTGGCACACAGGGTTTCTACCAATCGAAATGGTTCCCTGGTTGTCCTCGTAAACAACAGTCTTCTTATATACATAGGTATCCATCCCTTCGAGCAGTTGTTCCAGATAAATACACTCCTGTATGGTCATAGCTAGAGCCATATATTCGGCTTCACAAGTTGATAGAGCCACAGTGGGCTGCTTCTTTGTTTTCCATGAAACCAGTGAGCTGTCTGCGTTCAAACTCACACAATAACCTGTGGTACTCCTATCTGTGGTGTCAGCTGCCCAGTCTGCATCACTGTAGGCTTTAAGTCCTAGACCCTCGCTGCTCTTTCTGAAACACAGTTGTTTGTCTGCTGTACCTTTAAGATAACGAAAGACATGTTTTGCTGTAATCCAATGCTCCTCAGTGGGGTCAGCGAAATGCTGTGACAGTTTACTCACTACAAAACATAGGTCAGGGCGGGTACATGTTGTTAAATAAATGAGGCAACCCACAGCTTCTCTGTACATTTTTACATCTGTCAGTTTCTGAGCATCCTCCTGAAAATGCTTTAACCTCCCAAGGTCTTTCATTTTGAATCTGGTGGAGAGCATCTCTTTCACCTGTGCTAGGCTTCTAGTGTTGTCTGCTGCTATGATCAAATCATCCACCCAAATGACGATGATCACTTTTCCTGACTCCTTTGACTCCCTCGAGTAAACACAGAGGTCTACTGGGTTCTGTAGGAAGTGATCTTCGATAAGACATGTATGAAGCATCTCGTTCCAATTTCGCCCAGACTGTTTCAGGCCATAAATAGATTTTTCCAGCTTACACACTAGCTTCTCTCCTTTCTTTTCGTAACCCTCAGGTTGTTCCATGTACAGTATATCTCCCTATCTATGGGTGCGTGCAGATAGGCTGTTTTCACATCCATCTGATGTAAAATTAAATTGTCCTCAGCTGCTTTCTGCACCACTACCCTTATACTGGTCAGATTGGCTGTGGGGGAGAATGTTTCACCGTAGTCTATCCCCTCTGACTGTAACCCTTAGCTACAAACCTCGCTTTGTACTTGTCGTGGCCTTCAATACCCTCCTTGATTGAATACACCCATTTTCCTCCCACTGTCTGTCTGCCCTCTGGTAACTTGGTTAGAGTGAAGGTGTGGTTGTCCTTTAGGGACCTCATCTCCTCATCCATTGCTCTCTCCCATTTACTTGATTCAGGGGACACTATGGCCTCTTTAAAGGTCTGAGGTACCCCACTAACTACCCTGTAGCAGTAATCAACGGTGGTGGGTGTACTGTCCTCCTCGTCACTCCCTTTCCGAGCATAGTCTGTCTGACATTTTTGGGGTCTGTGTTCCCTTGAGGGATACCTCCCACTGCTTGGGGCACTTGACGTCACCCTCGGGTGCTCCTCGTCATCGCCCTCTGGGGGTGGCTGACTGTCTGCCTGCACGACCGTGCTAAGTACACTGGGCTGATGTGTCTCTGTTTCTACACACCTTACTCTGGAGTCCAGCTCTGGCTCCTCTGTCTGTGTCTCGCCCTCACATGTTGTCTTTGTGACAAACTTGACTAGCCTGTGTTTCTGCACTCCCCCCTTACCGGGATAATAAACCAGGAAAGCGGGGCTTCCCTTGTCATGCCCTACAAAGAGTCCTTTTTCACATCTGGACTCAAGCTTTCCTCTGTCCTGCAGGTACGCATAACACACTGATCCAAATCGGTGCATTCTGGCTAGATTACACTTCTTTCCTGTCAGTGCTGTATACAGGGTGGTGCCTGTGTGCTTATTAAAGCACCTGTTTCTGGTGTAAGCGGCTTCTTGCACTGCATAGTGCCATAGGCTCTTAGGTAAGTTACTATCTACTAGCTTACACCTAGCCATCTCGAAAAGAGTGCGCCATTCCCTCTCTGCCACTCCGTTCTGGTGTGGGGAATATGGACATGACGTCTCGTGTCTTATCCTGTTCCTCCTCAACAGTGATTGGAACTCTCCGTTTGTGAATTCGGTTCCGTTGTCGGACCTCAAACATCTTACGTTACCATAAGGGGCTATGTCTGCCAGGAATTTTTCCGTGGCCTGGAGTGTGTCACTCTTTGCTTTAAGAAAGTAAACAAACACTGCCCCTGTGCACACGTCTGTAAAAGACTGTACATATCTAAAGCCTCCTTTGGACTCGTTTCTTACTGGACCGGCAAGATCTGTGTTAACCAACGCAAGTGGTACCTTTACTTTTTCTGTGGGATTTCTGTTTCTCGATTGAGCAAACTTCCCCTTTATGCACACTACACATTCTTTATCAGGTCTACGCTTTTCACCTTCAATGTGCATGCCCTCTGTCACTGCTTGCAGTTTCAGTAAATCCTCGTAATTACAATGACCCATAATCTTATGCCATGTCTGAATATCGTAGCTGACGGTTACTTTACACATATCATTGTCATTACACTCTGTTTTCAGGTAATACATTCTCTGATACACCTCTATGTCAAATCGCGTACCGTTGGGCTCTACAAGAAAATGTTTACCTTCAATGAAGAACACTCTGGCACCGTTCGCAGTAGCAGCTATTACAGAGAATAGTCCTTGTGGGAACGATGGTACATAGAGAGCGTTCTTTAACGTCACTGTACGCCGGCGCCCCCCGCTGTCCGTGAGGCATACCTGTGTGTCTCCTCTCTCTTTCGCCAACCCGTAGGTGCGCTTTCCGTCTGCCAGCACCATGCTGTGTCTCTCCGGGCGGAAAGTTCTGTCAAAGTTCTTGAACCGACTCCTGTCGTTGATGACGTGGGACGACGCACCCGTGTCGACAATCAGTCCCTTCCTTTGGGCCTGTTGCAGCTGCTTTGGCCTGGTGACGTACGCTGTCTGCGCCCTGGGGATGAAGCCCTCTCGTTCCGCTACTCTCCAGGCGTCGCCTCAATCCGTCTCACGCCGACCATCGCCGCCATCTTGTCCATGCGCGTGTCACGCGCCCTGGTCGCGTTTCTTCATGCACGCTCTGCCTGCGTGCCGCGTGGATTTGCATAAGCCACACCAGACAGTCCTTGTGCAGTTACCTCTCCGATGGCCTTTCTCTCCGCACCGCCAACACGCCAGCTCCATCGTGGGCCTGATCTTTTCTGTTGGCGTCGCTCGGGCCTTCAACACCCTCTCTCCCGCCTCCGCGGCGGCTGGGTGGGTATCTTCTGAGGCCTCGAAGTTTCTTAGCTTGGCCTTGAACTGTCTCAGCGTCATGTCCGCTGAACCGTGTGTTACCAGGAGTGTGAACGGTTTGTACAGCTCCGGTAGTCCTCTCATCATCATCGCCATCATTAGCCCATCGCTTGGTGCTTCTCCTGCACTCCTCAATGGCGTCGTGATCTGCTCCGCTCTGTTGACGTATTCGGTCACAGTATCGGTGTGCCCCTTCCTCAGGGCCGTCAGTGCTATGTAGAGGGCCATGACTCGGGGTCTTCCTCGCCCGATGTAATGCTCTCTCAATACCTCCAGGCTTTCTCTGCCTTTGTCTTTAGTGTCGCGGAATATCAGCCCCAAGCTGGTGTCGTTGAGTAGTGGCGCTAACTCACAGTACGCGTCTGCGTTACGCTGGTCGTCCAGGGCTTGCTCTTCCGCCGTCAAGGTCTCCCGTAGGGGCTGCCAGGATCGTCTCCTTCAGTCCCGCACCGTGCATACAGCATAGCATGCGCTCTTCCTAGAGCTCGTAGTCCTCTGCTTTTCCATTGAATGAGGGCCATTTGCTCCTCCCTTTTGTCGCCACGCGTTCTAAGACGGGGTTCTCCCCCTTGCCTCCGTTGTGCTCAGCAGGCGCCACGCGTTCTAAGACAGGGTTCTCCCCCTCGCCTCCGTTGTGCTCAGCATGCGCCGTCTCCCCCGGTGCCGCCTCCTCGGGACTCTTGGCTGCTACCTTCCTGTGACTCCCGGCTGCTACCTTCTTGACCCTCCTGGGAGACTTCTTGGCTTTCATGTTGCTCTTTGATGGTGGGCGTAGTTTTAGCTCCTGTTGGCCTAGCGTCTAGCCACGCGGTACTCCCGGTGCTAACCTAGCTAAACTTGCTACCCTTATTATTTCACCCCCGGCGTGATCTGGGCCCATAACCTGTTGACAGAATCCGGCTATAGGGCGACAATAATGTGGTCCAAAGAAATGGTTTCTATCTTTAGCCTTTAACTGGCGTGGTTTCTTTATTCACATGGTAAGAGCAGTAACACATGAGTCCTCCTCTGTGAGAGGTAGGTGGGGGGAGAGATCGAGTAGGAGGAGACATATCTATTTATACTCGCCACCTGGTGGTGTCTTGAGTAGCTCCGCCTAGAGCACCCTCTAGTGGAAACAGTTATATATACAGTTAGACAGTTAATAACACTCCTACCTAGAACCTCTGACTTCAACAGTAATGATGAAAATAACAAGTGGCAAGTTTTTCTCACACATAAGCAAAGCTGTGGGAAACCTGTTTTCAAACAAGGTTTTCGGCTGTGGCTGGCGTGCATGATGTAAAGCTTTTACTCTACACATTTGGCGTCATATCAGGGGTGAGGTGGTGAGGGGTGGGTGAAATTATTCCCCGGTTTGCCCCTGGCCCCCCCCCCCCCCCCCCCCTCCCCTCAAATATGATTTTGTTTACAAAATGTGTGTTGATTCACTATATTTTTGGGGATACGGTGTAAATCCCTCAGCTTCTGCTGGGGTTGTGCTCTTGCTTAGAGAGAGGCAATTTCTCTGAAAATTGTTTGGTCGCTGTTATGTAGACTTAGCAAGGCCTGTGACCAGCACTTGATCGAGGGCTTATGTCTTCTCTCATCATAAAAAACGGCGTTCCTCTTGCAGTAGTGAGAGTGAACTTTTGCCCTTTTTTATTGTGATAGAGGGTTGTGTGTATCGTGTTCATGTTTAAGTAAACGTGGCATTGAATCCACAACTGGGTTAGGTGTTGGCCTACAGAAGTTTACATGTGTATCTCTTGTACCAAGGCCCTTGGCCCCTCTCTTGGTCTGTGTTTTTCTTACTTTAGGGTAAAGGTGTAAAAAATTCAGGTGGCAAGTTCGCACATGGGCCTGAAGCCATGTATAAAGCCAGTTTTTGCACAGACGAGGTTATCGTCTGTGGCTGGCGTGCAGAATGTGAAGCTGTTACCCTAACAGGTATAATGCGCTTTCATGTGACGTGCTTGGTCCATACTGTGTTGTACCTTGCGCTGTGTTAGGGGGCCTGGTCCTTCTCCATTTGTTTCACTCCTCCCTCCCCCTGCTCGGCAGGGATGGGAGGAGGCTGTCGAGGTGGTTGCTGTCAACCCCTCTAGGCATCCCTGTGTAGGTCCCGGTCCGCCAGGCCCAGGTCCGGTCTCGTTCTCGTCGACCTGTTGGCCTGGGTTAACCCTTTGAAAACTGAAACACTTGTACTGCTTGTATAGTCTGTGTATACGCGCAGTTATGTTTCTAAGTTTTCTTGGTGGGTTGAGGGAACAACCGCCTCCTGTTAAACTAAACATAGGGAGGTGGTTGGTTCTCCGGTGTAGGGATGTCCGATATTATCGGCCTACCGATATTATCGGCCGATATCGGCATTAAAATGTGATATCGGAAAATATCGGTATCGGTTTTCAATATTTTTTTATTTTATTTAATTTTTTTTTACATTTCTATAACCTTTATTTACCCAGGCAAGCAAGTAAGAACAAATTCAGATTTTATTTATTGTCAAAAGTATGCATAATGTTGTGTTAATTCCACAACAAGAGATATGTAATGTTAATTACCGGAAATTATTCCATTTTTTGGGGGGGGAAACCCTGCATATATCGGTATCGGTTGATATCGGTATCGGAAATTAAGAGTTGGACAATATCGGTATCGGTAAAAAAGCCCTAGTTGGTAGCAGAGTCGACTCTCGGGTTGAGGCCGACTGCCTGAGAGTGTGCCCCCGCATCTTTCATGACGTCTGCCAATTGTGTCGGCCTCTCCTTTGAACCTCGACAAGAGGGGGTAGCCTCTTGGGGCTTACGGCCATGCCAACCTGGACACGCCCGATCTCGTCAGATCTCGGAAACTAAGCAGGTTCGGCCCTGGTTAGTTCTTGGATGGGGGACCCCCTGGGAATACCAGGTGCAGTAAGCTAGAGTGCTTCAGGGCGGCGTGCCAAAGGGGGGAAGGGCCTACTCATGATTTAGGCCCTGTCTGATACGCTGGCGATGTGGGGGGTGGTGTCATCAGTGACCGTCTGGTGGGGTCCCGATGCTATGGCATCGTTGACCTCACCGGGCCCCCTTTTTTCGGGGGGTCCTGGCCCTCAGGTTGTTCCTGGGGCTGGGTCCTCCTCCGCGCTCCGCTGCTACAGCCTTGCCACGGGGTTGGTTTCTTGACCTTTGACCCCGTGATATTGGGGGCTGTGACGGGGGTGTTTTGCTTCCCGTCCATTCCCTGGTGGCATGTGGGATGCGCACCTGAGTGGTCGCGGGTCCTTCTGTGTGAAGGTAAGTCCCACGGTCTGCTCACCCTGTGCGTTTGAGGTGCTAAACCCTCTTCGCACAGTCGGATTTGATTCCCTCCCGTCCCCCTCTAGGGGGGTCCAGGGGGCTCGGGTCCTCCCCGGTTCTGATGGTTGTGGGGGGCCTCAGCAGGTACATCTGTCGAGCTTCCGCTCTGCTCAGGTCCTGTGTTCCAAGAGAGCAGAGCGTAAGCTATACAATAATATAACGTCAGGTTATTCTATAACCCTAGTTATATGAGTATAGCGAGCGCTCTGCTCTGACTCACTGAAGACCCTGTGGTCTTCGCCTTCGGTGGTGAAAGACTTGGGAAGGAGATGATGGTGTGGCCATGACCCCGCTTATGTAGAGGAGCGGATGTGGGTGTGGCCAGGCGGATGGGTGTGTGCATGTGGAGAAAATTATTCAATATAAGACTGGATAAAGGGATAGTTCCAAGAGAGCAGAGCGCTCGCTATACTCATATAACTAGGGTTATAGAATAACCTGACGTTACAGTAATTATTGCGCCTTCTAAGCTAAATGGGAAAGGTTTGAAATAGCTGCCTACAGATGCCCTGACATGATGCACAGGTTTTGGTTAGTTAGTTACGCACGGTTTGATGATCCATGTTGCAAGGTTCGGTTGGTCCAATAGTTATTTGAGAGTTGTTGCATTAGACTGCTTTGGCTAAACATTATCATGCCATACACTAAATCAAAAACACCAAACAAACATTTCCCAATATAAAAAGGCCTTTACAAAGAAATCTAAATCAGTGGGGAAATAAACAAATGTATCAAACTAAAGTTGAGATAAACCAAACAAAGTAACCAAAGTAACCAAACAAAGTAACAAAACAAAGTAACCAAACAAAGTAACCATTGCCAAACAAAGTAACTGTTAAGTGCCACAAGTCAACGAGTGACACTTTGTATAATGACATCCTGTTCTTATGTTTATTATGAGGAATGTCTGTATATTCTTCCTCCCACTTGTGTAAAACTGTGAGAACTATGGACTGTGGACTCTGGAACAGTAACTTGTGCACACTTGTATTCTTATATAACCTGTATATTTTTTTATACACTTTTAAAACTATACTACAGTTAAATGTTAATGTTATGTTAC
This sequence comes from Notolepis coatsorum, assembly GCF_963971535.1. Classification (NCBI taxonomy): domain Eukaryota; kingdom Metazoa; phylum Chordata; class Actinopteri; order Aulopiformes; family Paralepididae; genus Notolepis; species Notolepis coatsorum. The sequence goes on from NC_140166.1 coordinate 6,250,856, forward strand.
AGTCAGAATGGAAACAGAGGCATGGGGGTGCTCCAGTCTCCGTTAGAGTAAGTCAAAATGATGGGGGCCTCTGGGCTGAACAAGAATGTGTAGGGAGGTGAGCACTGAGCTCACAGCACTAACCTAGACAGAGCAGCCTGCAAAATTAACCCTTGCCTGTCTTGAAGAAAGAGGAGGAAGAGAGTGCCATCATAACACTTTAAAAACCACATGTATGCTGTTAGGAGTGAGGGATAATGGAGGTACTATCCAAGGAGGGGTCCGGGAGGGGGGGGTTCGAGCTGGAGCATATGTGTGTAGGGTTTTAGAAAATAGGTATTAGGGGTATGTTCTATATAAACATTTATATAATTGTAATTTCGCTGGATATACACTGTATACGGTTAAAATGTTATTATAGACTTTTTTTTTATCTTGTTTCTGTACTTGCATGTAATTTTAACCACCTTGACTGTTAGTTTCATTATGCATTATGTGTTGAGTACTGACTTTTAATAATTTTTGTTTTGCAATAATAAAAAAAATATAAAAAAAAAAAAAACCACATGTATGATGTATTATTATGATTATGATATAAATGATTATGTATATATATCTGTATATGTATATATAGGCGTGTTAGACTATTCATGCAAGAAGGGCAATTGCTATTCATGCAACACAGGGCAATTACTTCCAATTGCTTCCATACTGCTTGGCCCCTTAAGAATGTGAGACGACCTTGGGGCCTCTGGTAGCCTGCTAGTAACAGATAGGGATTTTCCAACACAAGGTAATCTGTTGCTCCTCCAGTTTCTGTGACGAATACAGGCCATGAAGAGGGAGCTCCAGTCAGAGGGGCATTGTATTCTTATGAACTACTTGATTTGATACGTAACTGCAAAGTAACAAGTAACTGAAGGAGGGATATGACACGTACTGTACAATTATTGGAGCTATGTACTGATGATGGCGTGACGCGACGGACCTTATAAAAAGACCAACTCGCAGGCTCCTAGCAGAGATTTTACAGGATTTTCAGATTTGCTATGCAGTTTTTTCCATTTTTTACTTCAAGACACATTGAGTGTTAGAGATGAGATGTGTTGTTTATATAATCTTTTAAACTGTATTGGACATTTCCAATACAGTCTCTTTTTGTAACTTTCAAAATAAAAATGATTTTTTTATAATTATCCATTGAGTTCGAGCACTGCTTTCTGCCAGCAATGGGCCACGATGCTGGCCGCGCCCTGATTTCCTCTTGAAGGTGACTATATGTACTGGCAGCATGTACTACAGATTGAATCAATTGCTGGTTAATGCTTTTCAGCTAAAGTTATATATTATATATATTATATGCTATTGGCAGTAGTAAAACGTATTAGACGGTGAAGTAATATCACCAAGCTTGCAAATAATGATTATGTGTTAGTACGCTAATATGGGTTCTTTCGTAAATTGATGATAATAATAATGGTAATAATAATAATTACAGACCATCCCTCACAAATGAGGACATTGGCGGTTACGGTGACGTAAGATCATCAGGCTTACAGAGAAGCAGCATAACAGGCATTTCGTAAAATGATGATAATGATGATAACAATGATAATAATGATATTATTGTTATTATAGTCAATAAGAGTTCTCCTAGACATACATTCGGTTTATTACAAACAAGAAGAGGTTAACAACTCTTCTATGCTTACATTTCATATCAACTGGATATAACTAAACCAGTGACTATGAAGTAAGCTTGATAGAAATAGTAATTGACTCGAGAACTTGGCGAGTTTAGCACCTCGCTGGGGGATATCGAGCGGCCACAGGCTTCTATCTCGAGTAGGTGATTGAGATAGATAGAGACTGCCTGTAGCTCTTATCAGTAACCAAACAAAGTAACCAATAATCGGACACTTTACGATAGGCACTGCCCAATGGTTCAACATAAACAAAAAAGTAATGACAATAGAAAACCATGGATAACGAGGGGGTTAGAGAATGCATGTAAAAAGAAAAACAAACTTTATAGAGATTTTATCAAATGTAGAAAAAAGACTGCTGAAACTAAATACAACGTGTATAAGAATAAGTTAGTATTAATTATAAGAAAGATTATTACAATAGATTGTTAGGCGAAAATAAAAATAATATAAAGGGCACATGGGACATTCTAAATAATGCCTAGCCATTTCATTAGTTTCATTCATTTCAAGACTATAAAAAACATGAATGAGGTGGTTAATGAATTCAACTATTTTTTTGTAAATGTGGGGCCAAATCTGGCAGATGCCATTCAAAAACACGATGAACCATTACAGGAAGGATGGAGAGGAGATAATAAAGTACTGCAGTCTATGTTTTTGGGAAATGTCAGTGAAGCAGAAATCATATCCATTGTATCAAAGTCAAAGAATAAGACATCCATTGACAGTGATGGGATAGATATGATTATAGTGAAGAGACAAGTCGCATTTCTTTCCTCTCTCCCTAGGCCTTCAAGGCCGTTCCTACCGCCGCCTCTACTGCTCCATGGAGCCCGACGCTGCTATGCTCTGCTTCGTGCCGGTGGCCGGACTATACTCAAATCAACTCTAAATGGATCTAATCAGTGGATTGCATATTTTCTTCAAGAAGCAGAATAAGGCTAACCCTCTCTGCCTATTGGGACATCATAATCGGGCTACCAACTTGAAGTCGTGGTCATTTTTGGATTATCTGAGCTTTTGGACTGCAATAAGAAGATTTTGGATCCGTTTACCGCGCACAGGATCTACCAAAATGAACTGATAAGACACTTGGACACTTGGACTAATAATGCATTCAGTCATTTGGACGGAGTTGTTAAAACTCACTCCCCTCAAATCAATAGAGTTATATTTCACTCTATTCAAATCAAATTTAAAGTGACGTGGCTGGGATAAATGGGCCAGTCAGTCAGCCAAAACAAATTCCTGGACCAAGGTCGAAACAGGGAGCTGCTGGAGTCGAAGGCCCTCTGGGAGATAAGAGTGGCGAGCGGCTTCCCCACCCGCAATCCCTACCTCCCCCACCCAGGACTTGGCTTGTGCACTCCCCCCCACCTTCCCCCTCCCCCCCCCCCCCTTCCTCTGCATTGGCACTGCACTGTCGGCTGCCTCGTGTGAGGGATCACTCCCCCCCCCCCCCTACAGCCCTGTAACAACCCCAACCCACTCCACCCTCCTTCCGTAAATGGCGCTGCCTATGACGGCTGCCAGTCTGTTTGCGGTGGTGAATATGCATATGTTTGTCTCAAGGCTCTGTACCATTATTACTATCTAAAATGTAATAATTGTGGAATATTACTGTAATGAGCTGTATGTGTATGATCCAAGCGTCCTATGATCCTCATAGGAGCATAACAGAAAAAAGCATTCCATGTGAAGGTATTCTGTATCTTTGCATGTCAACTAATAAAGAAACTTGTATGATCAAACCTCTGTTATATTTGTAATCTTTCTTTTCAGACAGGTAGGAGATAAGCACAGCTTCACTAACTATAGACCAGTGTCATTGCTCTCACAGTTCTTGAAAGTGCTTGAAAAACTGTTTTCGCATAAGTTAGATGGTTTTGTGGAAAAGAACAAACTGCTGAGCGAAAGCCAGTATGGCTTTAGGCAAAACAGATCAACAGCGACTGCCTTAATGAATATTATTGAAGAAATAACAACAGCAACAGATAAAAGGAAATTAACAATAGGGGTGTTTATTGATTTAAAAAAGGCATTTGATACCTTAGATCATAATATTCTAATTTCTAAATTACGCTCATATGGTGTGAGAGGAATGGTTCTAGAATGGTTGAGTAGTTATCTCCACAATAGGCAACAATATGTGCAGTTGGCAGATGTCAAATCTGAGCTCATGAAAATTGAATGTGGGGTACCGCAAGGTTCGGTTTTGGGGCCCAAACTCTTTCTTTTATATATTAATGATATTTGTGATGTTTCAAAACTATTACAGTTTGTCTTGTTTGCTGATGATACCAATTTGTTTTGCTCTGGAAATAATTTAAAGGAACTAGCTGAATATATTGTGTATGAAATGACAAAGCTAAAGAAATGGTTTGATGTAAATAAGCTATCACTGAATCTGAAAAAAAATAAGTTTATGATTTTTGGCAATCGAAAACTAGATGAAAATATAGTACTGACCATAGATGGAGTTGATATAGAGAGAGTTAATGCATTTCGTTTTCTTGGTGTGATTATGGATGATAAATTAACATGGAAATCGCACATAGCACAAGTTAAAAAAAAGATGTCCAAGAGTATTTTTGTTATGAATAAAGTAAAGGATGTGTTAGAGTATGAGGCAATGAGAACACTCTACTGTTCACTCATCTCACCTTATATCAGTTATTGTGTTGAAGTATGGGGGAATACTTATGGGACCAATATAAAACCATTATATATACTACAGAAGAGGGCCATAAGAATCACACATAAAGTGAGTTATCGAGAACACACAAATACATTATTTATTAAATCTAGAATAATTAAACTTGAAGACATGGTTAAGTTTCAAACAATGTTAATTATGTTTAGGGCAAGAAATAATACACTGCCAGAAAAACTACAAAATATTTTTCATTTAGAAAGTGAGTTTAGTAGGAGAAAATACAATTTTAAACATCAGTTTGCACGTACCACACTTAAACAGATGTGTCCTTCAGTTATTGGTGTAAAGTTGTGGAATTCTCTCCATAGCAAGCTTAAGGGATGTACCGGTAATAGTGTTTATCAATTCAAAAATTAAAAAAAAAAAAAAATATTTAGTCAGTATGAAAATCAAATGTGATCTGAATAGTGAGATATTTTCTTTTCTTTTTTTTCTCTCTTTCTTTTATTCTTTATTCTTTATTATTATTATTATTATTATTATTATTATTATTATTATTATTATTATTATTATTATTATTATTATTATTATTATTATTAAATTTTTTTCTTGTTTAACTGTGGATTGTGAGTGTCTTGTATAATGGTATAAATTATTATTTGTGTAAATTAGGTTGTACGCCGACCATTAAGTAAATACTTCTTTAGTTTAGGAATAAGGAGCAGGTAACTATAAGATTTATTCTTCTTCCTGCTCCTTTTGTCCATGGAATGTTATTTATGATTGTGTAATGAAGAAACTCCGATTGTATGATTCCATGTGGCAAATAAAAACTCTGAACTGAACTGAACTGAACCAAACAAAATAACCAAACAAAGTAGTAACAGCAGTAGTAACGATGATGGCGTTAAAAGTTCTGTTAATTAGGGGTGACGCTTGGCATCACTCATGCACTCCCTCGCGTACGTGCACACGCACTGAATAAATTCCACAAATGTACCTTTAATACCAGTATTAGTCTGACCACACCCCTCATCAGCTTACCTTCATAAGCAGGTGTGTGGTCACCTGCTCTCCTCCTACCCAAGCTTTCACCACAAGGTGAGGTCAAGGGCTGCAGCGGCGTCGGATGCCAAGCGTCACCCCTAATTAACAGAACTTGGTTATAGTCATAACCTATCGTTCTGTATCATTAGGGGATCCGCTTGGCATCACTCATGCACACAGGGAGGCCAAGCGGAGCCACTGGCCGACAAATACACCCCGCTGAAGGCCCCCCACAACCAACAGAACAGGGAGGGCCGAGCCCCCCCGAGCCCCCCCTAATGGAGGGCACCCCCCCTATTAGAGGTTTACCGGGAGGGCGACGGACCCGACCGTGCGAAGAGGCACTCAAGCAACTCAACGCACAGGGTGAGCAGACCGTGGCTTGACCCCACGACTACACACACGCACAACCCGCATGCCACCCGGGAACGAACGGAGGGAAACAACCTTGTTACTGCCCCCAGAATCACGGGGTCAAGGGCAAACCCAACCCTGTGGCAAGGCCGTAGCAGCGGAGCGCGAAGGAAGACCCAGACCCACCAAAGGGACTGGACCCCCTGGAACGGGGGCCCGGAGAAGTCCATGATGCCAGCATCAAGACCCCACCAGGTGGGCACGTAGTGCCCCGCCCCCCACATCACCAGCGTATTCGGACAAAGGCCCCTCAGCCGAGCGGGCCCCGTCCTCCCCGATAGTACACTGCCTGGCACACTGACCCTGCAACAGGCAGTCAGCATGGCCGTAAGCACACAAAAAAGGTTAACCAACGGAAGCAGGCAGCGCACCGAGGAAAACCAGGCAACAGGCTGTTAACCCTAGCCTGGAGACTGCGGACGAGACAGGCGCCAGAAAGGACAGCTGAACACAGCCCCCCCGGCGGAAGGGGCGTATGCTGGCGTAGTTGCATGACCAAGGCTCCATCTAAAAAAAACCCACCCAGAGGGGTCGAGGCAGAGAAGGCTGACACGATTGGCAGACGTCATGAACGTGCAGGGGCACCCTCAAACCGGTTAACCCGGGAGTTGACACCGCAGCAACACACCAGAGAACCAACCACCCAGGTGTTACCCCATGCGGTGGTTGGTCCCATAACCCCTCAGGAAAAAAAAAAAAAAAAACACACCTGCGCTGTCGCAGCCCGTGTTCCAGTTTCCAACAGGGTTATCCCGGGCCTACAGGTCAATGAAACATTACTTCGGGCCGGGCCCGGTGATACGGGGAGCACAGGGTCCCCCGAGGAGGTCAAGACCACCCCAACAGGCCCCTCTTCGCCATGCGTAAGAGAAGAGCGTAAGAATGGAAAACCAGCCCCAGCACCGTACTTGGTATTCCCAGGAGGTCACCCAACCAAGTACTAACCAAGACCAACCTGCATGGCGGCCGAGATCCGACGAGATCGGACGCGTACAGGCTGGCACGGCCGTAAGCCATTACGACAGAGTAGAATACAATGTACCCAACAAGGGTTCCATAGCGCTCAACCCTGTGACACCCGGACCGACCTAGCATTTTCCCCCCTGAAAAACCCAAGTCCCTCAGGGTACCAGAACGCGTGAATATTAAAGGCAACCAACTTGTGTTTAGCGTTTCTCTGATTGGCCACACGGCCAATCAATCAATCCACTAGCACACGCCCTTGCGGCGCGGCAGAAGCGCTGGTCGAACCAGCGGTGTTCTGTTGTGTGACTGTACTACAGCGGTGTTCTGTTGTGTGACTGTACTAAACTCTTCCACCACATGACCGACATTTGACATACAGTACACCTCCTATCTATGTTGGGATTATGTTTGGTCATGACAAAACAATAAAAATCGCTACTGTTAGTAATGCTGCCACCACCCACTTCAATGACAGAGCTCTCATATTTGCGATGCATAAACTATATCTTAAATTATGGCGATGTGTCTAATATGGCTGTCGCGAAGTCATTGATAAGCGACAGCCATATTAGACACATAGCCATAATTTAAGATATAGTTTATGCATTCGCAAAATATGAGAGCGCGCCGCTGTCATTGAAGGGCTTCCTACAACAGAGCACCGCCGCTGCTGCTGCTGAAGCTGTATCAAGCCGGCGGCGGCGCACGAAAGCCGGGTATAAACCACCGCGTCGCCCCGCTGGCGCTTCAGGCTCAGCAGCCTCCACGGGCGAAATAACATATAACGTTACAGTTCCACACTGATGTACAGTGAGTGTCTAATATGGCTGTCGCTAAGTCATGCCTCTCCCTCTGACAATATCATAATGATGTGTTTTCTATATTATATCCACAATCATTCTAGAAAATTGTATGGGCTTTGATTAAACATGTAACCTACACCTACTGTAACTTACTGTACCTCTGCTTCCTACAGCACAGCAGGTAATGGCGCATTTCATAACTGTATGGGCTTTGTTTATACACGAGTGAATCTGGTAGTTGGTTGTTAAAAACGCGAAACATAATAACGTTACGCTTTCTAGTTCAGCACATTTCATAGCGCTCCACTGCTACCGCAGCCCAACACAAGTGCGTTGGAACAGCAGCCACAAGTTGGTTGCCCGCGCTGCCGCTCGCACGCGCTCCTTGGATTTCATTTGGGACGTGGGACGACTGCGCTTGCCTGCGCGTGGGGGCGGGGGGGGGGGCGCGGCCAATCAGAGAAAAGCCGAACACAAGTTGGTTGCCTTTAATATTCACGCTACCAGAACAGCAGATCTGCATCCCCGGCGGACAACGGGTCCAACTGATCCGGACCAGCGCGACCAGAACCAGTCCCGTGCCCTAACCACGCTGACATGCCAACTCCAGGAGAAGGGGCAGATATGCGTGTTGATCTTAAACATAAAAAGAAGGCGCCACTCAGACGTTCCGGTGCGAACCGCGCCCGGCAGCCCACCCCCAGGGCGTGAGACCCTTCCACATATGTTCAGATCCATTCCGTTATCATCCCCTGATATGAACGAGAACCCGTCGACAACCACACAGGGCGTCGGAAGAGGAAAAACCCCCATCCCGATTGCTTTATAAAAACGCTGTTTTAACCCCAAGCAATCAAGGCGCGCCAGTCAGTTACCTAATGTCCAACAGAACATCCTGAGTTAGCACTATGTGTGCGTTGGGCATATCCACATCAATAATAGGCTATTTAGACCATCTTATTGAATCCCCAAGACGCCCAGGGGAACGACAAGAGGGCGGGATGCAACCAACTCCATGAATGAATGAATGAAAACTTTAACCAACAGATTGCAGAAAGGGTACAACATAGTACGGCTCAAAACAAACAATCGGTAAGGGGAGGCAGACCTGAGAAAGACGTTAGTCTTGTTTCCATCAGGGGCCCCCATTTCCAATTCATCTAGACACATCCAACTCTTTATAATAATAAAGAAGAAGCATCACCCGTATGAACCCAACTGCACAGCTGGGAGTAAAAAACCCGTTTTCACATGATTTTACATCCAGTCACTCTTCTTTAATCAGAGAGTAAAGACTAGACCCTCCCAGAAAACCTTCCCACACGAGTGGTAGTCATGAGAAAGACATGCAACCTGTGAGTCACGTGACCAACTGACTCAAGTTTACATAAATCGAGCGCAGCAGACCCGTGAGCCCTACGCTCTAACTCGACACCTTAAGACACCGTAACTCATGGAAGGCGTCGCCATAGCAACACCGCTATGACGGGGGGAAATTCTGCCGGCTCCTCTCTGTAATAGGAGTTGGCAGGATAACCCCCCCCCTGCCAAGACGTCTTCACCGGCTCGGCCCTGACTGGCTCAGCAGAAGAGATAAAAATCCCCTAAACCAATTAAGTGGGAAGGAGGAGTTTATTCGACACCCCCTCACAAAAAACCCTTCGTTCCCTACACACAGAAACAACCGTAGCCATTTTGAAAACCTCCGGTAGAATGCTAATGTATAGCGTAAGCTAATACAATGCCCGCTACCCACAAAATGTGAACAGGATTTACAACAAAAGCAAGTCGCATGTGTGTGAATCCTACACCCGTTGACTATGTCGTACATAGCAAAAAACGCTGACCGAGAGTAACGGCTAGGCCGTGGAACGTGTGTGTACGAGTATTACTGCAACTAACAACACAGCATTGTGAGACACATATACTTAGTTCAAGCAATGGAATAACACCAGTTTCTACCTGCATGTGGAGCGTCAGGCTAATAGAACCTATTACTGAGTGTATGTTGCAGACCTTGCTTAATCTCGTAACACAACATGACTCATCTCACAACGTAAAAGTGCAGATTCATATTTACACAACCCCACCATATGATTTGTTGAAGAAACACACAGTTTGTTCGGCCAAAACATAGTCCCCCTTATGTCGGGGAACTTCTTTATTAACATAAGTTGTTTTAAGGCACAAAATCATAGAGGGGCCGGGGAGGGTGTAAAGGAGAGGGGACACAGGGGAAAAAGTCACTCTCAGCGGCGTCTGCCACCTCGCGCCGCTCGAGTCTTGCCACCCCGAGGAGCCCCGGAGGGACGGTAGGTTACTGTCTGCTGGTCACGACGTTCCCTACCGTCTCCTCCGGTCGTGGATGGGCCGGCGGTAGCAGAAGCGCCGTCTCTTCTCCTGGCCTTCTTGGAGGGGCCAGCAGCGGCGGCGGAGGCAGTGGTAGTGACGACGGAGACAGCTCGACGTTGTGGAAGCCTTCTGACGGGAGGCGGAAAATGGGGTTGGAGGATGGATCTCTCCTCTGCCATCTCTCTGCATGTTGAGGTCATCAACCGCAGGGCCTTCCTGAACAGACCAGCGTCGGAGAGGGCGGCCGTCAGAAGAGGGGCTCTCTTCCGTTCCGGCACACAGGCCTGCTCCAGCCAAAGATGACGCTGGCCCAGGGTAGCCAGGGCGCACACTTTCCCCATGGCTATGGCCAGCACCTGGGAAAGGTGCAGGACAGCTCCTGCCGCCTGGGTGATCTGATCGCATTTTACCTCGTTCAGATCCGTGCCGCCCGTCATAATCCCCGATACAAATCTAGCCAGGTGGGCGATGTTAGACGCCGCAGCCAGTGATTGTGTACCAGCGATGAATGACTGGTCACCCCAATATGCCAATCGCCTAGCCGATTTCCCCTGGAGGACCGGCTTGCATAAGGGTTCCCACACCATATCCGGACAGAGGAGAGCGGCCATCGGACTGTCAAGCCGAGGCACGCCCTCCCCCATACCTTTGACTAACCCCGACACCCGCGTAACTGGTACGTAGGCGGGGGTTAGTCCCATGATGTTGGCAACCGCCTGACCCTGACGAACATAGGCCCCCATTGATGGGAAAAGTGGGTAGACAACATCCACCCCTCTCACTGGGCGACGCTGCCAGCGATGACCTATGAGATCATCAGGGACAGGTGCAGGCAATGGCAGCGGCAGCGGCACGCCGTTTGCGGCGGCGGCTACCGCCATGAGCTCGGGAAACAAAGCCTGCAGTTCCCCCTGCGGACCTTCCTCCACCGAACCCGCATCCCTCACATGCAGCAGGCTGCAACTGGTCAAGGAGCCACAGTCTGATGTGGCCGATAGTAGGGCATCCTGCTGATGAGGCCAAGGTGGTTCCTCGACATCCTCGAACAGGGAGTCCCATGGAGCCATTTCTCCGCCCTCCGGTGTTTCTTGGATAAGAGGGATACTCTCCTCCACGGGACCATCATACAAGAATCCGTCCGCCTCTTCCATGAAGTCTTCAGTTTCCATCGGAAATCCAGAGCCGGACGCATCCTCGCTGGTCTCCAGCAGTTCCCCAAACCCAGGCCGTTCGCGCCTGCATGCTACCATCTTGCGACGTGAACGGGCAGACGCGAAAAGTTTGCGTCGCAAATCCTCCGGCTCCAAAACAACCGACCGTTCACCAACGGACGATTCCCTGGAACCAGAGGAACCAGAGTCGAGATCAGGCCATCGCCGGAGCGACGGCACCGACTCCTCGGCTCTTCGGAGAGGCAAACTATCCATCGGCTGTCTCCTGGGCTGGGTCGGCAACCACGAAAGTGGCAACAGCCTAGCACCAGAACGCACGACGGAGGCGGGAATGGAGAACCGCTGGTGAAGAGTAGGTCTAGCGGGTCTACTCTCCGCAGAATACATTATGACCCAAACTTTTTCTTTACAACAGATATGAGAGAAGAAAAAAGCACAATGTAGACTTGTCACAACTCTTTTCAACTAATCAACACGTCAAGTGGGGTACTACTGAGGCACTTCCTTGTGGTGAAAGCGAGAAGGAGGAGAGCAGGTGACCACACACCTGCTTATGAAGGTAAGCTGATGAGGGGTGTGGTCAGACTAATACTGGTATTAAAGGTACATTTGTGGAATTTATTCAGTGCGCGTGCACGTACGCGAGGGAGTGCATGAGTGATGCCAAGCGGATCCCCTAATGATACAGAACTGTAATAACAGCAGTAATAACAGTAGTAACCGCAGTAGTAACTGTAATACGTTTTATAACACTAGTAACTTACTGGTAGAAGCCTTCGGAACAGCTGAGGCAGAGTGTTCCTTGTTGATGCTTCCCTGGCTCTTCTGTTGGAGAGAATAAACAAACATCATTAACCTCCACTGAAACTACAGAATAAACATCACCATCGTCAACAGCAACAACAACAACAACAACAACTGACAACAACAACAACAACTGACAACAGAATAAACATCACCATCTTCCACTAAAACTACAGAATAAACATCACCATCATCAACAGCAACAACAACAACAACAACAACAACAACAACTGACAACAGAATAAACATCACCATCTTCCACTAAAACTACAGAATAAACATCACCATCATCAACAGCAACAACAACAACAACTGACAACAGAATAAACATCACCATCCTCCACTAAAACTACAGAATAAACATCCCCCAAGCGGCTGGGTGGCGCAGCGGACATTGCGCTAGTCACTAACGCAAGAGACACCGGTATCGAATCCGGCTGTCAGCATTGCCTCCGGCTTGGGCCGGCCGTCATACTGACTCAATTGGCAGAGGTAGCGGGAGGGAAGTCGATGGGTGGTAGTCTGGTCGTTGTGAACAGCGACTCCTACAGGTCGGTTGGGGCGCCTGCACAGCAAAAGACAGGAAAATGACGGGGCAGTGTGAGCCTCCTACACGTTACTCCTCGCCAATGAGAGTCCGCGCTGGCAGGTGAAAAGATGTGACTGGCTGCCTCCACATGTATCGGAGGGGACATTTGATGGGCTTCTAATCCTCCCTACAACCGGCCAGTGGGGGGCACATGCGAGCAACGATCAAGACAGGGGAGAATTGGCACGGCTAAATTGGGATGGGAGAAAAATAGAAAAAAGGAGGAGAAGAAGTGGATAAAAAAAATATTATAAACATCCCCATTCTCCACTAAAACTACAGAATAAACATCACCATTCTCCACTAAAACTACAGAATAAACATCACCATCATCGACAACAACAACAACAACAACAACAACAACAACAACAACAGAATAAACATCACCATCCTCCACTGAAACTACAGAATAAACATCATCATCCTCCACTAAAACTACAGAATAAACATCATCAACCTCCACTGAAACTACAGAATAAACATCATCAACCTCCACTAAAACTACAGAATAAACATCACCATCCTCCACTAAAACTACAGAATAAACATCACCATCCTCCACTGAAACTACAGAATAAACATCACCATCCTCCACTGAAACTACAGAATAAACATCATCAACCTCCACTAAAACTACAGAATAAACATCATCAACCTCCACTAAAACTACAGAATAAACATCACCATTATCCACTAAAACTACAGAATAAACATCATCAACCTCCACTAAAACTACAGAATAAACATCACCATCCTCCACTAAAACTACAGAATAAACATCACCATCCTCCACTGAAACTACAGAATAAACATCACCATCCTCCACTAAAACTACAGAATAAACATCATCAACCTCCACTGAAACTACAGAATAAACATCATCAACCTCCACTAAAACTACAGAATAAACATCATCAACCTCCACTGAAACTACAGAATAAACATCATCAACCTCCACTGAAACTACAGAATAAACATCATCAACCTCCACTAAAACTACAGAATAAACATCACCATCCTCCACTGAAACTACAGAATAAACATCATCAACCTCCACTGAAACTACAGAATAAACATCATCAACCTCCACTAAAACTACAGAATAAACATCATCAACCTCCACTGAAACTACAGAATAAACATCACCATCCTCCACTGAAACTACAGAATAAACATCACCATCCTCCACTGAAACTACAGAATAAACATCATCAACCTCCACTAAAACTACAGAATAAACATCACCATTATCCACTAAAACTACAGAATAAACATCATCAACCTCCACTAAAACTACAGAATAAACATCATCAACCTCCACTGAAACTACAGAATAAACATCATCAACCTCCACTAAAACTACAGAATAAACATCATCAACCTCCACTGAAACTACAGAATAAACATCATCAACCTCCACTAAAACTACAGAATAAACATCACCATCATCCACTAAAACTACAGAATAAACATCACCATCCTCCACTGAAACTACAGAATAAACATCACCATCCTCCACTGAAACTACAGAATAAACATCATCAACCTCCACTAAAACTACAGAATAAACATCATCAACCTCCACTGAAACTACAGAATAAACATCATCAACCTCCACTGAAACTACAGAATAAACATCACCATCCTCCACTAAAACTACAGAATAAACATCATCAACCTCCACTAAAACTACAGAATAAACATCATCAACCTCCACTGAAACTACAGAATAAACATCATCAACCTCCACTAAAACTACAGAATAAACATCATCAACCTCCACTAAAACTACAGAATAAACATCATCAACCTCCACTAAAACTACAGAATAAACATCATCATCCTCCACTGAAACTACAGAATAAACATCATCATCCTCCACTAAAACTACAGAATAAACATCACCATCCTCCACTGAAACTACAGAATAAACATCATCATCCTCCACTGAAACTACAGAATAAACATCATCATCCTCCACTAAAACTACAGAATAAACATCATCAACCTCCACTAAAACTACAGAATAAACATCATCAACCTCCACTAAAACTACAGAATAAACATCATCATCATCATCAACAACAACAACAACAACATAATAAACATCACCATCCTCAAAAACAACAACAACAACAACAACAACAACTGACAACAGAATAAACATCACCATTATCCACTAAAACTACAGAATAAACATCACCATTATCCACTAAAACTACAGAATAAACATCACCATCATCCCCTAAAACTACAGAATAAACATCACCATCATCCACTAAAACTACAGAATAAACATCACCATCCTCCACTAAAACTAGTTTCAAGTTCAAGTTTGTTTATTAATTGTCACAATAAAATAGTAAAAATACACATATTTTACGGTGAAATGCTTGGTTCTGTATGAGCCCCTGAGAGTCTGCTTCACACAGTAAAAAAAAGTAAGTAAAAAAGTAAGTAGAGGAATATACAATATACAATACAATATACAATCTAAAGTACAAACAGTGAGGTACAATGCAGAAAATGAGGTACAAAACTTTAACTCAATCAGCGCCAGACCCGAGTATAGTCGGGTTTTCATCGTTGTTTCTTTTATTCTATATTTCCATTCATTACAGGCACACGGACATCTGGGTTAACATGGGGAATCATCCTGAGAATGCCAAAGTGCAATACCGGCCGCATCCACCCAGGTGGCAGTATAGAGCACCCTTTGAAACATTATCTTGGCCTGTGCATCAATCAAAAGTCTCCGGTCAGATTTCTATTGGTCGGGCAAGGGGGGCGGTTATAATGGTCGGATTGAGAAGCGTGAAACACTCCCAGTGCATGATGTGTGGCGGATTATGTTGGCGACACGATCGATACCAATACTGGGACTCACGATCAGATCATTGGAATATTCTTTTTGGGGTACATCCTAGTGAAGGTAAGGCCTATATGGTATCAATCCTGCTGTGATCCAACCATGATTTCACTTCGATCACAATATATGTGTGTATTTTACTCCACAACGTGTGCCGTTGGTGACGATCAAAGCATAAAAAAAATGTGGGTCTCAATGAATCCAAAATGACAATGTGGTTAGAAGTGGTGGAGAGAATAAAAGCTAGCATATAATGGTAGTGTCTGGTTAGGAGCGAGGGATAATGGATGGATTATCCAATGGGGGGTCCGGGAGGGGGGGTACGAGCTAGAGCATATGTGTGTAGGCCGTAGGGTATTAGATAGCAGGTATTAGGGGTATATCCTGTATAAGACATTTAACTAATTGGTGATTTCATTGGATGTGCACTGTTAATTAATGCTTGTATATCTTATCGTGTGTTGTCATGTTTGTTTATATGTTTGTTTAAAAAATAATAAAAAAATAAAATACAAAATAAAAAAAATGACCCCCCCCCCCCCCACCCTTTCATGCATTCATGATGAAACATAATACCGATAATATAGATGTGATTTCGAAATAGAAGCATGTACAGGCGAGAAACGGCAACGTTTTTAGTGAATTGCACGTATTGCTGCATAGCGTAGTTTTCTGGGATTAGACAGGATTACTCTAAAACTATAGTTATATTCACCATGGTATAAAACGGGAATGTATGGATGAAAAAGTTATTTCTTTAACACATATTGAACGATAGATAGTCGATGTCAAATGGGCCATAGTATTGTATCCATAGCTATAATATAGAATATAGTTATAGCCCTGCAAACACCGCCACTTGACCTTTAGAGCGTCGGCCTGTTAACAACACATCACGCATATCGCTGTGGCGTCCATTGAGGTAAGGTGCAAATGCAAATGAGGTATACTATGCATGTAGTGCAAATCTCTTTAATAATAGATCAATATAATGTAGTGTTAAAGTGTCTAAAGTGAGTGTTAATGTGAGTGTTTGTTTAAAAGTGAGTGTGTGCATGTGGATGTGTGTGCAATAAGTGTAGATGATGGGTTGTGTTACATTGTCATTGAGCATCCTGATGACCTGGGGATAGAAGCTCCTTCTGAGTCTCTCTGTACTGGCCATGAGACTCCGGTAGCGCTTGCCTGACCACAGCAGTTCAAAGAGGCAGTTGTTTGGGTGACTAGAGTCTTTGGTTATTCTCTTAGCCTTGGCCCTGCAACGCTTGTTGTAAATGTCCTGGAGAGTGGGAAGCCCACCTCCAATTGTGCGCTCGGCTGAACGGGCCACTCTCTGTAGTCTGCAGCGGTCGTGTGCGGTGCTATTCCCAAACCAGGAGGTGATATTACCAGTCAGGATGTTCTCTATTGTACATGAGTAGAAGTTCTTAAGGATCTTCTGACTCACTTTGAACTTCCTTAGGCGCCTGAGGAAGTAGAGGCGTTGCCGTGCCTTCTTCACAACACTGTCAATGTGTGTGGTCCATGTCAAGTCCTCGGATATGTAGGCTCCGAGGTACTTAAAATTGTTCACTCTCTCAACCGGTGCCCCGTCGATGCTGAGGGGGCTGTAGTCCCTGGCCCCCGACCTCCTAAAGTCCACAATCATCTCTTTAGTTTTGCTGACGTTCAGGGAGAGGCTGTTCTACAGTCAACAGTGTCAGACTGGATGTACTGGGCAGCTCCTAGTGGTCAACAGTGTCAGACTGGATGTACTAGACAGCTCCTAGTGGTCAACAGTGTCAGGCTGTGGTTGTACTGGGCAGCTCCTAGTGGTCAATAGTGTCAGACTGTGGTTGTACTGGGCAGCTCCTAGTGGTCAACAGTGTCAGACTGTGGTTGTACTGGGCAGCTCCTAGTGGTCAATAGTGTCACTGTGGTTGTACTGGGCAGCTCTAGTGGTCAACAGTGTCAGACTGTGGTTGTACTGGGCAGCTCTAGTGGTCAACAGTGTCAGACTGTGGTTGTACTGGGCAGCTCTAGTGGCCAACAGTGTCAGACTGTGGTTGTACTGGGCAGCTCCTAGTGGTCAATAGTGTCAGACTGGATGTACTGGGCAGCTCCTAGTGGTCAACAGTGTCAGACTGTGGTTGTACTGGGCAGCTCCTAGTGGTCAACAGTGTCAGACTGTGGTTTTACTGGGCAGATCCTAGTGGTCAACAGTGTCAGACTGGTTGTACTGGGCAGATCCTAGTGGTCAACAGTGTCAGACTGGATGTACTGGGCAGCTCCTAGTGGTCAACAGTGTCAGACTGGATGTACTGGGCAGCTCCTAGTGGTCAACAGTGTCAGACTGGATGTACTGGGCAGGTGTGAAGTCAGTGTGAAGCAGGACATTGCTGGGAAAGAGACAG
Organism: Notolepis coatsorum; assembly: GCF_963971535.1. Lineage (NCBI taxonomy): Eukaryota > Metazoa > Chordata > Actinopteri > Aulopiformes > Paralepididae > Notolepis > Notolepis coatsorum. The sequence goes on from NC_140166.1 coordinate 6,268,609, forward strand.
TGGCTCAGTCAACCTTCCCTGGATAAACAAAAATTAAACTAATTGTGTGTCTGTTCTAGAGAGCAACCCTACACCTCAGCATGCCCGCAGGCTGCTATTCTCTTACTCTCCTGCAGGGGGCGCTCTAACATCACACAGTAAACCCAGCCAAGAAAACAAGCACACAAATCTTCAGACAAACATAGAAGTCATAGAACACACATGTGTGTGTTCAGTACAGTGTGTGTGTGTGTGTGTGTGTGTGTGTGTGTGTGTTCAGTACAGTGTGTGTGTGTGTGTGTGTGTTCAGTACAGTGTGTGTGTGTTCAGTACAGTGTGTGTGTTCAGTACAGTGTGTGTGTGTGTGTTCAGTACAGTGAGTGTGTGTGTGTGTGTTCAGTACAGTGTGTGTGTGTGTGTGTGTGTGTGTGTGTGTGTGTGTGTGTGTGTGTGTGTGTGTGTGTGTGTGAATGTGTGTGTGTGTGTTCAGTACATTGTGTGTGTGTGTGTGTTCAGTACAGTGTGTGTGTGTGTGTGTTCAGTACAGTGTGTGTGTGTGTGTTCAGTACAGTGTGTGTGTGTGTGTTCAGTACAGTGTGTGTGTGTTCAGTACAGTGTGTGTGTGTTCAGTACAGTGTGTGTGTGTTCAGTACAGTGTGTGTGTTCAGTACAGTGTGTGTGTGTGTTCAGTACAGTGAGTGTGTGTGTGTGTGTTCAGTACAGTGTGTGTGTGTGTGTGTGTGTGTGTGTGTGTGTGTGTGTGTGTGTGTGTGTGAATGTGTGTGTGTGTGTTCAGTACATTGTGTGTGTGTGTGTGTTCAGTACAGTGTGTGTGTGTGTTCAGTACAGTGTGTGTGTGTGTGTGTTCAGTACAGTGTGTGTGTGTGTGTGTTCAGTACAGTGTGTGTGTGTTCAGTACAGTGTGTGTGTTCAGTACAGTGTGTGTGTGTTCAGTACAGTGTGTGTGTGTTCAGTACAGTGTGTGTGTTCAGTACAGTGTGTGTGTGTGTGTTCAGTACAGTGTGTGTGTTCAGTACAGTGTGTGTGTGTGTGTTCAGTACAGTGTGTGTGTGTTCAGTACTGTGTGTGTGTGTTCAGTACAGTGTGTGTGTTCAGTACTGTGTGTGTGTTCAGTACAGTGTGTGTGTGTTCAGTACAGTGTGTGTGTTCAGTACAGTGTGTGTGTTCAGTACAGTGTGTGTGTGTTCAGTACAGTGTGTGTGTTCAGTACAGTGTGTGTGTGTGTGTGTGTGTGTTCAGTACAGTGTGTGTGTTCAGTACAGTGTGTGTGTGTTCAGTACAGTGTGTGTGTGTGTTCAGTACAGTGTGTGTGTGTTCAGTACAGTGTGTGTGTGTTCAGTACAGTGTGTGTGTTCAGTACAGTGTGTGTGTGTTCAGTACAGTCTGTGTGTGTTCAGTACAGTGTGTGTGTTCAGTACAGTGTGTGTGTTCAGTACAGTATGTGTGTGTGTTCAGTACAGTGTGTGTGTGTGTGTGTGTGTTCAGTACAGTGTGTGTGTGTTCAGTACAGTATTTGTGTGTGTTCAGTACAGTGTGTGTGTGTGTGTGTTCAGTACAGTGTGTGTGTGTTCAGTACAGTATTTGTGTGTGTTCAGTACAGTATTTGTGTGTGTTCAGTACAGTATGTGTGTGTGTT